>NC_138178.1:140235487-140806237 GCF_964165515.1 Mesoplodon bidens | reverse complement strand
TAACTGAATCACTTTGCTGTACACCTGGAACTAACACAACATTGTAAATCAACTATACTCCAATATAAAGTAAAAGTTAAGAAAGTAAATAATAAAAAGAATGTGGTTATAATTACAAGAAAAAGAAGAAATGGATTCAAGTATTTTTAGGGAGTGAAAGAAACCTTTGAAATCTAAATTATGTATACTGGATAAAAAGTCAAACTATAGTTCAAATTTATTTTCTACAAAATGGAATATACAATTTATTTACTTTTACGAGGGTTTTTTGGTACTATAAATGTGTGTATTAAAGTAACTTTTTAATGTTACAGAAAACTAAAAAATGATAAAAATCTATCCACAGCCCCACCATCCAAATACCACCACTCCTACTAGTTTGGTGAATTTTTAGACTACTTTTATCTGTAACATAGGTTTCTTAATTTTGTTTTTATAGTGTTGTAATTATACCACAAAATTTTTCTTGATTCTGCTAAATATTAAGCATTAGTATTTCCATGCTATTAGTCTCCATAAACATCATTTTAATGCCTACATTGTATTTTTTAAATAAATTTATTTATTTATTTTTGGCTGTGTTGGGTCTTTGTTGCTGCGCGCGGCTTTCTCTAGTTGCAGTGAGCAGGGGCTACTCTTCTTTGCAGCGCGCAGGCTCCTCATTGCGGTGGCTTCTCATTGAGGAGCATGGGCTCTAGGAACAAGGGTTTCAGTAGTTGTGGCATGCAGGCTCAGTAGTTGTGGCTCATAGGCTCTAGAGCGCAGGCTCAGTAGTTGTGGCTCATAGGCTCTAGAGCGCAGGCTCAGTAGTTGTGGCACACAGGCTTAGTTGCTCCACGGTACATGGGTTCTTCCCAGACCAGGGCCTGAACCCATGTCCCCTGCACTGGCAGGTGGATTCTTAACCACTGCACCATCAGGGAAGTCCCACCTACACTGTATTTTGATGGTACATAAAAATTTGAATCAGAAAAGAACAGCAAGGATTAATCTCCTAAAACTTCTCAAGACCAGAGGAAAAAAATGTTCTCTTATTGTTTAGCCTTCATTCATTTGTTATTAGCCAGTAGTTTACCCAGAACATATTAATGTACAGCTTGTATGCCTCAGGCACTATGCTGGGTGGTTAGCAAGATAATCAATCCTCGGAAAAATGATCTCCAAGACAAGAGGGATACATAATCCCTCACCTTATTTGATTCCTGGCCATTGTTACCACTGTGCTTCAGCTCTGTTCTATGCAGATTAAATCAAATAATTAAGTGAGTTATACTATGAGACTAATTTCCAGGAGGACAGGAATGGTGAATGGGCCACAATAACAAGGACCCAGGCTCACCCGAGCTAGAACAGAAGCAAGTCTGACCTCAAGATCCCTGCCCATGGTGAGAGAAGGACCAACACACATGAGCGCTGGATGGCTATCAAGTAAAGGACAATGCTTCCCATGTAGGCTTGGAATACCCTAGATGCACTAAGTCTAATCGGGGAAGCTGAACGGTCTTTGAGGAGGCAATGCCACATCGCAGAATTATTCCTAGACTAGTGGTTTACAGACCTGAGTTCTGGTTCTCATTCTGGCCCAAGCACAGAGAATGCATTTAACATATCTGAACCATAATTTTCCCCATCCATAACATAAGGGTGGATCTAGACATTCTCTAAGAGCCCTTCCAGCTAAATAAATCTGTGATTTTATGAGGCTATAAAAAGCAGGACTCATAGTCCACAGAAGTACCAAACCCAGCCATCTTACCACTTTTAAAGCATTATTTCAAACAACAAGAATGAAGAAAACTCAGTTCCTTGCTGCTCTAGAAGTTACATACCTTCCAGTTCAATTACTGAGCTATTTTGAGTTGTGATCAATCCTCAGCCTGGCTGGCAATGCCGACAAGGCCAAAGCTGGGGTTTGAGCCTCTGGATCATCCGGGAGGACAATCTGCTGTGTTCTCGAATGTGGCCACAAGATGAACACCTTCCCCATGGACCCACAGAGTGGGTGTGATGGATACAAATCTGCTTTTCTAATGCAAATGTTCAAAGTATCACCTTAATGACTGAAGGTCACACTCTCATTACACGACATTCTCTGACAGTATGGAAACTAGAGAATAAATTCTCTTTATTATTGAAAAATTATTTTCAATTTTTCTCAAAATGATTATTATTTCCATGTTATTAGGATTAACTTTATAAATTCTTTAATAATTAGAGAATAATCCACGCCATTTAAAAAACACAAAATTAATAAGACTACTACCCTGATAAGAATAAAATATTCTGTCAAACAATTTAGATACATATTTACACAATATAAAATTGACACAAATACATCCAGTAAGTAAACAAACTTTGCACTTAATAATTGCCTTTGCGCCTAATAATCACACAATGTACTCTTAAACTCACCCCTATTCTACCTACCTCTTGAAATCAAAGTCTATCACTTGAAAAGAAAAAAGGGAACAAAATGTCATATAATAAACAAGTGGGCAACAGAGCATGCATTCTACCCTGCCTTACAGGAATTACAGTCAGTTAGTCTTATCAAAAAAATCATTACTCATCTGAAGATCATAAAGCCAAAAAGAAAAAAAAAAGTACCACATGGACACAGGGCGGGAAGGGAAGGGTGGGACGAACTGGGAGATTAGGATTGACATATATACACTACCATGCGTAAAATAGATAGCTAGTGGGAACATGCTATAAAGCACAGGAAGCTCAGCTCGGTGCTCTGTGATAACCTAGATGGGTGGGATGGGGCAGGGGGTGGGGGTGGGAGGGAGGTCCAAGAGGGAGGGGATATATGTATACATATAGCTGATTCACTTCTCTGTACAGCAGAAACTAACGCAACATTGTAAAGCAATTTTACTGCAATTAAAAAAATAAAATAAAATAAAAAATAAAATTTAAAAAAAGTACCATCAGCTCTCAATGACCCAAGCACACATATTTCTTATGTTGCATTAGTCAGAGTCCCCTTCCTCAACCAAGGACATTAAACAGAGGTGATAAGTTTGTGTGTCTGCCCGTATGTACAGGTAGTGAGTCCACCCAACAGTACATTCGGAATCTTTTTCGAGACAGAGCCAGTGCGGGTGTTAAAGCTACTTTCACCCTGTGAAATGGCATCATTATCTGTCCGTGCTAGTACACATGGGGTGGTAAGGCTCAGTCACTAGAAAGTAGCAAGATCCCATGTTGATGGCGGGGAGGGGAGGTGGGTGGCCAAGTACAATTAAGAAAATAGCAACCATTCAACTTGCTTATTCTCGGAACATCTTCCCTCAGCTTCAATTAAGTGTTCAGTAAATGCAAGCTGAATATCTTGAATGAACACGCAGCCAACTGCACACTGAACGCATAGCTAACGGCGCTACCTCCACGACTCACAGCTCAACATAGTCAAAGTAGAACAGGTGACTTCCCTTCTGGCCATGAAGGAGTTACAGCATCCACAGTCAACCTTCTTCTAGAAAAAAAATTATTTTTAATAGGAAGCATTTTAAGAGTACAACAGGCAGTGCTGGAGGGTCATCCTTCTGAGAGGGAAACAAGCGAGATGAGCCCCAGGATTGTCTGTGCTTGCCACCTGGAGACAACGCGCAGACCTCAGCGCTTCGAGGGGAACGCCAGATAGAACAGGGCAACCTCGCAGAGATCAGAATTCACAAAGGCTGAGATGGCCAAAGCAGAGAAGGAAGCAGGGCTGGGCAGAGGATGAGAGCTGTAGTGAGCTGCAAAGCAGGCTCCAGAACAGCCTCTCCCAACCCCACAGTGGGCTCAGGAGGCGAAATGGCCCTTCAGAGCTGTCCTGAGTTGGTGTAGATGGTCCTCACACTTCCACTTCATCAGTCACTAGAGGTGGGGCCCCTGCATCCCCACCTGCCCCTGTGAAGGGGCGTAACACCGGGAGAGGTGGCTTGCTGCCGCTGGAGCAATCCCAGAAAGGCTGTCAGCACTCCCAGAGGCTGGGAGACCTAGGCTGAGTTCTTAAGATCATCAGCCTAGTGATCTTACTTCCCTGCTTAAAACCCTTCAGAGGCTCCTCATCAACTGCACAGCATTCCAGGCTCTTCAAGATCTGGCACCTTCCTCCTTCTCTATCCCCATCTCCTGACCCAGGCTACAAATATGGCAAATGAATCCAAGCTCTCTTTAATGTCTCATGTTGTCTCTCACTTTTCTGTCTTTGCATATGGTGCTTCTCCTACCCAAGCTCCAGGGGAATGAGAAGGTCTGCCTTTGTGCTCCCTATACACCTCATACCTCAAACTCAGCACAAATACTCCAACTGTCAGGTCCCTGTGTCTGAGACCCCATCTGATCAGTGAGCTTCTGGAGAGTACCACCTCCTTCTTTGTAGCCACAGCACCAAACACCAAGTCTGATGCAAAGTAGGACACTAAACAAATGTGCAAGGAGTCAATGGAGGGATGGATGGATAGAACCATTAAGCATCCTCACCAGGTACCTCCTACTGAAACTGTGCTGAGAGTCGCTTCTCCCTTCTCCCCACAAGGCTGCTGTACCCCCATGTTCTCTAATGTTAGAAATTTTACCTGCACTGTCGTCTATGACAGGGCCTATTTTCTCCTTTTTAATTTATCCTCAATATTCCATCTTGTCTGATATGGTCTAGGAGTGGGAAGATGCTCACACACTTATCTTCTGGCCCCAACAACCCAGCCATGGCCCTTCTCTAAACTTTGAGCTTCATGGCTGTTTTTTTTTTTTTTTTAAACATCTTTATTGGAGTATAATTGCTTTACAATGGTGTGTTAGTTTCTGCTTTATAACAAAGTGTATCAGTTATACATATACATATGTTCTTATATATCTTCCCTCTTGCATCTCCCTCCCTCCCACCATCCCTATCCCACACGTCTAGGTGGTCACAAAACACCAAGCTGATCTCCCTGTGCTATGCAGCTGCTTCCCACTAGCTATCTATTTTACATTTGGTAGTGTATATATGTCCATGCCACTCTCTCACTTCGTCCCAGCTTACCCTTCCCCTTCCCCGTATCCTCAAGTCCATTCTCTAGTAGGTCTGTGTCTTTATTCCCATCTGCCCCTAGGTTCTTCTGACCATTTTTTTTTCTTTTTTTTTTTAGATTCCATATATATGTGTTAGCATGCAGTATTTGTTTTTCTCCTTCTGACTTACTTCACTCTGTATGACAGGCTTTAGGTTTCACAGCTGTTTTTCATCTCCTGGACCAGGGGACCCAACTCTCATCCACTAGGTCATCCACCACCACCCAATGCCCCTTCACAAAATTCTCTTCCTGATGCCACAATACACTTTTTCCCTTCAAAACAATTCACTAGCTTCTGCATTTTAAGCAACAAAAACAGTGCTACATTTATATTTCATCACAGAAAACATCAGGCTCTGGTCTAGGACAACTTTTCCCAAATTCAAAATATTCAATACCTCTGTAGGGAAGGGATATTTATCATCTAATATAAATTCCTTTTTTCTTTTTTTGTTGCATGTTCAACCTTTATTAACTGTCACTTCTTTATATCTAGAGTACAATGAAGCTTGCACTTATAATAATATAAAAGGACTCTGAAGCTTTGCAATGTCCTAAAAGATTACGAACCTCAAAGAAAATTTCAGTTGTAGTCAAGATGTTTATAATGTTAATAGTCTAAGTCTCTGAAAATGAGCAATCTAAGTATGTTGGGTCCAGTTATGGCAGAAAACAGATAAAGTAGAAGATACAGATCTACATCCAAGAAGACCCACTCTAGACAAATTCTATTAGTGCAAGTTTCAACTATGTTGATAAGTGCTATATATATATCCTAGAACAGCAGCAAACTATAGCTAATGCCTGACACACCTAAAGCTAAAAGGTTCCAACAATGAAAACATGCCTTTCCCATCTCAGTCCCCAGAAGGTACAAGTGAAAAATAAAACAGACAAACACAATCGATTTAAGGAACAAATACGAATATAAATACATACAAAAGCTAAGTAACCAGCCCTTGAATAATTTAAAAGCTGATTATAATCTCTCCTATATCATACCTGCTCAAATATATTCTGCCCTTTTCCGTGTTTACTGAAACTGAATTTGGTTATACATAGATTATTATTATAAAATATAATAAAATCTCCACAAAAAGCAAGCCTCATTCCAAATATCAAAGGCTAAAAACCACTCACAAAGATTCACGTACAAATGAAACTCATGGAATGCAGATAATTCCTGAGGCTTGACTCATAAGACTAAACATGGTTGAAAGGACAAGTTCACAAGGAATATCTACCAATAGTCACTACAAAGTGTGCCTGTCCAAAACCACATTTACTCACTGCATTCGATTCAGCTTAAAAAAAAAATAGAAGGCTATATAAAAGAAATTATAATGAATGGGGATTGTGTTAAAAAATAACAACTGTTTCTTCTTTCTAAGCTTTCTTCTGTAATAAAGGTTAGAGTGAAGAAGCACATGCTTGATCTTAAATTTTCAAATATAAAAGAATAAAAGAGAACTGAAGCATATTTAACCAATAAATGACACCTAGTTCATGATAAAATAGAGTGCTTACTATGCATTAAGCATTTTACATAATACACTAAGTATTTATACATATTTCATTTGAGCACCGTAAAATATCTCTGACAGGAACACTAGAAATATTACCAATATTGGGGGAATGAAGTGCCTTATCCAAGTGGCTCAGCCAATGAACTGAGTCTCAGAGCCATATCTGTCTCACTCTTGAGTCTACATTCTCAACCTCTGTTTCATATAATCCCAAATTATGACAGTCAGGAGAAGAAAACTTTTCAAGTAATTATATAACTCACTCTTTTAGTAACATCAACATTTGTTTTTAATCAATAGTGATGGAAATTCCTTGACCCACTAAATATAATATCTGGAGTATGATTTAAGTTTTCTTTGGTGACTTAAAATCATCATTATTGGGCTTCCCTGGTGGCACAGTGGTTGAGAGTCCACCTGCCGATGCAGGGGACACGGGTTCGTGCCCTGGTCCAGGAAGATCCCACATGCCGCAGAGCGGCTGGCCCCGTGAGCCACGGCCGCTGAACCTGTGCGTCTGGAGCCTGTGCTCCGCAACAGGAGAGGCCACAACAGTGAGAGGCCCGCGTACCGAAAAAAAAAAAATCATCATTAATTACTGTACTTGGCTCTAATTACAACCACGTATGGCACTTTATCTAGCTCCTCACGAAATTCATCCTAAGGAGTACATTATTCAAGATGACATTTTTCAGGATGCAAAAAGAACTACCTCTTCTCACGCTGGCTCTGCCGCGTACTCTTGCCATGACCACAAGCAGTCACCTGATGCTCTCTGAGCTTCCATGTCCTCTGCTGTAACATAGGGGCCCAGGGCCCTGCCTACCTCACAGAGTTTGCTAGAAGGCTCAAATGAAATAATTAATATAAACATGATCAAGAAACTATAAACTGCAGCAGGACTGTAGGCTTTATTATCTCCCTTCAGTGAAATGCTTGGATTTTAAACTCTTCCTCTCAGATACAACTTTAAAAAGCAATGAAATTCATATATGGCTAACAGTTTCCACAGTTCGACAGTAGTTTGTCTGGCTAGCCACTCAGAAGTACATTACAGCTTCCAATGATGAACATCAGCAATTGTGCTTTTGTTCTAATGGCTTCTGCAAGCCCACAGCACTAAGGCTTAAGAAGCTTGTGTTACCTCGAGTGGTGTGAATACGTAGTATCTTAACTACTGGACATGTGCACAAAATGCAGCAACAGGCTCCCTGATGTGGTAGATTAATTCAGACTTTGAGAGAGTAATTAATTCCGACTTTTTGCATTTCTTTAAAGAAATTAATCTGTGTTTATATCTCCGACGCAAAGAATCAGATTATTCGTCTATAGCAACATCCCACAAAGTAACTGAAGACAAGAAACAACCATGTGAACAGCTTCATAGGTAATTAGAAGATGTAAAAGGTTTCCTCTAAAAAACAAACCAAGTTCTAACACATATGAACAGATAATTCACCTAAGAGGAAAATACTAAACAAACATATGTAAAAATGTTCACCTTCCCTGGTAGACAAAGAAGTTGATATACTCTACACTATATACACAGTAACAATTTGGGAAATTAATATGGTGGTATGTAGCTTGAAACATAAAAATGCTCAATAGTCCCACTCCTGGGAATTTATCCCAAGAAGCAATTAATTAGACATATATAGATAAGTAGACATATACATTCTCAATTAACATTGGAATGCTTTGCAAAATCTGATACATCAACCTGGAAAAAAAAAGTTTTTAATCAAAACAAAACCAATCATTTAAAAGTCTATGGAAAATACTAAACAAGAAAATACTAAGTAAGATAAACAGAATATAATGTTTATGTTCGATAGGAATGTCAATATATAAATACATATTCATGTGGACAAAGACTAAAAAGGTAAAGTGCAAAAATGAAAACTGCTCTTAGTGATGTAACTTATGGAATTCTCGTTCAAAACATTTAAGCATTATTGCTACCTCATCTTCTAAATGAAAAATATGTAACTCATGCCATTTCTTGAAAAACCACTTAAAATCAACTCCTGCCAAAACACTTCCACCAACTGAAATAAAATACCTAAAATTTAGAAGGTTATTATCTATAAAATAAGAAATAAGCAGAAAAGAAAATATTCCCTTAAGAATGTGATTTGTGGTTAATAAGAATAATAATAGTAAACCTACGTCTTCCCAGTGCCCCTACGATGTTTATCACTGGTTGGTACTACAAACCTAAGAATCCCCACAATAACCTTTACCAGTTTGTTGAAGTCCGCTGCAGTGCTTTTCCAGACTAACTGAAGAACTTAATCTTGTGGTATTTGTAAAATATGTTATCTGTGGCGTACTGAAGGGAAAACACAAATATTTTTGTCTACTCTTGCCTATTTATCTGAACACATTTAAATCTCCTCCTTTGTCTCAGTCCTTGTTAGATGAACTTTGGAAGCCCCTTGGTTTCTCTGCGGAGTTACATATTATCACTCTCTCTTTTCTCTCTGCACACAATTAACAGCCTATGTCAAATTGGCTTCTCCACCTTCCCAGCTTCCTTTCTAGGATACACTAACCCCCTGGGGAGCCTTTCTTGGAAGAAATGAAAGCCAACAGACTATTTATGGCAACTGTCAGAATTCAGGGGATGAAGACCCTTTGTGGGCTCTGCCGGATCTCCCCACAGATTTGTGGCCTGGATCTCTGGGGTCTGCCTGTCTCCTTCCTCTGCCCACAGTCAGCATTCCCTGGGGCTGACTCCAGCAGGTGGCCTCTCAACTAGAGGAGTTCATTTTTAGACATGTTGGGTTTCCTTTCTCTGCCTGATGGGGAAAACATATTTGCAATAAGAAACTGATTTTAAAATTAACCTTCTGATAAAACTTGCATGAAGGGAGGCTTCTCAGTATCTTTTATTATTGAGACAAATTAACCCTACCTCAGTTTTTCCCATTATTGTCTTCTTAGTTCATGAGGATTGCAATATGACTCTTTAAATTCCTTAGCATCTTTCAGGTACAGAACAGACTTCTCCTATGTACATTCCTTCCCTTGATAGACAGTAAGATCATTCTTTTCCCAATTTTATTATTCCTATATAAGCAAAGACCCAAAGGTTGTCTTGGAAGGCTCTCAAACACTCCAGCCTGAAGTCAGGGACTTCATTTCTTCCTGGATGTAACAGAATCTTCCATGCCCTGGGACCCTTAGCTATAGAGAAAAGGCGATTTTTCCCCCCTTAGGTTTGTTATCCCAAAATGCAAGGGTTCAGTTACAATCTGCATATTATCATCTTCACATCCATGAATTCCTTCTGTCCCTAATGTAAAAGAAGAAGATTCCTCAAGGATCTGGGTTCTTTCATATGGTTAAAAGAACCAACAACATGTACAGAGAGCATGAAGCAAACCGCATTATTTAATGGATTGGGTTAGATATTTAGGGTTATGCCTAAATTTTGATTGCTGCTTTTAAAAAAAAAGCTTCAGCAGCAGAAAATGAAATGCCTGAAATCTAGGAAGAATGGATGTCAGCAAATCCTTATCTTGATTCCTGTGTGGCCCCAAATATAAGCTATATATTAACCAACTTGTCTAGACAACCAACCAATCCCCACAACCTCACCGCCCTCCACCACAAGGTAAGGGTGTATACTGTCCCCACAGCAGGCCTGTTACTGGGGTTTTAGGCCCAATCTGGTGATGTGGATGTATCAGGATCTAGACATGCCAGCCCCGCAGGGCACAGAGTCACATTCAAGCTCCCACATGTGCCATTTCACATTCACCCACCCACTCACCACCTGTGTGGTGCCAATTCAAATGGTCCAGCCTGTAAAATGCAGAAAGCCACACCTTGAGACAGACAGCCACAAGTGGCATGGTCAAGGAAACACAGGAAAAAAGAGGTAAACTCAAAATAATAAAGCAAATGAATACATACACAGAAAAACATAGACACATTCATTCTGAAATATAAAATGTGCCTCTTTGATCTCAAACATTTAAAAACACCATGATCAGGGCTTCCCTGGTGGCGCAGTGGTTGAGAGTCCACCTGCCGATGCAGGGGACACGGGTTCGTGCCCCAGTCTGGGAAGACCCTACATGCCGCGGAGCGGCTAGGCCCGTGAGCCATGGCCGCTGAGCCTGCATGTCCGGGGCCTGTGCTCCGCAACGGGAGAGGCCACAACAGTGAGAGGCCCGCGTACCGCAAAAAAACAAAACAACAAAAAAAAAACCATGATCAGCTAGAAAATGAGAGCCATGACGCTTTACACCAGTGTAGGTCTTCCAAAGCATTCTGCAATTCTATTCCAGTCGCAATATTAAAACATGGAGGTGGTTCTTCTTTCTATTTCCATGGTTTCCTTAACCTCTATTAAGGCAAAATATGAATGTAGGTAACCAAGTCAACTGCCATGCAGCAGGAAAAATGGAAACTCTCAGAAACCTCCTGTTTGCACAAATCGTTCCCCGAAACCTTCCTGCCAAACTTTTGACCTATTGTTTCTAAACTTACCAGTCGTTGGCAATGAGTGGTAATAAACTTAAAAAATGAAGTTTTGGTCATGAATCATAGTTCCTATTTTGACTAACATTCTAAGTTATATACTTCCCACTTTTTTCTTCAAGTTGCATGGGCCTGCTATTTTTAAATATGAAAACAGCCATAATGTGCCTTTTTTCTCTCCCTGAGGGCTTCCCATAATGTATTTATAGGACTGGAAGTTTTCCAAACCCAAACATAATTTACTGTGTCATTTTCAATGACTGACAATTTTGGTTTTGTTTTTCTCTTATCCTAAGGGAGAATCAATTGTCCAACAAACTGATGTATCCTTCATCCTTTTATCCTTAGAGACCAATGGTCAAAATTGACTTTGGTCTCAATTGGTCTATTTCTGGCTCTGAGTGGATGTTAATCCTCAAAAACAGGTTTGTTGGACTAAGTAACAAACTGGGCATCCAAGGGCAGTGGTTCTGACTCCTTCTGTCCTTCTACTTACTCACTGGGAGGCCTTGAAAAAGTCGCTGTATTATCTTAGTTTCTCTGAACATAAGATGATTACCAAAGCAGTCAAAAGGAACAACTAGAGAGAAGCCCACACGCTGCAACAAAAGATCCCGCATGCCGCAACTACGACCCAATGCAGCCAAAAATAAATAAATAAATAAATGATTTTTTTTAAAGCGGGGATGGGGGTGGGTGGGTGCTGCTGGAACCACCCCAGAGATTTGAATGCGGTCAGGCCTTGATCTATGTCAAGTCCTTAGGAGCTCAGGGTCTACCCAAGAGGTATCCACACTGGGAGAATTTGGAGGTAGAGGCCCCCATGTGTGAATCACCTTATGAAGTCCCACCGGAGAGAAGGAAGAAAGAGTACTCAAAAACTGAGACACTTTAGCTTTCTAAGGTCAATCTATAGCAAATTCCTGTGATCAGCTCAGGAAAAAGGTAGGACCCTCAGGTCCATCACAGTCAAAACCAGAATCACTGGGACAACCCCAGTCCACAGACCTCCCTAGAGCACAGCAAAGTTAAACAGAGGGGTCTTGTAAGATACACCCCTTGCATCAGGCACTTTGGCCAGAGATCCTCTTCCATCCTGAGGTTTCTGGCATGGTCTGGGGGCTTCGGGACCCTGGAGAGGGCATCGGCCAGCTCTTCCACCTCAGCGGCCAAGCATCACCATGGTGACACACTGTGAGTCCTAGTCCCTCAAATACACCTGCCTAAAGATTCATGCCAAAAAACAGGAAAAAAAAAAGTACTGTAAATATTTACATTTTGAAAGTTTTATTTATTTTTTAAGATGTGAAGTTCTGACACAGAAAACAAACTTATGGTTACCAAAGGGGAAGGTGGGGAGGGATAAATTAGGAGGTTGGGATTAACATTTACACACGACTATATATAAAATAGATAACCAACAAGGACTTACTGTATAGCACAGGGAACTATTTTCAACATTTTATAATAACCTATAAGGGAAAAGAATATATATCTGAATCACTGTGCTGTACACCTGAAACTAACACGACACTGTAAATCAACTATACTTCAACTTAAAAAAAAAAAAAAGTGAGGTTTTTTTTTTCCCTCCACGTTCTGGGAACTATTAATGAGTATTTCTTAACTCACCCAATGCTTTTTTCTATTCTGTTAGTCTAAATCAATCAAAGGACTTTCACTTCACCAGTCCCATTGTGCAACATCCCATCAAGGTCTGTGATTCCAAAAAAGCAGGCGACAGCTTGAGTGAACCGGTCCGGTAACACCAGTGCACCTCCTCCACCCCAAGCTCGACTTCCCCTTAGAAGAAGGAAGTGATAGGGTTGGAAGACAGCACTAAAATGTTGTCATTGTTATTGTGAACCTTTAAATAGACCTTTGAATCTGTAAAGGATTTGGGGTTCTGCTCACAAAGATCCTGTGGGAAAGTCAGTGCTGCTAGCCCCATCTTCCACTTTTTTCTACATCACATGCTACATTATTACTAGAAACTAGGACTCATAAAGTAAAAACTACCCCAAAAAAATGAAATCAGGATTATTTAAAAATCAAAGACTGAAAGGGTTCTCTTTATTCATGTGATGATGAAGTTAAAATTAATTAGGATGACACCATCGCTGAGAACTCTGCTTGTCTGCTAGTTTTAACTGCATGTCCTCTGCACAACAAAATTTCTTTAAACACCTTTCCCCTTTGACGTTTTTTAATCTTCTACATCATTAAATGAATTTTATATGGCAAAACATGCAAAGAAAAGGAGAATTTCAGAACACCTGTGGTAATATTAATTTCGACTAAAAATACAGAAAGCTAAAAGAAAAATGCAGCTTGTTTTCAAAATGTTTCATATACTGCTAATTTTTTCAGCAAGATTTTTGTTTTCGCTTTGGGATTACACACTTAAAGTCCATAGTTTTGTCTCTTTATGCCTCTAAAAATAAAAATGTTTCTTTTGAACAGCACTCTTAAAGTTCTGGCTGTTCCCAGGAGAGACTAGTTAATCAGCAATTTTTAACAGAAGGGAGCTCAGGCAGGTTACAGAAATTCTTCCCGGGAGCCCTTGGCCTATCCTCCATCCATAATATCCAGCAAATTACAGTACTTTGTTAGCTCCCAACAACAAAAGAGACCTACAGAGCCAGGAGGGTGGGAGTGAGGCAGTGGAGAGGGGGAGGGCAGGGGCGGGGTTGCTGGGGGATTGGTGGGGGAGGGGGAGGCGGAAGCGCTGCTCCAGGAAAAGGCAACCTCCAGTACTAAAAGTATTTTTAAATGTTTTTGTCCTTTTGTACAACAAAAAGAAGGTTAAAAAAATTTAAATGAACAAAACATTGGATGCTCTGAAGGATGGCTATCTAACAAACGCAGTAATTTGTAAGTAGAAAGAAACAAGGAAGAGAGGGAAGGAAGCAAAGAAGCCAGGAAAGCAAAACCAATAGGAAGATTACACTTCAAGCCTGAGAAAGGTTTAACTGTCCTAATCCTGGTGTTTAAGATCCTTGAAAACAATAACCTTCTAGAAAGCAGATACAAGTAGCCAACAAAAGAACAAACAGCCTAACATGTACCTCTGTCAAGTTGCTGCGCACTGGGGATAAAAAAGGGGAGGGAACCAAAATCATGAACCACCCAGATAGTTCATTTTTTAAAATTTTTATTTAATTTTTATTTTATATTGGTGTGGAGTTGAGTAAGAATGTTGTGTTAGTTTCAGGTGTACAGCAAAGTGATTCAGTTATACATATACGTGTATCTATTCTTTTTCAAATTCTTTTCCCATTTAAGTTACTACAGAGTATTAAGCAGAGTTCCCTGTGCTATACTTGTTGGTTATCTAACAACCCACAGAGTTTAAATAGTGAAAGTTCCTGGAAGAACTTCCTGAGCAATGGCTTCAGTCCTTCCATTTACTTTATAGTTTCCTTTATATGCTGTGGCCCATTTGGGGTTCACTAAGGAGGCAAGGCGCCACCCATTTTCCTGCTTTTGATTTAATAAAGAAAAAAAGAACTTTATAATTTCCCATAAAGGCTTTCCTCCCACACTTTAGAGTTACAATGAGGTCAATCCTTTCACCTACAGGACCATGTAAATATAGGGAAATTAAGTCCATCTTCACAATCAAGAATGTTAAGACTATGTCAAACCCATTCTAAATAATGGAACACATCTATGTCTACAGTCACAGGTGACGTCACTGGTGTACTTGACGTGAACCTGACTCGGGGATACTGAAAGACCCTTTCCAAATGTGAACAGCTATGGAAAGACAAAGCTATGATAGGTTTTATGTGGCTTATATAAGTACAGATGTTAATGAGTATTAAATACTAGTTTCCAAAAAAAAATTCAAAAATAATATACTCACAAATCAATAAGAAAAAGACAAACAACCTAACAAGAAAATAAGCAAAACACCTGAACAGGTGAGAGGGCATTAAAAAAAAAAAACCCTAATTATCCAAAAATAAGTGAATAGATAAATAAGCTGTGACATATTCATACATTAGAATATTAAACACTGAAAATGAATAATGAGAGTTATACATGTCAGTATGAATGCATCTCACAAATATAAAGTTGAAGGAAAAAAGCAATTTGTAGAAGAATGCATACAGGATGGTACTAACTACGTACACTCTTAAAAATATTGCTTAGGGGGGGTCCATGATGGGTCTGATATTTGGCTAATATACCTTGGCATGGCTGGATCTGTTGCCAGCATCTATTATGAGTGGCAGTACCCACACATTACCAGGTTGCTAAATACTTTGAAAATCACCATTAACATTCATATGCAACAAAACTATAAAGAAATGCATTTGAATGATAAACACCAAATTCAGGACAGCTGCTACCTCTGTGGAAGAAGGGGTCACGACCATGTTAGGAACAATTTGTTTCTTAAGTATCATGCCAAAGCATGTAAGGACTTAAGGGCATGCTGATTTATGCCTTTTCATAGGTTTTAAATAATGCATAATACTTTACACACACACACACACACACACACACACACACATCTATGACAGCAGGAGCTTTGAGCCAGGAATCTGGAGGTAGCATTTTTACTCCTTGTTCTGCCAATTACCAACTGTACCTTGCCAACCCTGAATCTTGGTTTGTCATCTGTGAAATAAGAGGATTCAGGTATCATTCAGGTCTAAATTTCTGAATTAAATTCAACATGAAGGGTGTTGAACTCTCTGGACTCTAATAATGACCCATCACTTCTCTCACTGTACGTGTACAAATCATACATGAGACAAGACTTATTGACTCACTATGGATAGCACACGCACATTTTAAAGTCATCCCGGGAATGGCCTTTAATTCCACCACACTCTCTCCTTCGTCATCCTTTGTGATGATGGCGGACCTTTGAGAGGTGGCTGGCTGTGTTTAGGAGAGAAGACCAAAGAATATCAGTAAAGGGGTGGGGACAGTTTAAATGACCCAAGACAAAACATACTTTGTATTTAGTTGTGCTTATAGGTTGTTTTATATAATCATGACATAATCATGACACTCTTGAGGTGGAGAAACTGAGATCATTAACATTAGTGATTTATTCAAGGACATAAAACTGTCTGGGACAAACCCAGGATTTGAATTCATCATTGGTATCTTAGATAAGTTGAGTAAGATACTGCTCTTACTCAACTTACGATCTCTCCATTATTTCTCTCACACCCTCAAGACTCGTTTTAGAGAAGAGTTCCCCTCTATTCCCTACAATCCAACTTTGACTAGTTTACCAAGATTTGTACGGCACACAAAGCAAGTAAGCTAGCAAATCCTTAGATGACTCAGTAGTAAATCACCGTAGATTTTAATATGTAGCTCACAGACTGTGGTACATAGAAGCTGGTTTAGAAAGTGCTATGACTTAAAAAGTAAATGACGGCTTCCCTGGTGGCGCAGTGGTTGACAGTCCGCCTGCCGATGCAGGGGACACGGGTTCGTGCCCCGGTCCGGGAAGATCCCACATGCCGCGGAGCGGCTGGGCCCGTGAGCCATGGCCGCTGAGCTTGTGCGTCCGGAGCCTGTGCTCCGCAACAGGAGAGGCCACAACAGTGAGAGGCCCGCGTACCGCCAAAAAAACAAAAACAAAAAAAAACAAGGAAAAAAAAAAAAAAAAGTAAATGACATTTCTTCTAATTACTTTAGGGTTTTCATATCATAATTTTAAGGAAATTGTTCTAGAGAAATTTTTTTTAATTCAAATCTTCCCCAAATTAGAGCTCCTTTCAGTCCTTTTTGAGTTTCTGTTTCTCTTTAACTCTTTACTTCCAAGGAACCATCCATTACTGCATTGGTAAGTGGGGAGTTCTAACTAAATACTAGACACACAGTCTTACCTCACCTTGAAATCTTAGCATTCTGACTGGTTAGTGGGAAAGTAGATGAGAAAAAAAACAGCTGAAAAATTAACTGTTGTGTGGTTTGGAAGCTGTTTTTTCTAGGGTGCCAGCCACTCTTCAACAGGTATTCATTTGTTTTAAAGATGTTGAATCAAGCAACTATGGAAATACAGGGTGTCTGAAAAAGGGATTTGAGCTCTGAAGTAGTAGAACCTCAAACTGTGAAATCATCCCTTCTCCCAGGCTTCCCTTGTGACTTGCTACAGTTTGCAAGCTAGTTTCCATTTCATTTCTAAACATGGCAGAAGTTTCTCACCTGAAGAGAAACAACCAGAATTATTTGTTTCTTAGTTTATCCTAAAGATACAGTTCCCAGTTCTGTGGGCACAATTTACGATCTGATAAGAGGTCACATCATCTCAGGGAAAGAACAGAATGTACTTCTGTGTATACAAAATTATCTTTGTTGTTACTTGTAACATGCACAGCAACTCCATTAGAAACTTGTCTGGCCTTAAAAAAAAAATCCTATATCTGCCCAGTTCTAAGGTTACTTTTTCTTCAGTATCTTCTAGGTCATTAAAATATTTAGAAGTTATATACCTCCCTGTGAAGAAAAACTTCCTAAAACATAAATAATCCTTCTGACCCCTTAACTCCAGTAACTCAGATTACAAAACTCTTAAATTTTCTTTCCACGGAATTTCAGATTACAGTTTTGAGATTTCTAAGAAATATTTTTTCCTTCTCTCAAAGCCTTCCCCATGGAAAGATCTCTGACCCATCCCCAGCCCCCAAAACTCATATAATATAAAACATCCTCAAAAAGGAATACACCTAAGTAGTTTTCTCCCCATTGGTGAACAATTTGAACACTCTCAAGAAAATGTCTTATGCATTTTACAATATTTTCCTGAGTAGAACCAAGACTGGAACCCATGAAGAATCTTGAGAAGTAGGACCACAAAGACAAAAGAAAATCTCTGTGTGGTCCTCTGGTTGAAGCTCCTCCAACTTATTTAGTTAAGAAGCTGACTAAGAGGGGTACTGAGATCTCTATCTGCTTAAAAAGCATACCTCAATATTTGCACATTCCTTCTGACATCTACAGTGCAATAAAAGTGAAATATAGTGATGTCTCCTTTGTTATAGCTTGAGAGTAAGAAGCAGGTAAATTCTGCTTACATGGATGAACAAAATTATAGGTCCTCTATTTGATAATAATGATAAAACAGTAATAAGTATAGTTAATATTTATTTAGTTTGTCATTTGTGCCGAATATTTTACATGCACCATCCCTTTAATCCTCACAAGACAGACACTATCTACCCCATTTAGGGAAACAGGGAAGTTGAGTAACTTCCCTGAGACCACACAGCAAGTTACTGGCAACTCCTGCTTGAACACAGTGTGCAGGCTCTGAACTCCATGTCCTTAAAGTTCCTAACAGGCAAGATATATTGAACTAATTTATTCCACGATTCTATAGAGAAATTTACCAGAACACATATTGTCTGAACATGTCAACATATGAAGTAATTAACAGATTAATATAGTTACTAAAATGGGCCTATGTTAGTTTAAATTCACATTCTGTCCTTTCTTCTCTTTAAAATAAATAAATAATAAGATGAAACCTGTTTTTTGTCCACTGTTGCAGTTAACTGGCAAGCTTGTGTAATAAATTAACTAACAGAACTGGTTTAGCAACAAATGAGAAGCTCAAGGTCTCTAAATTCTAATCCTAGGTATGTCACTGATTTGAAAGGTGATCCAACAGCATTTAACATAAGTTACATTTGATGTTTATAGGGCTCTCAGAACACAGTCTAAAAGAAGAACCTGTATTTATGAAACTTCAATAATAAACCCTAAAACCAAATATCTGGGTGAAAAGGAAAAAGCTTAAAATCTAGCTGTTTTGCCCAATTACTGCCAAGGTTCCAAATGTTCGTAAACATTCAAATGGGATAAACATAGAATTGTCCACAGTGATTACCTCTAGGGACAGAGACAACAGAAATGGAAAGTGGAAATAATATGAGGACAGGCTTTTGCTTTTTAATATCTGTGTGTTGTATGTGTGTAGTTGGATTTTTGTAATTAAAAAAAAAGATTTTAAGACATGCTCAAAGTCTTCCCAGACTTAATTTTCATTTGCATTCATGAGCTTGACCTCAGGATTACACATTTCGAAGGGGGAACATTAAGGAAAAGAGCACCATTCTCTCTTCCCTGCTCGTCCTCTCCAATCCAACTATAACAAGGCTCATTTTATAAAGTTAAAACCCACTCGTAGCCAAACTTTTCTATTTCATCAGAAGCAAGAGAAAAAATCTTGGAGTACTTCAACCTTCAAGTAGTTCTAAGAAGAAAGGAATATCAGAACTTGAGAAATAAGGTTCATTATGAAACTCCCTCAACATTCTTCAGGTAACAAATACTAACCACCCAATTAGAAGGCGATTCTCTCCTTGTTGTAAAGAAGATGTAATGAAAGCCTGAATGAAGAAATGATGAAAAGTGCCACAGAGCGCAGCCCACTGCCTTCAGTACCCACTCACTCATTCTTCCTAGCCCCAGCTCTCCACTTGCTCCCAAGAGCTTGAAGAGAACAATAAAAGTGAGAAATGCTTTGAAATTAGGGTAGATATTTAAATAATATCAGGCCTCTTCTCAGCTTCTATTTCTTCATCAATAAAAATACTATTTGTTTCCAATAATGATTTGTGAAGATGCTTAGCATAAAACCTGAGACATAGCAGGTGCATAATAAATGTTAGCTTCCTTCTTTTAGAACTAAATTTCCAACTGCCAGCTAGATGTCCACTAACCTTTGAGCTCAAAAGACCCATTCGCAGACTTTAAAATAAAGACTGTTAACAAGAGACAAAGGACAGAATGGATAAAGAAGATGTGGTGTATATACATATAATATATAATATATATATTATATATAATGGAACATTACTCATAAAAAGAATGAAATAATGTCATTTGCAGCAACATGGATGGACCTAGAGATTATCATAATAAGTGAAGTAAGCCAGACAGAGAAAGACAAATATCATATGATATCACTTATATGTGGAATCTAAAAATAAATAAATAAATACAAATGAACTTATTTACAAAACAGAAAGAGACTCACAGACATAGAAAACAAACTTATGGTTACCAAAGGGGAAGGGGGGGGACGGATATATACTAGGATGTTGGGATTAACATATACACACTACTGTATATAAAATAGATAACCAACAAGGACCTCCTGTATAGCACAGGAAACTATACTCAATATTTTGTAATAACCTATAAGGGAAAAGAATCTGGAAAGGAATATATACATGTATGTGTGTATATGTATGTTGTGTGTGTGTGTGTGTGTGTATTTAAAAAACTGAATCACTGTGCTGTACCCCTGAAACTAACATGACACTGTAAATCAACTATAGTTCGATTAAAAAAAAAAGACCCATTAGCCCACCCCATCACCAGACCATCGGTTTTCTCTCACACTTTCTCCCTGTGGTATCTCTCTCGCAAATAATGGCAAGTAATGGCACCAATATTCTTTTCAGCACCTAATTTAGAATTGTCTCTCTTCCATCTCATTTTAATCCCCTCTGACTCTGTTCTCTGAATTTCTTCATCACTCACCTGGATTTCTGAAAACATCCTTGTAATTGGACTCCCTGCCTCTCCACTACATCTTTCAGAATGTTATTATGAAATAGAGCTCACACCAAGCACACGCTGCGTGTTCCCACTGACAAGAAGAATATGGTCCAAACACTTCCATGAAAAAAAATCCCAAGATCTAACCACAAAGCATCTATCCAGACCTCTCCCACTACAACCTGCCATGAGCCCTGTGCTTCTGTGTCATTCTTCAGCCCTCAATCTACTCTCCTCCATTCTCCACCCATGAAAGCCCTATTCTACACTCTAGACCCAGCTATACGCCCAGCTAAAACGTCAAATGTTCTCTACAAAACTAGCCCTAACTTCCCCAAAGGTGGCATTAATTACCACAGCACTTTGCTAGCACCTCAGGTGGCACTTCTTTCATTCTGGATCATATTAGAGTGATTTGTTTACAAGGTTATCTTCCCCCAGTTCCTGCAGAAGGGGAGCCATGTCTGATTCATTGCTGATTGCCCTCTAACACCTGTCACTTAGCCCCTTGTTCACTGCACCCTTGAATTGAATGTAATAACTAGCACTCATTACTATGTGTTCTACAATGTTCAATTACAGGTACTGTACTACCCGTTACATGTATTGTCTCAGTAATAGTCATAACACTCCTATAAGTCATATTTTGGCTTTTGTTTTACAGTTAAAGAAGCTCTACCCAGAGAGGTTTGTAATTTGCCCAAAGTGACACAGCTAGTATATAGCAAAGCCAGGATTTGAATCAGGGTCCATCTGACTTCAGAAGTTACAATCCTAACCATTACACTATACCACAGACATTTCTAAAATACACTTGTCCTTTAGTACTTATGCACCTGAGAGTATAACTCAAGATCAAGACCCCAGTAAATTATATTTTATCCTATTAGCACATGGAGGCCATTTTTGGTTCTGCTCTAGTCCAGAGTCATAAATGAGCATGTCCACAGTCTTCCAGGTTTCTTTATTTTTCTCTTTCCTTACACCCACCCTCAACCCCCTTAAAAAGAAAAAAAAACAAGAAAAATGATTTGGAAGGCAGGGACAGGAAGAGAATGAAATCATTCCTTCATGGTGGAACATACAACATTAACAGTAAGCTTGTAAGGTTTAACAGGCATATATAACCTAAAAGAATATGTTGGATCATTTCAAAACATACTTTCCTAGCTCAAACCTAAAATCAGCAGCTGTTGCTAAGAAAACACATAGCCAACTGCCAGACAACATGATGATTCATGAAAGAAGCAAGCTTACCTTCCGAGTCTCAGAAACCATCACCAACAGAGTCTTGGAACCAATTCATCAACCTGTGATTATAAACATTTGGGAGTTTCTCTTCATCTGGCTCAGAAGGAAATACAATCAGTTCTGGACTAAACACTGTTTATAAAATTAATTATTACACAACTGAGTTGGAGCTTCCTAAAATGAAAAAAGTGCCGAGACTACAAAGGTAACATACTTTCTTTTAAACAAAGTCCCATTAACAGAGGAAAACTTTTTACTCAGTGTCATCAAATGAGTAACTACAAAAGATAGTCAAACAAGAGACTGCTAGTCACCTATTTTCTTTGTAAACATACTAGCACAAATAATAAGACACACCTTTAACTGCTTTATAAACAGAATTTATAGGTAATTCTTTATTTTTTTCTTTCTGAATCACTAGCTCAAAATTTTGAACTAAGAGCTCTAGCATGCATTATTCTATCAAACAATCCCATCAAACATTGACTGTAACCTACCTTAGTACTAATAGCTCAGGTGCATTTCAGTTGTAGAGTTTTTTTTAATTTATTTGGGAGGCATGGGGAGCAATCTTGAACAGCTTTACTTATTTTGTTGCAACTTACACTTCAGATAAAAATTACTTCTGAGTAATTAGCATTTTTTAAATGAAAATTAGCTAACTCCTATGGTACGACCCATTAATTAATGTATCATTCAAAAGCAGCCAAACATGAAGAGCTCAGTCGTATTACTATCAGCTTTTCCTCAGGATATCACAACTTGTACTCCAAAGCCACAGTGGGAAAAAACAGGTAGTTTTCTATCTGTTTGTGAAAAGTCTGTGAAAGTTAATTCTGTCCCCTTTCTCCAAACATGAACTGTCTTATAGCCTGAGCTCTAACCTTGATAAGATTGTGTGTAGCATATAGATTAAGATAAGTGGATTTATTTTTTAAGATGTATTGTTCACCCCTAAATGTTGACTACCTTTATCTTTCCAAATGAGGCAACATAACTGCCGAAATGAGTAATGAGAAATTTTAATTTAAATATATTAAAAATTTGCCTAGAAATCTGCAAAACCTTTTTATAATACCATCCTTCCTAAAAATTTGCCTTTCAAATTAAAGTTTCCCCTTCAAGCACAGTATTTCAATTTTGGCAGCACATGGATATATTTTTCTTACTATTCTGGAATACTATTTATAAATATAATGTATATATTGCTATAATGATGATGAGGGTACATAAAATATTTTCACTGTTGTAACCAGTATATTTATTTTTAATGGATTTTATACTAATAGGAATATATATACACCTGCCCACACTACTGTTTTGTTTTACTCATCTTTTGTGTAAATGAACCCCAGACAAACTTTATCTATAATTTAACATGGAAACATGAAATGGCTATATGTGATTCGGTTTCAAATTCATCTCTAGCAACTTAATAGCTCAAATAATTTAAAATCCAATTATTTATGGATGAAATGATATGATGTGTGGAATTTACTTCAAAATAACCCAGCACAGGGGGGGATAGGTGAGGGTATAGGTAAAACCAAATTGGCAGGACTTGATAGCTTTGATACTGGGTAATGTTTACATAGGAGTTCATTTCACGATGATCTCTGCTTTTGAATATGTACTTAAAATTTTTCATAATAACGTTTTTTTAAATCTAATTTACTTTTGTCCCAGTGTCAGGCATATCTTTACCATTTTGAATTACTGTTTTACCCGCATAGCATTAACGTTTTACATACCAACTCATTCGTGCTAAAACAGTTCTTTTTTTTTTTTTTTTTTTTTTTTTTTTTTTTTCTCTTTTTTTTTTTTTTAATTAGTTTCTGCTTTATAACAAAGTGAATCAGTCATACATATACATCTGTTCCCACATCCCTTCCCTCATGCATCTCCCTCCCTCCCACCCTTCCCATCCCACCCCTCCAGGCGGTCACAAAGCACCGAGCTGATCTCCCTGTGCTCTGCGGCTGCTTCCCACTATCTATCTACCTTACGTTTGGTAGTGTATATATGTCCATGCCTCTCTTTCGCTTTGTCACAGCTTACCCTTCCCCCTCCCCATATCCTCAAGTCCATTCTCAAGTAGGTCTGTGTCTTTATTCTCGTTTTGCCCCTAGGTTCTTCATGACATTTTTTTAAAACAGTTCTTAAAGTACAATACAATGGGGTAAATATCACATTTCTAAACCATATTTGTAGAAATTAGGACCTGAGGAAAAAATCTCAGCGATCATCTAATCCTCTATGCCACTGGTTCACAATCTTGAGCGTGCATCAGAATCACTTGGAAGACTTGTTAAACACAGATTGCTGGGCCCCACCCTCTAGGTTTCTGAACCAGTAGGTTTGATGCTACTGGTTCCTGGACCACACTTTGAGAACCGCTGCTCGAGGCTTACTCCCATTGCCCAGTTCATATATCCATTCCACCAATTACCACATTGGAACGCATGCTTCTCTACTTGTGGGCCTTTCTCTTATGAGACAGTTAGCTTTCTAAGGGCAAGGGACATAAATTTTCATCAATGTGCCAGAGCCCAGATTGAATAAATATTTACAAAGTAAATTAATTTGTTGGATGAGTTAAGTTTTCTCACTCATTTATAGCTGAGTGTTTGTCAATGTATTGACATTCAGAATAGGAGCACATTTACATACCCAGATGGAAAGGAGCTACTCATTGATAAAGGAAAACTAAGTCAGTTGGAACCAAAGCAACAAGTAGATAGCAAATTTTGACGAGTTCTAGAACTGCATGTCAGATTGGAGTTTGCAGTCAAATACGGACACTGACAAGCAGAAGCTTGAGGCTCACTTTGTCAAATGTGTTACTCTGACCTGAGGAGCTATAACCAAGTGCTCTTCATCTCATACACCACTGAAAGAAAGAAGTGCTTTCAAACTCATCTATCAAAGTTTCTCAGGGTCTGGAAAATGTCAGCATGGGAGGACAGCCTCTTTCTGCCTATCCATATCCCTTTTCCTAATGCTGCCCAGAGGAAAGAAAAGAAGTACAGCACACTCATCAGTGCCTGTCTGGAGAGTTCTCCAAGTCCAGGTGTTCTGAATCTTGTAATACACCACAGTATCCTGAAGTATCCTTCTATTACAGCAATGATCAGCTCAATGACAATTCAGTGGATTTAGTTTAAAAAAATGAACTATGCTCTGATTTCCAAATTTCACTACCTCTTTCATGTGTATTCTAAAATTACAAGTTAGGGCTTCCCTGGTGGCGCAGTGGTTTAGAATCCGACTGCCAATGCAGAGGACATGGGCTCGAGCCCTGGTCCAGGAAGATCCCACATGCCGCGGAGCAACTAAGCCCATGTGTCACAACTACTGACCCCGCGAGCCTCAACTACTGAAGCCCGCGCGCCTAGAGCCCGTGCTTCACAACAAGAGAAGCCACCACAATGAGAAGCCTGTGCACCACAACGAAGAGTAGCCCCCGCTCGCCACAACTAGACAAAGCCCGCGTGCAGCAACGAAGACCCAATGCAGTCAAAAATAAAATAAATAAAATAAATAAATTTAAAAAATAAATAAAATTACAAGTTAGAATATATTCATAAATATGAATCCAATAACCTCAATATGTATGATTTCTTTATTTTCATTTAATAATAGTAAAACAAAGAATATAACCTGTGTTACCATGGGTCAATATATGATTTTTTTCTTGTTATTTAGATCCCTTAAAAAATAATTGACTGCTCAAACAAAAAATAATAATGTAGTGTAGGGTCTATAACAGACAAAAAGTAAAATGTATGACAATAGCACAAAGCAGAGAGACATGGGAAATATATTATTACAAGGCTTTCATTGAAGTGGTATAATATAACACTTGAAGTTAAACTGTGATAAGTTAAAGATATATACTATAAACCCTAAAGCAAACACTAAAATAACAAAATAAAGAATGACAGGTAGGGAATTCCCTGGCAGTCCAGTGGTTTCACTGCCGAGGGCATGGATTCAAACCCTGGTCAAGGAACTAAGATCCCAGAAGCCATGGGGTGCAGCCAAATTAAAAAAAAAAAGAGAGAGTGGCATGGACTTATATATACTACCAAATGTAAAATAGATAGCTAGTGGGAAGCAGCTGCATAGCACAGGGAGATCAGCTCGGTGCTTTGTGACTACCTAGAGGGGTGGGATAGGGAAGGTGGGAGGGAGACGCAAGAGGGAGGAGATATGGGGATATATGTATATGTATAGCTGATTCACTTTGTTATACAGCAGAAACTAACACACCATTGTTAAGCAATTATACTCCAATAAAGATGTTAAAAAAATAAAAATTAAAAAAAGAATGAGTGCTAATAAGCAAAAAAAGGATATAAACTATAATGAGCAAAATTCAATTAATCCAATCAAAGAGAGAAAGAGAAAAAAGGAAACAAAGAACATATGATAAAAACAAATAGCAAGATTATACATTTAAAGTGAACCATAATCAATAATCATTTTAAATATAAATGGCCTCAGTACCAGAATTAAAACTCAGAGATTGTCAGGTGGGGTAAAAAAAGCAATACCCTTCAAGGAGAAGAAGGATAACTCTCCACTCCTTAAATATGGGCTACACATAGTGACTTCCATCTCAAAAAGCAAAGGACAGAACAGGGAGAAAAGAGTAACTTTATAGGAGGGAAACCTGACAAACACTACCTCAGCCAGGTAATTAAGGTTAACATGAACAGTGATGTCATGTTGATGGTATGTTCCCTCGACATTGTATAATTAGAATACACAGACTTTTCAAGCACACACAAAACATTTACCAAAATTAATGATATTCTGGGCTTTAAAATAACTCTCAGTAAATATAAAAGAATTTGAGTCATATAAGTTATGCTCTTTGACAATAAGAAAACTAATTTAGAAATTAATAACAGGGGCTTCCCTGGTGGCGCGGTGGTTGAGAGTCCCCCTGCCGATGCAGGGGACACGGGTTCATGCCCCGGTCCGGGAAGATCCCATATGCTGCGGAGCGGCTAGGCCCGTGAGCCATGGCCGCTGAGCCTGCGCGTCTGGAGCCTTTGCTCCGCAACGGGAGAGGCCACAACAGTGAGAGGCCCACGTACCGCAAAAGAAAAAAAAGAAATTAATAACAGAAAGATGCCTGGAAAATCCACAAATGTCTGGAAACTAAGTAATAAACTCCTAAGTAACTCAAGGTCAAACAATAAATCCAAAGAAAAATTTTTAAGCATTTTGAACTGAATAAAAATGAAATCACACCCTATTTAAATTTGTGAGAATTCCCTAAAGCAGTACTGTACTTAGGAAACTTAGAGAACTAAACACCTATGTCAGAAAAGAAAAAAGGTCGCAGTGACTTGAATAAGAGTAAAATTAAACTCAAAGTAAGTAGAAGAAAGGAAATAATAATAAGGATCAGAGTAAAAATCAATTAAAAAGAAGACAGAAAATATGAATGAAACCAAGAGCTGATTCATCGAGGTCAATAAAATTGATAAACCTCTAGCCTAGGGTTTCTCAGCCTTGACACTACTGACATTTCGGCTGAATGATTCTTTGTTGAGAGGATCTCTCCTGTTCATTGTAGGATCTTTAGCAGCATCACTGGCCTTGACCCACTAGATGCCAATAGCAAATGCCCACCCACCCCACCTCACCACATTGTCTCCAGACATTATCTCATCTCCAAAACATGTTAATTGTTCCTAGTGGCAGTAGGGTAAACTTCAACCCATACCCTGGCTCCATAAACAAAAATTAACTCATAGTAGATGAACCTAAATGTAAAACGAAAGAATTCATGGTTTTACATTCTTTTATAGAGTTTTCCTATGAGTTTTATAACTCTAAGGAAAAAAAATCTTTGTGACCTTGAGTTAGGCAAAGATTTATTAGGTATAACACCAAAAGTATAACCCATAAAAGAATAAATTGATATATTGGACTTTAGTAAAATTTAAAACTTCTTCAAAGATCTGTTAAGAGAATGTAAGAGGAGCAATAGACTGAAAGTAAATATTTGCAAATCATGTATCTGATAAAGGACTTGTATCCAGAATATATAAAAAACTCTCAAAACACTTACTGAATAAGGCAGTAACTAACCCAATTAAAAATGAGCAAAAAATGCAAAGAGAAACTTCAACAACAAAAAAAGATATTATATGGATGGTAAATAAGCACATCATTGGTCATCAGGGAAATGCAAACTAAAACCACAATGAGATACCACTACACATCTAACAGAATGGCTATGAAAGCTTAACCATACCAAGTGTTGACAAGGATGCAGAGCAACTGGAACCCTCACGCACTAATTTGGGAGTGTAAAATGGTATAACCACTTGGGAAAAGTATGGGAGTTTCTTTAAAAGTTAAACATACACATACCATATGATCTAGCCATTCCACTCCTAGAAAGTAGGTGTCCATACAAAGACTGAACATAATGTTCACAGCAGCTCTATTTTTAATAGCCAAAAACTGGAAAAAACCAAACGTCTATCAGTGGGTGAATGGATAAATGAACTTGGGTATACCCATACAATAGAACACCACTCAGCAATAAAAAGGAATCAACTACTGATACACACAACATAGATGAATCTCAAAATAATTATATTGAGTGAAAGAAGCCAGACAAAAAAAGAGAACATACTATGTGATACCAGTCATATAAAATTCTGAAAATACGAAATAATCCATAGGGTCAGAGCTACCACTGGTTGCTTGGGAAAGAAGGATGCAGGGTGTAGGGAGGGACCAGAGGGAAAGATGGATTCACAGATCTATACATAAGTCAAAAACTCATCAAATTTAACACTCTAAAATATGCGGCTTACTGTATGTCAATTACATTCAATGAAGCTGTTTATAAAATTATCAAACAAAATGAGAAAGGCTAGACAGTTTAAGATAAAAACAATCAAAAAAGAACTTAATCTGCAATTTCACAAAGAATTACAGGCTTTAAATATAAGTGATTTTACAGTATTCCAGACACAATCCTTTATTTTGTAAAAGTAGGAAAGGGGACACATGACTCAGGTAATTGGTAAATATGAAAGCAAGGAAAAAAAAAAAGAGAGAAAGAACACACAGTGAAGCCCTGAAGAATGGGCTATTGCATTTAACATTAAGATTACTTCTGAATTATAGCTAATCTGAAACATGTCATAATTCTGAAAAAAAGGAAAAATGTTTTCATTTTTCCCAATTTGGCCTGCCCCATTCCTAGGCAGAATTAGGTGCTTTCCTCCTCCCACAGCCCCTAGAACACATCTTTTCTAGCACCACCATGTGTGTATTGCAATGGCTTGTCTTCACTAGACAAACAGGTTCATCAGGATACGGACTATGTCTTTTGATGCTGACATGGTGGTTAAATGTAAGTGGAGACTGAGAGCCTGGCTTCCTATCCTAGGCCGTGCCATTCACCTACTGTGCAGACTCAGAAAGTTACTTCAGTTTTATAAACTATAAAATAGGGCCAATAGGGTATATATGAGGATTCAATGTGAATATATCCAAACTTTGGCCTACGAGGCCCTGCATGAGCTGTCACCTGATTACCACTCTCTCATCATTTAGTTCTCTCCCTGCAGCTGACAGTGCTCAGCCACAAGACCTACTCTCAGATCCAATCAATCCACACACTATCAAGCTCTTTTCTGACTCAATGCTATCTCCCCTGTTGATCTTCCACGCCTCTCTCCTCTCCTCACCTCCTACCCTACAACACACTGCACTGCAGGACGAGTGATGTGATCTGATTTACATTTTAAAAACCATGATTAGTTTAGTAATGTCTTTTATGTTCTGCTTATCTTCCCTACTTGCTAAGATAAAGGTGGGAACCACAGCTGTCCTGTGCATTATTATAACTCCAGCACCTAGCACAATACATAGTAAGCATTCAACAAATTTTTATTAGATGAATGAGGTAACCTATGTGAAGCATTTACTGGTACAAAATAAGTATTCCATAAATAGTTATTATTATTATTTGTAACTCCAGAGTCCAGCACAGTGGCTGGCATATGGTAAGAGCTCATCTGAGTAAATGAAAAAATAATTTTGTGAAATTATTGAAAATCTATATTTAAAATATATGAGTAATGACAAATGAATCAACTGCCTTTCACACTTTCCCTTACTTATCAGGACGTGACTGATTCCAGTTTGAGCTTTACATTAAACTCTCAGTTATGCTACTGAGGGCACAACCTAGAAAAATCCCATTGTGACTCAGTTCTCTAAACATACTGCAATATCCTGCAAACACAATTAGCACTAATGCACTGAAATGCTTGCAAATTTCTAACTGGGTAAATTTATAAGAATTTTTAAAAAACAATCTTAATGTACAAGGTTGAGCTGACCCAAGTGATTTTTTTTGTTGTTGTTGGCTTCAAATAAAGCTCATTAACTCAAACATATGGACAAAGAACTAAGAATTTTCACTTTTTACCTACTTTGACATCTCCAGAGTTTTCACCACGAAAAAACCTAATGAGGATTGCACCTGTTCTCTTCCCCCTCGGGTGCTTGCGGGGGTGGGGGGCGTGATGGCGCAGCTAAGGCCACTCAGTAATTACCTCAGGAAGAGCCCGAGAGAGTCTCAAGAGTTTTCCAGAAAGGGAGGGTAACTAAAGAAGGAGTGGTGCATTAAAGTATAAAAACACACCAAATGTTCCATCTCGTAAAAGGTGAACACTCAACCCTATGATGTTTACAATGGCTCAAGGGCGGGCACCCGAGTGGTGAGCGGGCCAGGTATGGTTCGGGGGCTTAACTGTAACCCCAACCCTAAAAATGGTCGGACTTATCCTAGCACAACCACGTAATATCTGCAAGGAGTTCTTCGGAGCTCTGGAAACTTTTAGGAAAGCAGATGAAAGTTGTTTGAAATCAAACAAACTTTAAGAAAAAAAAAAGAGCGATGCAAAAGTGTTGAGCAGCTAGAAAGAACCTCCTGGGTTTGACTCTGATTTGCTGGTGCATGTACACAATCGTGCCTGCTAGCATCTGGCGCAGACGCTCCCTTCCACTAGGGGAGGAGAAAAAAATAACTTTCGGAAATAACAGGCGTCCACAAAGGCAAAGGTTACACAGGACTGCTCAACCTCCATCAAATAAGGTGGCTAATGTTGTTTGGAGCAGCAGATTCCACATAAGTCTCCCCTCGCTCTTTTTTAACAGAAGAAAAACAATCCAAAAAGGAGGTGCGACCGTCAGACCCTCAAGGCAATTTCAGACAACAAAGACCCCAAGCAATCGAAATGGAATTATAATCCTAGCCGTCCAAGCGGCCCCCGCCGAGGAGGCGCTCGGCCGCCGCGGTTCCTACCGTGCCGGGGCCCCCGGGGCCGTCGGGGCCCCTCACGCTCTCCAGCCCGGTGAGCCCCGCCCGCCGGTCCTCTGAGACCCGGGGCTAGCCTCGCGCCGCCCACGATCTGGCAATCTCCGCGCCGCGGCTCTCCGCGTTCTAGCTCACGCGGCGTTCAAAATCTTTCCCGCCCAGGCGTGACGCGAGGAACGAAAACAATCAGCGGACCGCGAGCGCCGGGGCCTGGGCCCGACGCGGGCGACGGGTGGATGGGGGCCGCGCCCCCGGCGCGGCCCCTTTCCCAGGCGGGCGGACCGGCGGGCTAGGGACCGGAGGTGACACAAAGAAACCGGAGAGACAAACGCCACTCGCTGGCGCTCGCTCCAATCTCCGAAGCGACCCGCCCGCTGACAAGTTTGCGGCGCCCTCCACGCACCCCGCTCTTCCCACACGGGCAAAGTTTCCCGTGGCCGGGCTCGGACCCCCGCAGTGGGCCGGGTCCAGCCTCCCGCCGCCCTCGCCCCCGGCTCGGGGACCTTGCCCTCCTTCGCCCCCGCCCCTTCCCCTCCCTCCCGCTCTCCTTCCCTTGCCACAGACCGCTCTCTCCGGGGCGCACCAGGGTGCAGGGGCCCCGCCGCCGCGCTCCCCTGCTGCCGGCCCGGCGAGGGGCGAGGGCGCGGGCTAGAGCCTGCCCGGGTCGGCGCCCCACTCACCTTGCTCCTTCGAGCGCCTTTTGCTCGGTCTCCCACTCGCCTTTTAGGTCCAGCGGAAGGTTCGGGGCGCAGCAGAGCGCGCTCCGCTCCTTGGCGCTCGGAAAGCTGCAAACCACGCCCCGCGCCTTCCCCGCCCGCTGCCAGCCGCCGAGTCCCGCGCTCGCCGCTCGGCGGCCTGTGTCGAGCCCGCCCGCGAGTGCTGGAGGCGGAGCAGCCGCCTCCCCCCGCAGGCCCTGACGCAGCCCAGGGCTGGCAACTTTCTTTCCTGTTCTGGAACATCAGAGATGGTCTGAGGGAGATGCTAACTCAGAATGCAGGTTAACCACCGGGAGTCGGGGGGCATGTCACAAACTCCCTCAAATAAGCTTTTCGGGTCGATTTCAGCGAGAAATTCCTCTAACATTCTTGGACTCCGGGGTCTTGGAAGTGGGGGTAAGAGAGGAGATCTGCGAATTAGCTACCAGACCTTGATCAAGTCAGTAAACGTTTGTGAACCCTTTGTAAAATGAGAAATTTGAATTAGATGGCCTTTAAGATCTGGATCAGTATTTCCTATAGCATGGTCCAGACCTCAGTGTCACCTGGAGGGAAGGGGAGGCGCTTCTTAATAATGCAGAATGCAGGGTCCCTCCTGCCCCCTGGACTCTGCGGACTGGGGAACAGCCTCAATCTTACAACACGATATACAACTTCCAGGTCTGAAACTCAGTGGAAACTAGATCCTCGGGAATCCAAACTGCAAGTGCCAGTTTGATTTTCCAGCAAATTACTCAGTGCCTTTGGGCTCAGGATGCTGTCAACTGACTCCCGCTTACCTCCTGTGCTGCTATTACAGTATTACGGAGGATCTCGAGGTCCTAAATGAAAGGTATTGTGTCAACTCACTATAATCACATGAAGAAGCAGTAACTTTAAAGTATTTCTCTATTGAGTTTGTATCACAATCAAATTTAACTTTTTATAAGTCCAAGTTCATATGTGTTGTATGGCTCGAGAATCTTGCCTGTATTACTTAAAGTTGGTGCTTATGACCCAAACTAAATGGTAAGGAGCAGAGATTAAGAGGTTTGATAATGCATTCAGTTAACATACATTCATGGAAAAAAACTAGTTGAAAATTGTAGCCACAATTTGAGACAATTATTTCAAAAAGCTGTACCTCCGTAGCAGGATGATTCCAGTAAATTGTTTAAAAAGCACATTAGGGACTTCCCTGGTGGTGCAGTGATTAAGAATCCGCCTGCTAATGCAGGGGACAGGGTTCGATCCCAGGAAGATCCCACATGCTGCGGAGCAGCAACTACTGAGCCTGCGCTCTAGAGCCCGTGAGCCACAACTACTGAGCCCTCATGCCGCAACTACTGAAGCCTGCGTGCCTAGAGCCTGTGCTCTGCAACAAGAGAAGCCATCGCAATGAGAAGCCTGCACACCACAACGAACAGTAGCCCCCGCTCACCACAACTAGAGAAAGCCCACGTGCAGCAATGAAGACCCAACGCAGCCAAAAAAATAAGTAAAATAAATAAACTTTTTTTAAAAAGCACATTATCTTGATGGTCAATAGCTCAACTCTTCACAAAACAGTACACTCCCAATCTACTGTTCTTCCTTGTATTCCAAGATAATCCTTCTGATAGTATCACTTCTCTTCTTGGACTACCTAGGTTTACATTATAATTAATGGCTTGGGTCACAACAATGGTCTATAAAACAAGGAGATCCTTCTGGTCCTGGGATGTGTTTCCATAGCACCATTTTGCCTGATATAATACATGCAAATCAACTTTGGGGAGGAGTTGGTCTCCAGGATTCGTGAAGCTGTCTACAAAGCATTGTGTGCTATTTTCCTTCTCTGTTCTATTCATTCTATTTGTTTCCATTTTATGTGGGTTGCTTCTTTTATAGTAAATGCCAAAGTCATCATGGCAACAGTCTCTAGAGAAGATGTTATGAATAATTTCTTAATTATTGTTCCATTCCAAGTGTCTATGCTACAAGTCCTCAAAGTGAAAGGACTGTTGTTCCATATTGTATCTAGTGCACGTAAGAGTCCAGAATAGTGTCTCAAATGTTTTCAGATGTCCCCAATTAGAGCCTCTTAATTACCTGTGGTGTCTCCTAGCCATGCCAATTTGGATATTAAATTAATACCTACTTTAAAATTCACAAATTAGACTAAAGGCAGGAGCACTGAAACAGATCCTCCACATTTTGAAATGATAATAAAATGTAGTGCTAAGCCAAACAGAGACACACCTGGTTCTTTTGAAATACTACACTAGGCATGTGAAGGGATGGCTCATACACTTACATCTCTGACTGGCAGAGTAAGGGCTGCCATGAACCCAGCTGTGCCCACATTCTCCCATGCACCAAAACACAGACATGGTACAGTAACATAGTATGATGTCATGTTATGTCTCTTAGTTATTATTTACATCAGGCCTCTGTATTTATAGCAGAAGATCCATCCAGCTCAACAGCCCACCTGAGAGACTTTGCCAGCTCCAATTGTGTAAAGCATACGTTTTGCAAATTCATCAAACTGAAAGCACATCTGTGACTGGGTACACAAGCATGCTGTGGCACATGGTGAGAACTACTGAAGCAGACATTCAATATATGCTGGCACATTGTACCAAGCAAGGAAGAAAACATGGCCTGAGGCATTCAAGTGAGTTGGACATCCTCATGCCACTAAAGGAATTAGAGTCAACACTCTTTAAGTTAGGCAGCAACTCCACTCTGAACTACAGTTGCTGTTTACATTCCTCCATCCCACACTAGACTGTGAGTTCCTTGTCTTTTGCATCCAGAGTGCCTGAATAAGAAAGGCAATGGATTTTATACTGGGAGCAAATTCTAGTCTGGTACTTGGGTGCCATGTTGAGAAGGATTATGGGGCTGCATCTAGGTTTTGCAAGAAAGAATACAAGTTGATTAGAAACTGAGTCTCTGCCATGCACACAGAAGGGGAGAGTATTGACAATAGTATCATGTATTTATCAACATGATGGTAATAGAAGAAAATGTTAAATGATTGGGTAAGTGAATTTAAGAACAACACGGAGTATCTTTAGCTGAAGAGGCAGGTATAATATTAATTAATCCGAGGCAGTGTAAGACCGTGTTACTACTTGCTTCTGTTTTATTAACAATGTTACCACTAAAGATATAAGGAGATTGGTTTACAACTAAACACTCCTTGTTAGGCTGTTAACAATATTTTGCTACAATATTTTTTACCACACTGGGAGCACATGTGTAAGCCTGGGATGAAAATAGCTGGCCAGGAAAACAGCTCTGTTCCTCTTTGTCCAAGAGTCCAATCACACCCTGTAAAGACCTGAGCTCCTTATCTCATTCTGGTCTTGTTTCCTGCCAAACCAAGAAACTAACAAATACATGTTGGCTAATTGCTCCCTGGACCAATGTGATCTTTCTGACCATTGTCCTGATTCAAGTAGAAAGGTGTGCCCAACAACATGCAAGTGTGCCTTGTCAATTTATGCAGTAGACGGTCTCCTAAAATACTGAGCCAATCAACTGAGCTTCTGCCTATTGAATCAGAGTCCAACATTACAGAGTTTGAAGAAAAATTAAAACAAATATGCTATGATTCAGTGAAATCGTATATGTAAAATGCTAAGCACGGAGCCTGGCATGCAGTAGGCACTCAACAAATGATAGCTATTATTACAATAATTTTAGTTAGTAACAGTGGGGCTTAGAAAGGTATTATTTCAAAAGCACTTTTATTGAATTGGTAAATCAAAGTATTGGGTTAAAAAAATATTCCATAGCTCACCTCATTTTACACGAAAGAAGACTGAGGCCCCTAATGGCATAAAACTAGTAGTGGCAGTCCCTAGATTAGAACCTAGAGAAGTTTTTAGCAGAAATAAATGTATCATTTAGAGGAATCCAGCTGTACATCTTGTTATTTGTTTTACTCTCAAATGCTAAGCACTGAATTAATCACTGCTCAGCTCACAGTAAAAAAAATAGTAAAAATAAGAGACATCAATATATCTCTCTCAAGGAAACACAGGTCTAATGGATCAAATTAAGCACAGATATTGAAAACCTAAACAACATAATAAATAAGGTAGGTCTTATTGACGTATTCAGATTTACACCTCAAAAATAGAGAATATACTCTCTTATCAAGCACATACAGACTCAGTCATGAAAACTGGCTTTGTATTATTTCACAAAGAACTCAATAGTAGAAAAAAGTAAAAATAATGTAAATAGTATTTTGATTAAACAATAATAATAATAAATACTATAATGAAACTAAAAATTGACGACAAAATCTCAAAAACAAATAGTCCTTTCCCCCTGAAAATTTTAAAGTGTACTATTAAAGAAGTATTGGATGAAATGGAAAACACAATATAAATTAAACTCAAATCATTTCCAAAAAAAATAATGCTAATGGAAAAAATACATATCAGAATCTATAAAAAACTAATCAGTGCTTACAGAAAAATTTACAGCTTTCAAATATTTATACAATGAGAATAAAAGAATGACTATAAATGAATTCTATTTCTAACATGAAAAGCTAATGCAAAGAAAAGCAGAGGAAGAAAATAACGACAAAAGCAATGAGGATGAATATAGAGAACCAGGAGGACTGATAATCAATATGCTGATTATTTGAAAATAAAAAATATTTTAATGACAGACCACTAATGAAGCTACTCCAGAAAAAGAGGAAGAATGCATAAACATTCAAAATAAGAAATGCCAAGGGGTTATAGAAACAGAAACTTACATAGTGTAACATAATTATTTTCATAGTATTACAAAAATACATTGGAAAACCTAGATTTCATGGAAATCAACATATGCCAAAATTAATCCCAGTAAAGAATGAAAGCCGAGACAAACAAATTTTATTAGAAGAAATAAAGAAAGATATCAAAGAACTACCTACACAAAAAAGTGCCAGACCCAGATGGTTTCACAAGGTAATTCTAAATCCCCAAAGATCTGATACTTAGATGCTACATACATTGATTCAGAGCATTTTAAAAGAAGAAAATATTGCAAATTGTCTTTACAAAGCCAGCATGACATCAGTTCCAAAATATGACAAATATTGCACCATTCTCACTTATGCATATAAATGTAAAAAATTTTGAGTCAACATCAGCAGCAGAATACAAAAGCACATTAAAAATAAAAATACTTGAGCCTACCTGGGCTCTTTTGTGCAGCTAATGGCGGATTCTGGGAGGCTCATGCCAAGGAGTACTTCCCAGAACTTCTACTGCCAGTGTCCTTGTCCCCATGGTGAGCCACATCCACCTCCCGCCTCTGCAGGAGAACTTCCAACACTAGCAGGTTTGAAGTATTTTTAAAAATAAATTTGTACATTCACAGAAAGATAGACAAGATGAAAAGGCAGAGGGCTATGTACCAGATCAAGGAACAAGATAAAACCCCAGATAAACAAATAAATGAAGTGGAGATAGGCAACCTTCCAGAAAAAGAATTCAGAATAATGATAGTGAAGATGATCCAGGACCTCAGAAAAAGAATGGAGGCAAAGATCGAGAAGATGCAAGAAATATCTAACAAAGACCTAGAAGAATTAAAGAACAAACAAGCAGAGATGAAACTGAAATGAAATAACTGAATGAAATAACTGAAATGAAAACGACACTAGAAGGAATTAATAGCAGAATAACTGGGGCAGAAGAACAGATAAGTGACCTGGAAGACAGAATGGTGGAATTCACTGCTGCAGAACAGAATAAAGAAAAAAGAATGGAAAGAAATGAAGACACCTAAGAGACCTCTGGAACATTAAATGCAACAACATTCGCATTATAGGGGTCCCAGAAGGAGAAGAGAGAGAGAAAGGACCAGAGAAAATATTTGAAGAGATTATAGCCGAAAACTTCCCTAACATGGGAAAGGAAATAACCACCTAACTCCAGGAAGTGCAGAGTCCCATACAGGATGAACCCAAAGAGAAACAAGCCAAGACACATAGTAATCAAACTGGGAAATATTAAAGACAAAGAAAAATTATTGAAAGCAACAAGGGAAAAATGACAACATACAAGGGAACTCCAATAAGGTTAACAGCTGATTTCTCAGCAGAAACTCTACAAGCCAGAAGGGAGTGGCATGATATACTTATAGTGATGAAAGGGAAGAACTTACAACCAACGGCAAGGAACTCATTCAGATTCGATGGAGAAATCAAAAACTTTACAGACAAGCAAAAGCTAAGAGAATTCAGCACCACCAAACCTGCTCTACAACAAGTGCTAAAGGACCTTCTCTAAGTGGGAAACACAAGAGAAGAAAAGAACCTACAAACACAAACACAAAACAATTAAGAAAATGGTCATAGGAACATACATATCAATAATTACCTTAAACGTGAATGGATTAAATGCTCCAACCAAAAAACACAGGCTTGCTGAATGGATACAAAAACAAGACCCATATATATGCTGTCTACAAGAGACCCACTTCAGACCTAGAGACACATACACACTGAAACTGAGGGGATGGAAAAAGATATTCCATGCCAATGGAAATCAAAAGAAAGCTGAAGTAGCAATACTCATATCAGATAAAATAGACTTTACAAGGAAGGACACTACATAATGATCAAGGGATCAATCCAAGAAGAAGATATACCAATTATAAATATATATGTACCCAACATAGGAGCACCTCAATACATAAGGCAGCTGCTAACATCTATAAAAGAGGAAATCGACAGTAACACAATAATAGTAGGGACATTAACACCTCACTTACACCAATGGAGAGATCATCCAAAATGAAAATAAATAAGGAAACAGAAGCTTTAAATGACACAGTAGATCAGATAGATTTAACTGATATTTATAGGACATTCCATCCAGGAAGAGCAGATTAGACTTTCTTCTCAACTGCGCACGGAACATTCTCCAGGATAGATCACATCTTGGGTCACGAATCAAGCCACAGTAAATTTAAGAAAATTGAAATCATATCAAGCATCTTTTCGGACCACAACACTATGAGATTAGAAATGAATTACAGGGAAAAAAACGTAAAAAACACAAACACATGGAGGCTAAACAATATGTTACTAAATAACCACGAGATAACTGAAGAGATCAAAGAGGAAATCAAGAAGTACCTAGAGACAAATGACAATGAAAACACCACAATCCAAAATCTACGGGATGCAGCAAAAGCAGTACTATACCTATACGAGCCTACCTCAAGAAACAAGAAAAATCTCAAATAAAAAACCTAACCTTACATCTAAAGGAACTAGAGAAAGCAGAACAAACAAAACCCAAAGTTAGCAGAAGGAAAGGAATCATAAAGATCACAGCAGAAATAAATGACATAGAAACAAAGAAAACAATTGCAAGGATCAATAAAACTAAAAGCTGGTTCTCTGAGAAGATAAACAAAATTGATAAACCATTAACCAGACACATCAAGAAAAAGAGGGAGAGGACTCAAATCAATAAAATTAGAAATGAAAAAGGAGAAGTTACAACAGACACCGCAGAAATACAAAGCATCCTAAGAGAATACTACAAGCAACTCTATGCCAATAAAATGGACAACCTGGAAGAAATGGAAAAATTCTTAGAAACGTATAACTTTCCAAGACTGAACGAGGAAGAAATAGAAAATATGAACGGACCAATCACAAGTAATGAAATTGAAACTGTGATTAAAAATCTTCCAACAAACAAAAGTCCAGGACCAGATGGCTTCACAGGTGAATTCTATCAAACATTTAGAGAAGAGCCAACACCCATCCTTCTCAAACTCTTCCAGAAAATTGCGGAGGAAGGAACACTCCCAAACTCATTCTATGAGGCGACCATCACCCTGATACCAAAACCAGACAAAGATACTACAAAAAAATTACAGACCAATATCACGGATGACTATAGATGCAAAAATCCTCAACAAAATACTAGCAAACAGAATCCAACAACACATTAAAATGTTCATTCACCATGATCAAGTGGGATTTATCCCAGTGATGAAAGGATTCTTCAATGTAAGTAAATCACTCCATGTGATACACCATATTAACAATTTGAAGAATAAAAACCATATGATGGGGCTTCCCTGGTGGCGCAGTTGTTGAGAGTCCACCTGCCGATGCAGGGGACATGGGTTCGTGCCCTGGTCCAGGAAGATCCCACATGCCGCGGAGTGGCTAGGCCTGTGAGCCATGGCCACTGGGCCTGCACGTCCAGAGCCTGTGCTCCGCAACAGGAGAGACCACAATGGTGAGAGGCCCGCATACCACAAAACAACAACAAAAACAACAACAACAAAAAAAAACATATGATCATCTCAATAGATGCAGAAAACACTTTTGACAAAATTCAACACCCATTTATGATAAAAACTCTCCAGGAAGTGGGCATAGAGGGAACCTACCTCAACATAATAAAGGCCATATACGACAAACCCACAACAAACATCATTCTCAATGGTGAAAAACTGAAAGCATTTCCTCTAAGATCAGGAACAAGACAAGGATCTCTATTCTCACCACTATTATTCAACATAGTTTTGGAAGTCCTAGCCACGACAATCAGAGAAGAAAAAGAAATAAAAGGAATACAAATCCGAAAAGAAGAAGTAAAACTGTCAGGGTTTGCAGATGACATGATACTATACATAGAGAATCCTAAAGATGCCACCAGAAAATTACTAGAGCTAATCAATGAATTTGGTAAAGTTGCAGGATACAAAATTAATGCACAGAAATCTCTTGCATTCCTATGCACTACCAATGAAAGATCAGAAAGAGAAATTAAGGAAATGATCCCATTTACCATTGCATCAAAAAGGATAAAATACCTAGGAATAAACCTACCTAGGGAGATAAAAGACCTGTATGCAGAAAACTATAAGACACTGATTAAAGAAATTAAAGATGATACCAACAGTTGGAGAGATATACCATGTTCTTGAATTGGGAGAATCAATATTGTGACAATGACTATACTACCCAAAGCAATCTACAGATTCAATGCAATCCCTATCAAATTACCAATGGCATTTTTCATGGAACTAGAACAAAAAATCTTCAAATTTGTTTGGAGACACAAAAGACCCCAAATAGCCAAAGCAGTCTGGAGGGAAAAATACAGAGCTGGAGGAATCAGATTCCCTGACTTCAGACTATACTACAAAGCTACAGTAATCAAGACAATATGGTACTGGCACAAAAACAGAAACATAGATCAATGGAACAAGATAGAAAGCCCAGAGATAAACCCACACACCTATGGTCAACTAATCTATGACAAAGGAGGCAAGGATATGCAATGGAGAAAAGACAGTCTCTTCAATAAGTGGTGCTGGGACAACTGAACAGCTACATGTTAAAGAATGAAATTAGAACACTCCCTAACACCATACACAAAAATAAACTGAAAGTGGATTAGAGGCCTAAATGTAAGACCTGACACTATAAAACTCTTAGAGGAAAACATAGGAAGAACACTCTTTGACATAAATCACAGCAAGATCTTTTTTGATCCACCTCCTAGAATAATGGAAACAAAAACAAAAATAAACAAATGGTACCCAGTGAAACTTCAAAGCTTTTGTACAGCAAAGGGAACCATAACCAAGACGAAAAGACAACCCTCAGAATGGGAGAAAATATTTGCAAACAAATCAACAGACAAAGGATTAATCTCCAAAATATATAAACAGCTCATGCAGCTCAATATTAAAGAAACAAACAACCCAATCCAAAAATGGGCAGAAGACCTAAATAGACATTTCTCCAAAGAAGACATACAGATGGCCAAGAAGCACATGCAAAGCTGCTCAATACCATTAATTATTCGAGAAATGCAAGTCAAAACGACAGTGAGGTATCACCTCACACCACTTAGACTGGGCATCATCAGAAAATCTACAAACAACAAATGCTGGAGAGGGTGTGGAGAAAAGGGAAGCCTCTTGCACTGTTGGTGGGAATGTAAATTGATACAGCCACTATGGAGAACAGTATGGAGGTTCCTTATAAAACTAAACATAGAATTTCCATACGATCCGGCAATCCCACTACTGGGCATATACACAGAGAAAACCATAATTCAAAGAGACACATGCACCCCAATGTTCATTGCAGCACTATTTACAGTAGCCAGGTCCTGGAAGCAACCTAAATGCCCATCGACAGATGAATGGATAAAGAAGATGTGGTAAATGTATACAATGGACTATTACTCAGCCATAAAAAGGAGCGAAACTGGGTCATTTGTAGAGATGTGGATGGATCTAGAGACTGTCATACAGAGTGAAGTAAGTCAGAAAGAGAAAAACAGATATCGTATGTTAGCGCATATATGTGGAACCTAGAAAAATGGTACAGGTGAACCAGTTTGCAGGGCAGAAATTGAGACACAGATGTAGAGAACAAACATATGGACACCAAGCGGGGAAAGCAGGGGGTGTGGGGATGGTGGTGTGATGAATTGGGCAATTGGGATTGACATGTATAAACTGATGTGTATAAAATTGATGACTAATAAGGACCTGCTGTATAAAAAAATAAATTAAATAAAATTCAAAAATTAAAATAAATAATAAATTTGAAAAAAAAATAATATGCAATCCACTCCTTGGTATTCACCCAAATGAGCTGAAAACTTATACCATGGAAAAACCTCCACATGGATGTTTACAGCAGCTTTATTCATAATTGTCAAAACTTGGAAGCGGGGCTTCCCTGGTGGCGCAGTGGTTGAGAGTCCGCCTGCTAATGCAGGGGACACGGGTTCGAGCCCTGGTCTGGGAAGATCCCACATGCCATGGAGCAACTGGGCCCGTGAGCCACAACTACTGAGCCTGCGCGTCTGGAGCCTGTGCTCCACAACAAGAGAGGCCGTGATGGTGAGAGGCCCGCACACTGCGATGAAGAGTGGCCCCCACTTGTCACAACTGGAGAAAGCCCTTACACAGAGGTGAAGACCCAATACAGCAAAAATAAATTAATTAATTCATAAACTCCTACCCCCAACATCTAAAAAAAAAATAAAAATAAAAACTTGGAAGCAATAAAGATGTCCTTCAGTAGGTGAATGGATAAATAAACTGTGATACATCCAAACAATGGAATATTATTCAGTGCTAAAAATGAAAGGGACTATCAAGTCATGAAAAGACACAGAGGAATCTTAAATGTTTATTATTAAGTGAAAGAAGTTAATCTGAAAAGGTTACATACTGTATGACTCCAAGTATATGACCTTTTGAGAGAGGCGAAACAATGGAGACAATAAAAAGATCAGTGGTTTCCAAGGATTGGAGGAGAGAGGGGTAAATAGGTGAAGCACAAAATTTTAGGGCAGTGAAACTATTCTGTATGATACTATTGTATAATGTTGGATATATATCATTACACATTTGTCCAAACCCATAGAATGTACAATGCCAAGAGTGAACCCACATGTAAACTATGGACTTTGGGTGATAATGATGCATCAGTGTAGGTTCATTGATTGTAACAAATGTTCCACTCAGCTGGAGGCTGTTGATAGTGGAGGAGGGAGTATACGGGGAACGTCCATACCTTCCTTTCAATTTTGGTGTGAACCTAAAACTGCTATAAAAAATAAAGTCTGTTAAAAAAATTTTTTAAACCCAAATTTTATGACCAAGATAGATTTATTCTAAGAATGTAAGGATGGTTCAATATTAAGAAGACCATTAATATAATTTATCATATTAATGGACACAAGGAGGATAATACTAAGATTATTTCCACAAGTGCTGAAAAGGCTTTTAATACAATTCAATATCTTTTTCTGTTAAAAAAAAAACCTCAATAAAATAGAAATTGATGGATACTTCCTCACATAATAAAATTATAAAATATATCTCAGCATCTTACTGGGGAAACATTAGAGGCATTCCTACTAACGTCAAGAACAAAGCAAGGATGCTCACTATCTCCACTATAACTTACTATTTTAATGGAGATTAGCCAGTGTAATAAGACAAACCAATTCAACTAAAGGCATAAAATCTGGAAATGAAGAAGTAAAATTACATTTGCCAATTTTTTATTTTTATTTATTTATTTTTTTGCGGTATGTGGGCCTCTCACTGTTGTGGCCTCTCCCGTTGTGGAGCACAGGCTCCGGACGCACAGGCTCAGCGGCCATGGCTCACAGGCCCAGCCGCTCCGTGGCATGTGGGATCCTCCCAGACCGGGGCACGAACCCGTGTCCCCTGCATCGGCAGGTGGACTCTCAACCACTGCGCCACAAGGGAAGCCCTGCCGATGTTTTTAGAATACACATAGAAGATCCAAGGAATCAATGCTAAAACTAACACAAACATTAAAGAATTCAGTAATGGTTGGTAGCTTTAAAATTAACATACAAAAACAATTACCCTTCATACATATCAAACAGTAAGACAGAAGACTTAATGTAAAAGTAAACCTTGTTTACAAAAGCAATGAAAATGTAAAATACTAAGGAGTAAACTTAACCAAAAATATACAAACTTATATGGAAAAAATCTTAAAACGCTCTTGAAAAACACAATAGCAATCTTGAACAAATGGAAAGGATCCTGTGTTCTTGAATAAGGCAAATAAAATTAAGATGTTAATTTTCCTCAAAATTAATACATAAATATGTCAGCTTCACAACGGTACTAACATGATTTTATTTCTGGAGTTAAGTGAGTTTATAAGTAAAGTCAAATGACAAACTGGGAGGAAATATTACGACTCACATAAAGTGTAAAGGGCTATTGCCCTAATGTATGTGAGTAAAATCATCGAAATCCAATATAAATATTGGTAAAAGATATGAACAGATAATTCACAAAAAGGATATATAAATGGATCTCAAACATATGAGAATATATTCAACTTCATAAAAGAAATCTGAATTAAAACTCCACTGAAATATCATATTTAGAATCTATTATTTTGGCAGAAATTCAGAAGTCTGACGTTGTATTCTGTTCCTGTGGCTCTGTGCAAGGATGCACTCTGTTCCTGTGGCTCTGTGCAAGAATGTTCTCATATGTTGTTACTGACAGTACAAAATGGGTCAACCTCATATGAAGAAAAATACGCCAATATCTAGTAAAGCTACATATAATCCCTCTAAGAATTTACCCTGAGGAGATATCTCCACAAAGAGAAAACAACATATGTACAAGGTCTTCCACAAAGAGCAGCACTATTTGTTCCACCGCCAGATGATTTCTTTTAGGTTTCGCCAGTGAGCAACAGAGATAGGAAGGCAGGAGAAGGGAGAAGGGGCTTGCCTCCCATTTCCAGTCCCAGTCAGATCCCCCCAGCAGCATGAGGACAGCTCTACCCTCCAGCCTTCTACTTCTTTTGGCGCTCACAGCTTCAAAAGCATGGCATCTTCCTCCCAGAAGTTCTAACACCAGTCTCAGAAAACCCCCACCCTCAGATGTCTGAGCACCAGCTGTGAGGCACTTGAGGACCAGCCCCATGGTGTCTCCAAGAGGTTGCAGCTGTGGACTATCTCCTCTGGAGGACTGGGCACAGCCTGTGGGAGCCCCTCCTCCAACTCCCCAGGTTCTATTCATGCTACCTCTTCCACTTTGTTCCCTAGCCCTAGGAGCAATGTCTCCTTTCTACAGCTATTAATTAGAGGAGACCTAAATAAGTGAAGCGATATATCTTGTCATGTAATGGCAATGAGCAAAACACCACTGGCAGAGACACCATCAAAACTGGAGTCCCTGAATGGCCCCATAAAACAAAACCAGTCTCCAGACTAAAATGCCCACTTTGGAGTTATTACTTGAAGGAGAAAAAGTCTACATTCTTTAAGCCCTCTATTTTGAGCTCTCTTTTATGTAGCAAGCTTAGCTTAACCCATACTAAGACATTGGATTAGGACTCCCCTGGTGGCGCAGTGGTTAAGAATCCACCTGCCAATTCAGGGGACTCGGGTTCGATCCCTGGTCCGGGAAGATCCCATATGCCACAGAGCAACTAAGCCCATGTGCCACAATTACTGAGCCTGTGCTCTAGAGCCAGCAAGCCACAACTACTGAAGCCCATGCACTCTAGGGACCACGTGCCGCAACTACTGAGCCCACGTGCTTCAACTGCTGAAGCCTGTGCACCTGGAGCCCGTGCTCCACAACAAAAGAAGCCAACACAATGAGAAGCCCACACACCGCAACAGAGTAGCCCCCACTCGCCACAACTAGAGAAAGCCCGCGCACAGTAACAAAGAGCCAACACAGCCAAAAAAAAAAAAATTGGATTAAAGATTTAGATGTGAAAAACAAAAATTATAAAACTTTCAGAAGAAAATAGAAATTATCTTTATAACTTCACGGTATGGAGTGATTTCTTAAAGAAAAAGTGCTTTTCATAAAAAGCACTAACCATAAAGGAAAAAAAACCCACATTAAAACTAAGAACTGTTCATCAAAAGACAACGTTAAAGGAATGAAAAGACAAGTCACAGAAACAAGATATTTTCAGCACATCATGTACAAAGATCTAGAATTCAGAATATATGTAGAAGTTCTACAAAATCAATGAGGAAAAGGGAACAAATTAATAGACTAATTGAGCTTTACAGAGGAGAAAATACAGATGATCAATATGGAAAAAAAATGTTGGACCTTATTACTAAGTAGAAAAAAATTTAATAAGACTACGGTGAGGTAATATTTTTACTCATTGATTGAGAAAATTTTTAAATCAGAAAATACCAAATGCTAATGAGGATGTAAATCAACAGGAACACTTACCAGTGCAAGTGTAAGCTGGTAAAAGCATCTTGAAGACCAATCTCACATTATCTTGTAAAACAGGAAATTTGCAAACTTTAAGAGGATTTCCACTTCTAGGCATACACCATGTGTACCTAGGACATGTAAAAAATGTACATGTATGTGACAGGTGCAAAAATGACTCATACATACATTTCTAGTAGCATAATTTTTAAATAAACTTCAGTGGAATAATATTAATATTATTAATAATAATTAATAATATTAATATTATTAATAATAATTAATAATATTAAATAATAATATTTAATGATATTAAACTTAGAATAAAATACACAGACTTTAAGTGCAGTTCAATGTGTTTTAATGAATGTATATGTTTGAGCTACCATTTCCACAGTCAAAATATAGAACATTTACATAACCCTGGAAAATTCTCCTATTCCCAATCCCTTCCTCCAGGCAACCATTGATCTGACTTCTATCAGCATAGATTACTTTCATCTGTTCTAGAATTCATATACGTGAAATCATACAGCGTGCATTCTTTTGTGTTGGCTTCTTTCCCTCAATATAATGTTTTTGAGATTCATCTGTTTTTGCATGTATTAGTAGTTCATTCATTTTTATTGCTATGTCATTTTCCATTGTATGAATATATCATACAGTGATGGTCATCAGTTGTTTCTTTTGGGGTTATTATAGACCAGTCTACTGTAAGTATTCTGTACAAGTCCTTTTGTGGACATATGTTTTCATACCTAGGAATGCAATTGCTAGGAAATGGAATAGATATGTGCTTATTATTATTAAAAATTGTGAAATTGTTTTTCAAAGTGATTGTACCATTCTACACTTCCACGAGCAATATACAAGATTTCCCATTACCTCGGTTGGTGTTATCAGGTTTTTTTGTTTTTTTTTTTTTTTTTTTTTTTTTTCTTTTTGCGGTATGCGGGCCTCTCACTGTTGTGGCCTCTCCCGTTGCGGAGCACAGGCTCCGGATGCGCAGGCCCAGCGGCCATGGCTCACGGGCCCAGCCGCTCCGCGGCATATGGGATCCTCCCAGACCGGGACACGAACCCGTATCCCCTGCATCGGCAGGCGGACTCTCAACCACTGCGCCACCAGGGAAGCCCTTGTCTGTTTTAAATTGGATTGTTTGTCTTTGTATTTTTGTCAGAGTTCTTTATAAAGCCCATTTACTAGATTTATGTGCTATTTGCAAATTTTCTCCCTGTCTGTGACTTGATTTTTCATTTTCTTACAGGTATCTTTGGAAAGCCAAATATTTGCTTTTTGTTGTTATTGTTTGAATTTGAAGAAATAAATTATCAACAAACAGGTACCATGCTTACTTTATTTTTTATTTAAAAAATATTTATTTATTGGCTGCATCAGATCTTAGTTATAGCACACGGGATCTTTTGTTGTGGTGCACGGGCTCTCTTGTTGTGGTGCGTGAGCTTAGTTGCCCCGCGGGATGTGGGATCTTAGCTCCCGGACCAGGGATCGAACCAGTGTCCCCTGCATCGCAAGATGGATTCTCAACCACTGAACCACCAGGGAAGTCCCCATGCTTATTTTATAAATGAGGAAAATAATGTTCATTATAGGTTATTTGTCAAGGCCTCTCATTAGAGTAAGTTTTGAAATGTGGGTTACACAATAACTCTATGTTTAAAAAGTTGTGAGGAACTGCCAAGTTGTTTTCCAAAGTGACTGCACCATTTTCTCAATACAATCCCTCCAGCAATGTATGAGGGTTCCAATTTCTCCATATTCTCACCAACTCTAATTATTGTCTGTCTTTTTCATTTTAGCTATTGTAGTGTGTGAAGTGGTGTTTCATTGTGCTTTTGATTTGCATGTTGAGCATCTTTTATGTGCTTTTTGGTCATTTGCATGTCTTTTTTGGAGAAATATGTATTCAGATATTTTGCTCATTTTAAAAATTGGGTTGTGGGACTTCCCTGGTGGCACAGTGGTTAAAAATCTGTCTGCCAATGCAGGGAACATGGGTTCGATCCCTGGTCTGGGAAGATCCCACATGCCGCAGAGCAACAAAACCCTTCCACCACAATTACTGAACCTGAACTCTAGAGCCCGTGAGCCACAACTACTGAGCCCACGTGCCACAACTACTGAAACCCATGCGCCTAGAGCCCATTCTCTGCAGCAAGAGAAGCCATGGCAATGAGAAGCCTGCGCACCACAACAAAGAGTAGCCCCTGCTCGCCACAACTAGAGAAAAGCCCCCACACAGCAACAAAGACTCAATGCAGCCAAAAATTAAAAAAAAAAAATTGGGTTGTTTGTGCTTTTATTGTTGAGTTGTAAGAATATTTTAATCATTCTGAATACAATTCCCTTGTCTGACATATGATTTGCAAATATTTTCTCTCTTATTTTGTGTGTTATCTCTTCATTTTCTTGATAATTTCCTTTAAAACACAAAAGATTTAAATTTCGATAAAGTCTGATTTATCTATTTTTTCTTTTGTTGCTGTGCTTTTGGGGTCATATTAAGAAACCAGTGCCTAACTTAAAGCCAGGAAGATATACACCTAGGTTTTCTTCTGCAAGTGATCTTATAGTTTTAGCACATACATTTACGTTAATGACACATTTTGAGCTAATTTTTGTATATTGTGTGATGCAGGGGTCCAGCTTCATTCTTTTGTATGTGAATATCTGAATGTCCCAGCATCATTCATTGAAAAAAACATGTTTTCCCCATCATATTTTCTTGGCACCCATGTCGTAAATCAGTTGACTGTAAATGTAAGTTATTCACTCCTTCTTGTACTTCTGAATTTACATCTAATATCATTTCCTACATCCTTAAGAATTTCCCTTAGGGGCTTCCCTGGTGGCACAGTGGTTGAGAGTCCGCCTTCCGATGCAGGGGACACGGGCTCGTGCCCTGGTCTGGGAAGATCCTGCATGCCGTGGAGCGGCTGGGCCCGTGAGCCATGGCCACTGAGCCTGTGCCTCCGGAGCCTGTGCTCCGCAACGGGAGAGGCCACAACAGTGAGAGGCCCGAGTACCTCAAAAAAAAAAAAAAGAATTTCCCTTAGCTATTCTTGTTCTGGCAGCATTATTTATAATTGCAAAGCAATGGAAAGGTCCCCAAATGTCCATAGATGAAAGAATGTATTAATGAAATGAGCTATTTTCTTACAATAGAACATCATCTAACAGTGAAGATGAATCTACTATAACTACATACAAAAATATAGACAACTCAGAATATTAAGAACCCTGCAAGCAACCTGATTTGAAAATGGGCAGAAGAATTGAATGGGTATTTTTCCAAAGAGGACATGCATATAGCCAATAGGCACATGAAAAGACGCTCAACATCGCTAATTGTCAGGGAAATGCAAGTCAAAACCATAGTGAGATATCACCTCACACCTGTCAGAATGGCTATCATCAAAAAGACCACAAATAACAAGTGTTGGCAAGGATGTGGAGAAAAGGTAACCCTCATACACTGTTGGTGGAAATGTAAATTGGTGCAGCCACTGTGGAAAACAGTATGGAGGTCTCTCAAAAAACTAAAAATAGAACTATCATATGCCCCAGTAATTCCACTCCTGGGTATATATATGAAAAAAAAAAACAAAAACACTAATTTGAAAAGATATGTGCACCGCAATGTTCATAGCAGCACTATTTACAGTAGCCAAGACATGGAAAACAACCTAAGTGTCCATTAACAGATGAATGGATAAAGAAGATGTGATATATACATATGTGTATATATATATATGTATGTATATATATATATATAATGGAATACTATTCAGCCATAAAAAAGAATGAAATTTTGCCATTTGCAGCAACATAGATGGAGGGTATTGTGCTAAGTGAAATAAGTCAGACAGAGAAAGACAAATACTGCATGATATCACTTATATGTGGAATCTAAAAAAATATAACAAACCAGTGAATATAACAAAAAAAAGAAACAGGCTTACAGATATGGAGAACAAACTAGTGGTTTCCATTGGTGAGAGGGAAGGGGGGTGGCAATATAGGGGTAAGGGAGTAAGAGGTGCAAACTATTATCTATAAATAAGCTACAAGGATATATTGTACAACACAGGGAATATAGTCAATATTTTATAATAATTATAAATGGAGTATAACCTTTAAAATTGTAAATCACTATATTGTACACCTGTAACATATAATACTGTACATCAACTATGTTTCAGTTAAAAAAAACAAAACAAGAACTCTGGCTTTTATTTAGTGTGAGATGATAATTCATTGTAGTGTTTTGAGCAGAGGAATAATATTATATGACTCACATTTTAACAGGATTCTCCTGGGTGCTGTGTTGAGGTAGACTGCAGAGGGTGGGGTGGGAAGAGGCAAGGGCAGAAGCTGGCAGATCCACTGTGAGGCTATTGCAATAATTTAGGCAACAGATGATGATGTCTTGCACTAAAACTGTGGTAGTGGGAATGATGAGAAGTGGTAGAACTCTGGATATATTTTGAAGGTACAAGCAACAAAATTTGAGGGGTAGCGGTGAAGGAGAGGAATCAAGTAGGAAAATGAGTTAACTTAAAAATATTTTTAAAAATAAAAGCACGGTTTGTATGACGATATTGCAAAAATTGTGAGGCACAGCAAGTTAAAGGAATCAGTGACCCCAATGTTTTTAGTCTGAACAAATGGAAGAATAAAATCTTATGTTATTGTCTGAACTTTTCTATATGTTTCAAATATTTTATAATATGTAAATGCTGAGAATAAAGAACTTTTAATAAAAATTATAAACATGAATTAAAATATTAATTAGAATATTTGGAGATTTTCAAAATTAGAATTTAAGGAATGAGCTACTAGAAAATACTGGTAGGAGTATCTCAAAGGTAAATATGTACTTTAAAACTTTTCTATAAAATTTTGTATTACAATAATTATCATGTATGCATGATAACAGTAGTTTTATCTATTAAATTTTTTAAACTTATTTATTTATTTATTTTTGGCTGTGTTGGGTCTTCGTTGCTGCGCACGGGCTTTCTCTAGTTGCGGCAAGCGGGGGCTTCTCATTGCGGTGGTTTCTCTTGTTGCGGAGCACGGGCTCTAGGTGTGTGGGCTTCAGTGGTTGCAGCATGCAGGCTCAGTAGTTGTGGCGCACGGGCTTTGTTGCTCCACAGCATGTGGGATCTTCCAGGACTAGGGCTAGAACACTTGTCCCTGCATTGGCAGGCAGATTCCTACCCACTGCACCACCAGGGAAGCACTATTAAAATTTTTTTATCAATGCATCTTCAGCACCTAGAAAAAGGGCAGGCACATAATATGCACTCAAAGAGTCATTTGTTGAATTAAGGAACAAAGAGCCTTATTTCTTCTCAAGGTCCAATTCTTTCCTTTACCTATTATTTAAACTCCACAAATACTATTTGACTTACACCATTCTGTATGACAAGAATTAAGAGACAATGACTTATGTGTCATTATTATCAGAGTAAACTTCAGTTTAAAGAACTTTAAACAGATGATTTTTTTAGAGATATTTTAATCTGTGAAACAACTTAGCAAGTTAAACTAAAATTCAGAAGAGTTCCTTAAATATTCTTTGTTATGCACTTCTTGGAATGTGTCTACTTATGAGAGATAACAAAAAAGTAAGACTACCTTTTGAGATAGAAGACAAAGCAGCTTATGTTCTGCAGGGCAGGATTCTATGTTGGTACATTTATCTTTCTTATTAGGTGATAGCAAAGCTGACTCGACGAACGCTATGTTTATTCAAGTGTTATTAGCATGCTACTGAGGGTTCACATGATTATTTTAGTTGATGATACACAAACACACCATATTTAAAAATAGGTAATTCCATGGATATTGATGCTTCAAGCTAGGTTAAAGTAGGTATTACAGTGAAAGGAATATGAGTCAACTTAAAATTATTTTTAAAATAATAGCACAGTTGGTATGATGATATTGCAAAAATTGTGATGATCATAAGTGAGACTGAAATTTTAGAAACACTGGGGTAAAGGAATAAGGAAGAGTACAAAGCACATTATATACCATTAATAAGGAGTTATTAATTTGATGAGGTTAGGAAAGGGGATTGGAAATCTGGACTGATACTGTTTCTAAATGATCCATGGACAATGATTCAAGGACAAAGGATAAACAGATGCCATTAAAGAAAAGGTGCTGGCACTTAGCTGTGACTTTATCATAAACAAAGATAGGTGGTACTGGTGTCAATCAGTGGTCAGCTCATTGAGTGTCTGTTGGTCTGTTATATGTCTGTCTTCACATATGTTATCTATTTGAGAAAGAAAACTACAAGAAGACTGGGATGATACCTGTGTAGTCTACCTCCTTTCATATTGGTAGAGCAAAACATATATGTGGATGTTTAATAAATATTTTAATACTAATGAAAGAGCAGTTTATGATATATGATTTGATTCAGACAACTTTTTCTTAAAGAATAATATGCATACAGAAAAAAGCATACCATAACTACATAGTTCAGTGAATTTTCACACACTGAACAAACCCATAAAACATCATTTACCCTTTGTTTTTAAACTAGCTGCATTGCCTAAACGTATTTGTTCACTTTTACCTAAGTGAAATAAAACCCTTGACTACTCATTAGGATTTTGTGCCATGCCAGGTCTTAGAACATCATAATTGTTAGTGCTTTTAGTTTTTAGTCTACGTGTGAAATAGCTAAGCTTATTTTTCATATTATTTTTTCTTCTGCCTCAATATGGGTTGGGGGGGATGGAGGGGAGAATTGCCATAAGAGCATTATCTCTGGACTGCCATAAAGAATTATTTTATTTTATTTCATTTCACTTCACCTCACCTCACTTTCATTTTATTCTATTCTATTCTATTCTATTCTATTCTATTTTATTTTTTGGCAGCGCTGTGTGGCTTGCGGAATCTTAGTTCTCCAATCAGGGATTGAACCCAGCCCGAGCCGTGAAAGCTCCGAGTCCTAATCACTGGACAACCAGGGAATTCAAATTCTATTTATTTGAAACACCTTAAATTTCAACAGCAATAGGCCTTATTACCTTTATTTTCTCTCCTTTTGTTCAATTAGAAGTTCAAATAGAAATAACATGTGCATTATTATTAACCAATGAAATTATCTTGCTTTGGTATATTTTAAGTAAGTTGCTAAATTCTAACTTATTAACAATTATGGCTTTCTTCTGGCCACTTCTCTTCTGTGATAATAGTTAAACACTGTAAAACAGAGACGGAGAATCCACCGAATCTAACCCTCTTCCTGTGATAATTGTGTTCTAGACTTCTTAGCTGCAACCTAAAATAATAATTTTTCCTTGGTGGATTATTATGATTTTCAAATTCACAAGAGAAATTCTCAAACTTCAAGGATTAGAGGAATTTAAAAGTTAGAAATATTTGCTAGCATTTTAATTAAAATTTCAAGTTTATTTGATAATGAGCAATTACCTATTTTGAATTTCACTGCACAGTACAGTGAAAACAGAATACATTTTTGCATGAATCCTTTAAAAATTGCTATTAATCTTTCTCTGAACTTTTTTTTCCTTGTTTCCTTACTTTTTGTTGTTGTTGTTGTTCTTCCTTGTAAATCTACCTACATTGCATTTTTCTCCTACACTGAGTCCTTTATAACTCAAAATCTTTCTCCTCTTCCTTGGTGTGTGTGTGTGTCTCCTTTGCTCTGAATCTTTGGTCTGTTTTGTTCATCTGGTAATTTTTATGTTCTCTCTGTCTTTATCTCTCTTTCTCTCTGGCTTCTTCCTTTCCATCCTCCCTCCCTCCATGCTATTTCTGCTCCTCTTTCTTTTGGGTGAAAACTGAGAGAATTTATCTTGAGAGCTCAGGGCAAAGAATACCTGATTAATTTGAAAATCATAATTTTGTAGATTTGTTTTCTTTATAATCCATTATGTTTATTTTGAACATTTAACCATGTCTCTTTGCCATTGACAGGTTATTATAAATAAAAATAACAGTAATCTTTGTGAAGTACAATAATAAAATAATAATAAATATGAACATGGTTCCCATAAAAATGTGGTTTCTTAAATATTAAAATTTTCCAAAAAATCTATTTTCTAGTTAGTTTTTAAAATAATGAATATTGGGACTTCCCTGGTGGTTAAGAATCTACCAATGCAGGGGACATGGGTTTGAGCCCTGGTCCGGGACAATCCCACATGCCGCAGAGCAACTAAGCCCATGTGCCACAACTACTGAGCCTGCACTCTAGAGCCTGCGAGCCACAACTACTGAGCCTGCGTGCCTAGAGCCCATGCTCTGCAACAAGAGAAGCCACCGCAATGAGAAGCCCACACACTGCAATGAGTAGCCCCCGCTCACCACAACTAGAGAAAGCCCACGCGCAGCAACGAAGACCCAACAACGCAGACAAAAATATAAATAAATAAATTAAATTAAATAATGTATATTATTTCAATGACTTCAATAGTCACTAAGATTCTTAGGACAATGAGTATTATATTCTAACATTCTCTACTTGCATAAGTCAAAGGGAAGTATGTGTTTTAAGAAAAAAGCTAATGAAAATAGACCAATATTTAGACATATGCTACAGAAAATCTTGAACTTCAATAAAAAAAAAATAATCCTATAAGCATAAAAGTTAAATCAAAAACCAAGAGCAAATGCCAGCAACAAAAAGAATCAAACTATGCTCAGGTTTTTCTTCTATGATACTACATACTAGAAAGCAATGAAATAATGTCTTTGTACTTAAAAGAGATTGAGTCCCAAGACTTTTATACTTAGTCAAGACGTCACTTCATACGTGAAGGTGAAAGACAGATATGCAAGGGATCTGAAAATACAAACTACCCATAACCCTTCCTGAAAAAAATACTCAAAGATTCTAGTCAACCAAGAGAGTAGTCAAAATAGAGATCAAAGAGTGGAGAGATCACTGTATTGAAGGATGGAAGGTTAGAATTAAAAACCCATTTAATCATAAAATAGTACTGTAATAATTATTATGAACAATTACAAAACAAAATATTATGAGCAAGTATTAAAAGATACATAATGTAAAGGTAAAAATAACTTGAATATAAGAAATGATTTAAATTCCCCAGACAGATGGGGAAAAATAATGAGATATGGGAAAAGTTAAAATGTTCTGATAACCTTTTTTTATGTGTGCAATTCAAAGACTTTAGTATATTCACAGAGTTGTGCATCCATCACCACAGTCCATCTTAGAATATTTTCATTACCTCAGAAAGAAACTACACCCCTTAGCCATCAGCACACAACCTCACAAGTACCACCAAACTCAGGCCTAGGCAACCGCTAATCTACTTTCTGTCTCTATAGATTTCCCTAATCTGGACATTTCATATAAATGAAATCATACAATATGTGATCCTTTGTGACTGGCTTCCTTCTCTTAACATGTTTTTAAGATTCTTCTGTTTTGTACCATGTATCAGGACTTCATTCCTTTTTATAGCCAAATAATAGTCTATAGATATGCTGTATTCGTTTGTTGATTGTCATTTGGGTTTTTTCCTACCTTTTGGTTATTACAAATAATGCTGCTATGAAATTTTGTGTGTAAGTGTTTGTGTGAACATATATTTCATTTCTCTTGGGTGTATGCCTAGGACTATTGAATCATGTGGTAACTCTGTGTTTAATTAACCATTTGAGGAACTGCCAGACTGTTTTTCAAAGTGGCTGCATCATTTAACATTCCCACCAGCAATGTATGAGTGTTCTAATTTGTACATATCCTAGACAATTCTTATTATCTACCTTATTGATTGTAGCTGTCCTTGTGTGAAGTGGTATCTCATTGTGGTTTTGATTTGCATTTCTCTAATGATTAATGATATTGAGCATCTTTCCATGTACTTATTGGTTATTTGTATATTTTTTTGGTGTCACAAATATTCAGATCTTTTGCCAGTTTCTTAATTGGGTTGTCTCTTTTGTTGTTGTTGTTGTTAAGTTGTAATCGTTCTTCATATATTCTGGATACTAGACGCATATCAAATATATAACTTGCAAATATTTTCTCCCATTCAATGGATTGTCTTTTCACTTTCTTGATGAAGCTCCAAAGTTTTAAATTTTGATGAGGTTCAGTTATCTATTTTTTTCTTGTATAGTTTGCGCTTTTGGGTATCATAGCTAAGAAAACATTGCCTAACTCAAAGTCACAAAGATATTCATCTAGGTTTTCTTCTAAGAGTTTCTTTATAGTTTTAATTTCTACATTTAAGTTGATGAGCCTTTTTTTTTTAACATCTTTATTGGGGTATAATTGCTTTACAATGGTGTGTTAGTTTCTGCTTTATAACAAAGTGAATCAGCTATACATATACATATATCCCCATACCTCCTCCCTCTCGTGTCTCCCTCCCGCCCTCCCTATCCCACCCCTCTAGGCGGTCACAAAGCACCAAGCTGATCTCCCTGTACTATGCAGCTGCTTCCTACAGCTATCTATTTTACATTTTGTAGTGTATATATGTGATGATCCTTTTTTGATTAATTTTTATAAATGGTGTGATATTCAACTTTATTTTTGTGGATGGTAGAAGTTCAACTTCGTTCTTTTATATGTGGATATTCCATTATCCCAGCACAATTCATTGAAAAGACTATTTTCCTACTGAATTTTCTTGGCATCCTTGTCAAAAATCAATTGAACATAAATGTGAGAATTTATTTCTGTATTCTCAATGCTATTCCATTGGTCTATATGTCTATCCTTATGCCAGCACCACACTATTTTGATTACTATAGCTGTTAGTAAGTTTTGAGATTGGGGAGTATGAGTCCTCCAACTTTGTTATTCTTTGTCAAGATTGTTTTGGCTATTCTGGGCTTCTTGCACTTCCATTTGAATTTTAGAATCAGCTTGTCCAATTCTGCAAAAAAATGGCAGCTGAAGTTTTGATTGAGATTGCATTGAATCTATAGATCAATTTGAGGAGTATTGCTATCTTAACAATATGAAGAACTCCATGAATCCAAGATGTCTTTCCATTTATTTAGGTCTTTAACTTCTCTCAATGACTTTTCATAGCTTCCATTGTATGTCTTGTCCTTTTTTGTTATATTTATTCCCAAGTATTTTATTCTTTTTGATGCCATTGAGAATGGTATTTTCAACTTGTAATGTCTGATTTTTATTGGTAGTATATAGAAATGAATTTGATTTTTGTATATTAATTTTGTATGCTGCAACCTTGCTAAACACATTTATTAGTTCTAGTATTTTTTGTGGGTATAATGGAATTTTCTACATAAAAATCATGTCATATACATTCAAAATAGTTTAATTTCTTCCTTTCCAATCTTGAACATTTTTTTTTTTAACCTTACTGCACTGGATAAAATTCCAAGGCAACGTTGGATAGAAGATGTAATGAGAGTAGATATCCATGTCTTGTTCCTGATTTTAGAGGGAAATAATTTAGTTTTTCACCATTAAGTATGTTGTTAGCAGTAGTTTTCTTCATCGGTGTCCTTTATCAGGTTGCGGAAGTTTCCTCTTTTTCCTAATTTGCTGAGAGCTTTTATCAGGAATGGATGTTGGATTTTGTCAAATTATCTTGTGTCTATTGAGATGATTATGTGGTTTTTATCCTTTATTCTGTTTTATTACATTGATGATTTTTGTATGTTAGACCTTGCCTTCCTGGGATAAATTCCATGTGGTTGTGGTGCATAACCCTTTTTATATGTAGCTGAATTTGATATGTTAGTGTCTTCTTGAGAATTTTTGCATCTGTTCTCCTAAAGATGCAAAAATACTTATAAAATATTTTTAAATATTCATAAAATATTGGTTTGTGGTTTTCTTTCCTTGTGGTGTCTTTGTTCTTGATGTCAGAGTCATACTGGCTTCACAGAATGAGTTAGAAAGTATTCCCTCCTCTGTTATCTTTTTGGAAGAGTTTGTGAAGGATAGGTGTTAATTTTTCTTTAGAAGTTTGGTAGAATTCAGCAGTGAAGACGTCAGGGCATGTACCTTCTTTTCTGGGAAGATTATTGGTTACTAATTCAATCTCTCCAATTGTTGTAAGTCTTCAAATTTTATATTTATTCTAGAGTCCCTTTTGTCCTTCTAGGAATTTGCCTATTTCATGTAAGTTATCTAATTTGTTAGCATACTACTCTTCATAGAATCCCCATAACCCTTTTATTTGTAAGGTCAGTAGTGATGTCCCCTTTTCATTTCTTATTTTAGTAATTTGAGTCTTCTCTCTTTTTATTGGTTGGTCAAGCTACTTAAAAGTTTGTCAATTTTGTTCATCTTTTCAAGAAACCAGCTCTTGGTTTTGTGGGGTTTTTTATATATATTTTTATTCTCTATTTCATTTATTTCCACTCTGATCTTTTTGTTTCCTTCCTTTTGTTTGCTTTAGTTTTAGTTTGCTCTACTTTTTTGGTTTCCTATAGTGGAAGGTTAACTTATTGATTTAAACTCTTCCTTCTACTTTAATATAGATGTTTAAAGTTATACATTTCAGTCTAAACATTGCTCTATGCATATGTTGGGGTATGTTTTCCATGCTGTAAGCAGGTGGTTTACAACTGTGCCTTTGCCTTCATTTTCTACTTGTGCAGAGCCTCAGGGTCAGTCAGAGGTAAGAAATTACGGCCTTCTCAAGTCTTTCTTGAGCCTGAGCAGAGCACTGCACCTGCACATGGCTTTCTAGGTTCCCAGGAATATGTTGGAGCTTTGCAACATGGACATCTCATTCTATATTTTTTTTCCTTTTAATTTTTTTGGTCAGGCTCTTAGTATCTCCAACTCGTATAATTGCCTCATGCACCTGCAATGTTAAACAACTGACACTACTTGTTTTTGGCAAATGTCCTATAAGGATAAGGCTATGCACACAGAGTGAGCTCTGATTCAGGTCAAATAAGGACTAACCATGAAAAAGGAGTTTTTCAAGGAGTTAAAAGTTCAAATAGTGACAATGCTCTATTTGATGGAATAGAAAGGTTGGGATGGGATGGAAAGGTTGGGAGTTTCTAATCCATTCAGCCCCTCCCCACAAGTGGCTGGCCAAGCTTCTGTTTTTCACAACTATGATAGTTGTGAGGCCATTGGTTTTAAGTCTACCTGGAACTGAGGGGCGTGGCATGGGAATAGGGCACATTAAAAGTCACCAAGCTCACTGTTCTTATCGATATTCAGCTGTTTTTCTTGAGTAAATGATCCTAGAATATTGCAAGCCTTTGGTTAATTTCCAGAGTTCTGAATAAGTTGATTTTGACAATTTTTGTCATTGTTCTCTTGCTTTTATGGATGAGCAGATTTTCATAGGTTCTTACTACACCATTCTGGAAATGTTTTTACACAAGTGCATTTTTAGATTTCCACATTTATACAGAGTGTTTTGGGGTGTTATATTTTATTGTTTATTTTCAATTAATTGCATTTTGATCATGCGCCAAACATTAAATTATAGAAGCCAGATTAAAAAGTTAAAGGGAAACAGATAAAATTAATTTTAATAATATGTCTTATTTAGCACACTAGATCCAGAATGTTATTTCAACCTGTAATCAATATAAAAATTATTAATGAGATTTTTTACCATACTAAGTCTTTGAAATGCTGTATGTGTTCATGTTTTTATGTTTTATTTAGTATAGTTGGCAAATAATAAACTGTATATGTGTAAAGAATACAGTGTAATGGGTTTTGTATTGTATATACCCATGAAACCATCAATACAGTAAAACTAATAAAAATATCCTTCATTTCAAAAGTTTTCTCATGATTCTTTGCAATTACTTCCCTGGCTCACCTATCTCAAATCAAGCACTGATATGTTTTCTGACACTATAGATTAGTTTGCTTTTTCTAGAATTTTATATAAATGAAATCATAGTATGTACTGTTTTATCTGGCTTTTTTCTCTCAGCACAATTATTTTAGCATTCACCCATGTTGTTGAGTATATCTATAGTTCACCCATTTTTGTTACCATTCTATTGTATGGATATGCCCCAATTTGTTTATCCATTGGCTTATTGGTGAATGCTATGGTCTGAATATGTGTCTCCCACCCAAATTCATGTGTTGAAATTCTAATCCCTAATGTGACAGTATTAGGAGGAAGAGCCTTTAGGGAGTGATTAGATCAGGAGAGTGGAGCCCTCATGAATGAGAGTAATGATCTTATAAAAGAGATCTAGAGAGCTCTCTTATTTCTTTTTTTTTTTTTTTTTTTTTTGCGGTACACAGTCCTCTCACTGTTGTGGCCTCTCCCGTTGCAGAGCACAGGCTCCAGATGCGCAGGCTCAGTGGCCATGGCTCACGGGCCCAGCCGCCCCGCGGCATGTGGGATCTTCCCGGACCGGGGCACGAACCCGCGTCCCCTGCATTGGCAGGCGGACTCTCAGCCACGGCGCCACCAGGGAAGCCCGAAAGCTCCCTTACTTCTACTGCCATGTGGAGATACAAAGAAAAGTCTGTAGCCCAGAGAGGGTCCTCACCCAACCATGCTGGCACTCTGATCTTGGATTTCCAGGCTCCAGAACCAAGAGAACCCAATATCTGTTGTTTCTAAGTCACCCAGTTTATGGCATTTTGTTATAACAGCCCAAACAGACTAAAACAGTGGATATTTTGGTTGTTTTTAGTTTGGGCTATTACAAGTGAAACTATTAGAAACATTCATGTAGATAATTTTGTGTGGATATACGTTTTCATTCCTCTTGGGTAAATACATAGGCGTGAAATGGCTGAATCGTATAGTATATGTTTGTTTAAGAAATAGCCAAACTGTGGTTGTATTATTTTACAATCCCCCCAGAAGTATATGAGAGTTCCAGTTGCTACATATTCTCACCAATATATGGCCACTCTTTTTAATTAGAGACATTCTAATAGGTGTGCAGTGCTATATCATTTGGGTTTGATTTGTATTTCCTGAATGACTAATGATTTTGAGCATTTTTTTTCATGTGTTTATTTGCCATTCAAATATATGCTTTGGTAAAATGTTTGTCCAAATCTTCACCCATTTTTTATCGGGTTGTTTATTTTCTTATTATTGAGTTTTGAGAATTCTTTGTATAGTCTAGGTGAAAGTCCTTTATCAGATATGTGATTGGCAAATATGTTCTGCCAGTCTGTGACTAGTCTTTTCATTTCTTAATAGTGTTTGTTTTCTTTTGTTTTTTTTTTAAATTTATTTTTGGCTGCGTTGGGTCTTCATTGATGTGCGGGGGCTCTCTCTAGTTGTAGCGAACGGAGGCTACTCTTAGTTGCGGTGCGCGGGCTTCTCACTACGGTGGCCTCTCTGGAGCACAAGCTCCAGGCACGTGGGCCTCAGCAGTTGCAGCATGCAGGCTCAGTAGTTGTGGCTGGGGGGCTCTAGAGTGCAGGCTCAGTAGCTGTGGCGCACAGGCCCAGCCCCTCCACAGCATGTGGGATCCTCCCGGACCAGGGCTCGAACCCATGTCCCCTGCACTGGCAGGCGGATTCTTAACCACTGTGCCACCAGGGAAGTCCCTCTTAACAGTGTTTTTTTTTTTTTCTTTGCGGTACGCGGGCCTCTCACTGTTGTGGCCTCTCCCGCTGTGGAGCACAGGCTCCAGACGCGCAGGCTCAGCAGCCATGGCTCACAGGCCCAGCCGTTCCGCAGCATGTGGGATCCTCCCGGACCGGGGCACGAACCCGTGTCCCCTGCATCGGCAGGCAGACTCTCAACCACTGCGCCACCCGGGAAGCCCCTTAACAGTGTTTTTTGAAGATAAGAAGTTTTTAAAAATTTGATGAAATCTAACTTATCTTTCTAAAAAGTGTATTGTGTACTTGTTATGTCATAGAGGAACCCTTTGCCTAACAACCTAAGGTTAGAAGATTTTCTCCTAGATGTTTTTTAGGTTTAAATTTAGGTCTATGATCCATTTTAAGTTAATTTTTATATATGGCACAAAGTACAGATTGAAGCTATCTTTTTTTTTTTTTGCATATGTATAGTCAATTCTTTTAGTGCTGTTTTGTTGAAAAACTATCCGTTCTCTGCTGAATTTTATTTTTCCCTTTGTTGCAATCAAATGACGATATATATGTGGGTTTATTTCTTCTATTTCATTGATCTATTTGCCTTATTGACACTAATATCACACTATCTTGGTTTCTATAGCTTTATAATAAGTCTTCAAGTCAGGTAGTGTAAGTTATCCAACTTTGCTCTTTTTAAAAGTCGTTTTGGCTGATCTATGTCTTTTGCATTTCCATATGAGTTTTAGAATCACTTTGTCAATTACAACAAAAAGGTCTACTTGGATTTTGATTGTGATTACACTGTAACTATAGGTCAATTAGAGGAAAATTGACATTCTAACAATATTGTGTCTTCTGACCCATGAATATGGTATATCTCTCTATTTAGACATTCTCTAATTTCTCTTAGCTGTGTTTCACAGCTTTTCCAGTAGACAAGTTTTGCATATCATTTTTCGACTATCCTTAAGTATTTTATATTTATGATGCTATTATATTTGGGTTTTTAATTTCACTTTTTTTTAAATAAAGAAATACCATTGATTTTTGTATAGTAAGTGTATCCTGGTAACTTGCTAAACTTACTTTTTAGTTTTGGTAGCTTTTTTTTTTTTTAATACCAAAGGATTTTCTATTTGGACAATCATGTTTGCATATAAATTAGTTTTACCACTTCTTTTGCAATTTGAATGTTTTTAGTTTCTTTTTCTTGCCTTATTGCACTAGCTAAACCCCCCAGTATAATGTTGAAAAATTTGATGAGAGTGAATGTCCTTGCCTCATTCCTCTACTTGGGGGAAAAATGTTCAATCTTTTACCAGTAAATATGATACTAGCTGTACGTTTTATGTAGATTCTCTCTAGCAGAGAAAGTTCTCTTTCATTTCTAATTTGCTAAGAGTTCATTTTTGCTCTGAAGTGGATGTTGGATTTTATTAAGTAGGTTTTTTTCCATGTATTGTGAGATTATCAGAGGTTATCATGTGGTTTTTTAAATTCCATTAATATGGTAAATTACATTGGTTTATTAAATCAATTGCCATTTAAAGGATATCTCAATTTGTACTTCAGTTGTATCAATTATAGCTTCATTTTAAGTGCTCAATATCCCCATGTGAGTATTGGCTACTGTATTAGGCAGTGCTGCTCTCTATGCTCTTAGCCACTCTGCTTACTACTTTCTACAATTACCAAGAAAGCAACTCAGCCAGACTCCTTCCACCCAAAGAGCAGAAAACACACAATTTGAAATTTAACAGCTGTGTGAATTAGATATTATTCTTTCTAAGTGACAGATTATAAAACTGAGATCCAAAAAGGTTGATGTCACACACATGCTTGTGAAAGAAAAAGAGAGAAAGAGAACCTAAGGGAAAAGTGTTCTTTTCATTACAGAATATGCTATTCAATAGCTTTAGGAGGAAAACAAAAACCAAAAAAACATAAGTTCATTATAGACCAACACCTGAGAAAACAATAAATAACCTAGCAAGATAAAGAAAATCTTAAAAAGGCAGAGCCAAGCAGAATCAAAATGTTCAAAATCCCTTCTTGGTCAAAAAATAGGCCTGGCACCTGGGTTAGAGTCTTGTGAGGTGAGGTTGAAAAGAGAAGTGGGGTTGGGAGTGATGGCCTCTCTTTTATGGGCAGGGAAACAATCAGGAACCAAAGTCTAAATTTTGGCCAAAAAAACAAGGGTAGTCTGGAACTGTCAAATCAGGGGCAGAAAGAAAGAACAGGATATGAAATAAATGATTATCAAATAATAATTTCAATCCCTTGTCTGGGAACTAAGACCCCACAAGCTGCACAACCCCCCCCAAAAAAAAAATAAATGAAAATAAATAAAAATGTCCTAAGATAACACAGCTAGTACATGAAAAAGCTGAGACAAACTCAGGTCTGACTGGCAAGTGTTCAATACAGTACTTTATAGTACTCATCTCAGAATACTGACTGTAAGTCATATCATTTAATTAAAATGATATAAAAATTATAGAACTTTTTGAAACAAAAAATGATTTCAAAAAATCAAAATATGTTAATCTAACTCATTAATTTGAATCATTCTTGGGGTCGGAAGAAACTGGCAAAGGAAAGACCAGTCACAGAGAATGTCCTTCTAAAATTCTACCTCCTCAATCTTCTGCTACTGGAAAATAATTTTGATTGAAGTTCTCAAGTCGCTTTCCCATTTCTCTTCATTTACACTGAAATCTCACAATAGGAAGTAGAGGAGTTCTTAAACTAAAAGACTGTGAAAGTGACATTCATATAGACGAATGGCTCCTTTCCAGGAGCTTAACTTTCTTCTCAAAACATTTTAATGAGCCACATGGTATAAGACAGCCCACATCAAGAATCATCACTATTCTCTCTCTCGTTCCTTAGTTCTTCCTTTCTTTCTTTATGAAAGCATTTAATAGCCTTTGACTCTCTTCTCCCTGTGTAGTATATGTCATATCCTACTGTGCATCCATCTGTTCTATTTCAATATAACTTCAGGGATAAAGAAACATTCAAGGGCCCAAAAACCATACGTTAGTGGGATTTTTGTTTCTATTTTGTTAATAAATACAATGGGGAAAGAAAAATGAAGAAAAATTCTAACTCATCTTTGTAAATCCTTGACTAGAGAAATGTTTAGTGTTATACTTTTAAAATTGAAATATGACTGTACATTATGTTTTGAGGACTTAGATCACAAAAAGGGCTGGGATGTGAAAGAAGGAAATAATATTGGAGAGATGTTCTGACTACGTTCCATCCTCAGAAGAAAGCTAGTCCTGGGTTGGAAACAGGACACAGGTGATGAAAAATTAAAGGATTAGCCAAAAGAACCTCTTGCCCCCAAATGGACAGGCTAACAGGAAAATTAAAACCTCTTTAGTAGATGGGGCTTTGAAAATTATCATTCAAAAGCAGGCTTTGGATGCTCCAGATCTTCTGGCCAAATCCTAAATTCTGTACAAGAAATTCCTTCCTGATTTCCCTTTGAAAGAAATTATCCTGAGATAAGATTAGTCTGGGTCATCTGGAGGTATCTTCTTCTGTTTAGAAAAAAGAAAGAAATATGCCATTCCAAGACCAAAAAATTTAACTTTTGTATTATAAAAAAGACCATGTTTATTTTTCAAGTGCAACAGTGACACCTAGTGGACAAAATACTTCGGTAAATAGAGCTAAACATTCTATTTCTGTCATTAAGAAAAAAATGATTTAAAAAATTTGTATCTTAATAAATGTTTTTTCCCCCTAGATGCAGGTCAGTGGCAACTGATGGAAAAAATTTCCCACATTTATACTAAAAAGGCTCTCAGTGATTTGTGTGACCAGGGCCTTGGGCCCCATAGAGAGCTGTTCAGCAGGATATTAGGTAATCTCCAGCACCCGCAGAACTCATCTGGGCAAGGGAACAAGACCTGTTCCTAGCCACCTTTCTTCCCTCCATTAGAACTCTGATGGTGTTTTCTGATAATACCCATACTTTGGAGGAGGCTCGGATCATACCCCTTCAGGGTATTTGGAGATCACAATGAAATAATATTTCTTAGAGGCCAGGGATGGAGTCTAGTTAGAGTCCAGAATGGGAGAAGAGGATTAAAGTTAGAGTTCTAAGTAAGATGTGTGCACGAGGAAGAGGTGTTTCTTAATTCTATAGTTTAATAGACTAACCTAGAGCAAGTATAAGTCAAGCAAGCAATCAAGCAAGCCATTGATAAGTTCTAAATTGCTCTTTGTTCTCTTTCAAGTTTAATCTTGTTAAGAAGTCCTAGAGAATTGCCCTTTCTCTAGAATAGGACTGGTTCTAATGTATAAAAAGACACCTGATCCTGATGACTAAAGAAAGCTCCCATTTGTTCAGTATCTACTCCAAGCAAACCACTGTGCTAAGATTTTATGCACGTTAAATCAGACCATATTTAATACACACAATCCTGACGTGTAGGCATTTAAATCTATTTTTACATATAAGAAAAATGCTCAAAACAAGTTCCATAACTTAAGTAGCAGAATCAGAGATCAAATCTCAGTTATTTCCATTCTAAGTCCCGTTACCTTTTCAGTGTATATTGCCTCCTGCCATACAGATAGAAGAAAAAGAAAATGGATACTATTCTTCATTTCTTCTCTAGAAAACTGATGGAGCAGTTTTACTGTTATCCTGAATTGAAAAATACCATATTTCCTCCCCTGACTTGTACTACCAAATTTGGTATATTGTATATTTTTCAGCTTCAGGGGAGATTCACAATGATGTTGCTTCATTAGAACTTTAAAAACATCATCAGACTTTGATTTACCTTAGCAGAGAGATGAGAGTATGGCTACTGGAATCAGTTGCTTAGATTTGAATCCTGACTCCCCTATTTATTTGCTGCATGACCTTGGCAAGTTACTTAACTTATCTTGGCCTCAGTTTCCTCATTTATAAATGGGATAATAATATCTAATTCATAGGTTGTTGTGAGGATTGGGTAAAGTGCTTAGAACAGTGCCTGGCACATAACAAGAGCTCAATATCATCATTATTGTCAACATTATTTCTAATAATATATTAAAAAGTAACAAGTTATTGCATTTAATTATTTAATAACTTTATTGAGGTATAATTTACATAATATAAATTCACCCACTTTTAACCGTACAATTCAATGATTTTTAGTAAGTGCACTAAATATTGCAACAATCACAATTCCATTTTAGAACATTTCTATCACCCCAAAAATGTCACTTGTCCCTTTTCATAGTTAATACCATTCCCATCCTCAGCGCCAAACAACCATGGATCTGCTTTGTCTCTATAAATTTGCCTTTCCTAAATATTTCGTGTAAATGGAACATACAATATGTAGTCTTTGTGTTTGGCTTCTTTCATACAGCATGATGTTTCTGAGGCTCATCCATGCTGTAGCCTGTATTAGTAGTCTATTAATTGCTGAGTAATATTCCATCGTATGAATATATACATCATATTTACCCATTCACCAGCTGATGAATGTTCAGGTTGTTTCCACTCTTGGGCTCTTCTGAATAATGCTGCTATGAACATTCACATGCTAGTCTTTGTGTGGACAGGTGCTTTCAGTTCTCCTGGGTAATATCTACGAGTGGAATTATTGGATTATATGGGAAAATTTTTTAACATTTTTTTTTGACTGTACCCTGGGGCTTGCAGGATCTTAGTTCCCTGACCAAGGATTGAACCTGGGCCCTTGGCAGTGAGAGTGCGGGGTCCTAACCAGTGGACCAACAGGGAATTCCCTTAACTTTAAAAAAAAAGTAAATTTATTTATTTTTATTTTTGACTGCGTTGGGTCTTCATTGTTGTGCACAGGCTTTCTCCAGTTGTGATGAGCAGGGGTTACTGTTTGTTGTGGTGCGTGGACTTCTCATTGCGGTGGCTTCTCTTGTTGCCGAGCATGGGCTCTAGGCACGTGGGCTTCAGTAGTTGTAGAACACAGGCTCTAGAGTGCAGGCTCAGTAGTTGTGGCTCACGGGTTCTAGAGCACAGGCTCAGTAGTTGTGGCTCATGGGCTTAGTTTCTCCATGGCATGTGGGATCTTCCTGGATAAGGGATTGAACCCATGTCCCCTGCATTGGCAGGCAGGTTCTTAACCACTGCACCACGAGGGAAGTCCCCTCTTAACTCTTTAAGTAACTGCCAAATATACCTATTCTTCCCCTCATTTTTAAATTGGGCTGCTTGGCCTCTTTTTAACGAGTTGCACAAAATGTCTCAATAAATTTTTTTTTTTTTTTTTTTTTTTGCGGTACGCGGGCCTCTCACTGTTGTGGCCTCTCCCGTTGCGGAGCACAGGCTCTGGACGCGCAGGCTCAGCGGCCATGGCTCACGGGCCTAGCCGCTCCGCGGCATGTGGGATCTTCCCGGACCGGGGCACAAACCCGTGTCCCCTGCATCGGCAGGCGGACTCTCAACCACTGCGCCACCAGGGAAGCCCTCAATAAATTTTTAAGGATTATTTTACTCCAGTTTGATGGAAATCCATAGACCTCCCTTAGGTCAAGTTGGTTGATAATGTTTAAGATGATTATACCCTTGCTGATTTTCTGTCTAATTATTATTTTAGTTTTTGAGAGTAGGATATTAAAGTCCCTAGTTATTATTGTTGAATTGTATTTCTTCCTTCAATTCTCTCAGTTTTTGCTTCATATATTTGGAGCTCTATTGTTAAATACATAAACGTTTATAATTATCTTCCTGATGGACTGATCATTTTATCATTACAGTATATCCCTTTTCTCCTATAGAAACTTTTTTTTTGGGTTTTAAAATCTGTTTTGTCTGATATTATAGCCACTCCAGCTTTCTTATGGATATTTTTTGCATCATTTTACTTTCAACCTATTAAATCTATGAATCCAAACTGTATCTCTTACAGACAGCATGTAGTTGGATCCCATTTATTTATCTTATATCTCTGCCTTCTAATTGAAGTGCTTAATCCATTTACATTTAATGTAATTACTTGCTTGGTTAGATTTATGCCCACTATTTTTCTATTTGTTTCTTTATGTCTCATGTCGTTATTGTTCTTCTGTTCCAACTTTACTGCCTTCTTTTGCATTAAACCAATATTCCTCAGTGTGCAATTTTAATTCCTTTGTTCATTTTTAAGCTATTTTTTGAGTTCTTTTCTTAATGGTTGCTCTAGGGAATATGGTATGTATCTTTAATTTATCACAATCTGCTTCAGGCTTATACTGACCAATTTCAGCAAAATATGCAAACTTGCTCTGATATACCTTCATTTGTCCCCTCCTCCTACACTGGGGGATGGATTGAGACAGACGGTCTCAAAGGTCCCAAATATTTTAAAGAGATAGAAAGTAAAAAGGGAAAATAAATGCTGTCTTCCAGGAAAAGAATACACAGAGAAAAGGTATGAATCAAGAAACAGCCTGTTTATTGGCATATAATGCAATAGAGACATGAGAGAAGAGATGACACAGGCCAGATCAATGAAGGACCTTGCTAAAGCAATGGAGGAAGGGTTGGTAGGGCACAAATTATTTTATTTTATTATTTATTTATTTATTTATTTATGTCTGCATTGGGTCTTCATTGCTGCATGCAGGCTTTCTCTAGTTGCGGCGAGCAGGGGCTACTCTTCATTGTGGTGCATGGGCTTCTCATTGCGGTGGCTTGTCTGTGTTGCGGAGCACAGGCTCTAGGCGCGTGGGCTTCAGTAGTTGTGGCACGCGGGCTCAGTAGTTGTGGCTCACAGGCTCCAGAGCGCAGGCTCAGTAGCTGTGGCACACGGGCTTAGTTGCTCCGCGGCATGTGGAATCTTCCCGGACCAGGGATCAAACCCGTGTCCCCTGCATTGGCAGGCGGATGCTTAACCAATGCGCCACCAGGGAAGTCCCACAGATTATTTTAAAATACAGTAAGTCCACTACATACAAACCTTCAAGTTGAGAACTTTCAAGGACATGAACGTGCTTTCCCATGTCCCATCATGTAAGTTAGTTCACATTTCTGGCGTACATTGTCACATGCGTGCATCCTCTCCAAGTGGTTGTGCTTCTGTGTACTTTACAGTACAGTACTGTATAGAGTACAGTAGCACAGTATCTTTATTTCAAGTCCAGGATGTCCGGAAGCAAGTGTAAGAGCAGGGGTGATGTAGCAATCCAGTGCTACCGTGTCATCTATGATGGAAAAAAAAGAGCTACTACCCAGACACCATTGGATTGTATTTTCAAGATGGTAGACAGAACTGAATCCAGCAAGGAACCAGAACCTGTGCCATCAACGTCAGGTGTGAGTGAAATTGCAGCTTGCCCTCATCTCCTATTGCTGAGGATCCTTCAGCTCTACCATCTCCCACCTCCTCTCCCTCGTCCAGTCAGTAACTCTTCTTGCCTGTTCACTTGATGCCAGCTCCTGTATGCCAGCTGTTGTACTGTACTACTGTACTTTTCAAGGTACTGTACTGTAAGACTAAAAATGTTTTCTTTTTTGTGTTTGTTTGTTTTTTATGTATTATTTGTGTGAAAAATATTATAAACCTATTATAGTACGGTACTATATAGCCGACTGTGTTAGCTGGGTACCTAGGCTAACTTTGTTGGACTTATGAACAAATTGGACTTACAGACGCACTCTCGGAAGAGAACTCGTTCGTATGTAGGGGACTTACTGTATTGAGAGACATGGTCACATTTGCATCCAGTCAGAGCACGCTAACAGCAATGTAGAGGATCAGTTTCAGGAAGGCACATTTGGACCAGAGTTCTCTCAGTAATCCTCCTGAGTTTTTCTTGATTTCCCAATGTAGTTTCTGTGAATCCTCAGGTGGGGTCGAGCCCTTACACATTCTGCTTTAGCTTGTAACCCTCTGAGGTGATTAACCCCAACTATTAGGGACTCACTGTGTGCAAAGTCATGCAAGTCAATGCTCGCTTATTCAGAGGTCACCTACTGAGTTTGCATAGAATCACACCTATGGTATCTCTGTTTCATCCCTTCTCCCTGCTGTACTCTCATTTACTGGCTGATTAGTTCCTTCATATTATGGATGAAAAAAAAAAGAGAGGGCTTCCCTGGTGGCGCAGTGGTTGAGAGTCCGCCTGCCGATGCAGGGGACACGGGTTCGTGCCCTGGTCTGGGAAGATCCCACATGCTGCGGAGCGGCTGGGCCCGTGAGCCATGGCCGCTGATCCTGAGCGTCCGGAGCCTGTGCTCCGCAACGGGAGAAGCCACAACAGTGAGAGGCCTGCGTACCGCAAAAAAAAAAAAAAAAAAAGAGAGAGAGAAAAAACTAGGGTGAGTATGCTTTTCCCCCCCAAAGATTGAGTAAGTAATGGAGGAGTAAGAGTTTTTAAAGTCAGAGTTCAAGTGAAGTTCGTGGCTATCAGTGTATTTTTACTAACCCTCACCCTAGTTTCTAGATTAGATTATAAATATCTCCTCTTTTCAATGTTCATTAACTTTCTTGTCACGAGAACAGTCAGTTTAAAAAATATTAATAATTTTAATTAATAAGATACTTTTCTTTTGTTTTAATAGGTTTATTTCAGATGAGACTATTTGGGCTCCTCAAATCCCCCTCCTGAGGGGTAATTTTGAATAAAAATCATAGAGGCAGGAAACAGTAAATAATTGATAGTAACACTGTAAGCAGATAAGGTAGGGGGTCCCCAGAGAAAGAGAACCAGGCATGGCTCTCTTGACATAAGAGAAGCCATGTTTGGCCTAAGCCTGGGATCTAAGCCTGGCCACGATCCTTGTACTTGAACAGGTCTCAGTAATAATGTAAAGAGAAGTAATAATAAGAAAGATAATAAATCAGTTGTAAGGACTCCCAGTTCTGTTCCAATGGTAAAGATTAGCCTGAAGCACTTTCTTGAGCTGTCTTGCAGAATTTAAACCCCCCTGGAGCCCTCAACCACCAGATTGACTGGAACCTAAGGGATGATGATGTTGACTTTTTCTGACCCTCATGACTTCAGTCAACTAAAGCTTGGACTCTGTCAACCTTTGCCCTGATTCTATAACGAATTCTCCTCTGCTCAAGCCCCTCATGAATATGCATATACCACCTAAGCCCCATCATGCATATGCATGCACCCTTAGCTTAAAACGTCCCCAATTTTGCTGTTAAGGGAGACACTACTTTGGGAAAGACCCCTGGTGTTCTCTTTACTTGCTGCAAGTAATAAATCCTTCCTTCTCCCCATCTTTGGCTCAGTTGCGTCTTTTGGCTCAACACCCACCAAGAGGCAAACCCAGTTTCTGGGTAACATCACTACCCAAAAGTGCCAACTGAACTGATATATCTTAAAGGTAGATATCCAAGATAGTCTCTTGGTGATGAGTGATCTTTGTTGCGGGATGGGGGCCCCCTCCCAAGGCCTGAGACTGGGCTCTTGTCTGACACTCAGAATTAATTGTCTGAGGAGACACGTGCTGACAAAGCAAAAGACTTTATTGGGAAGGGGCAACTGAGAGCAGTTGCCTGGGCTGAGAGCAGCAGGGTAAGGGAACTCAGGACGACTGCTCTGTCACATGGCTCCCAGTCTCAGGTTTTATAGTAATGGGGTTAGTTTCTGAGTTGTCTCTGGCCAGTCATCTTGCTTGTGCCCATATTTGGTTTGACTCAGGGTCCTTCCTGATAGCGTGCATCTCTCAGCCAAGATGGATTCCAGAGCAAAGGTTTCTGGGAGGTTGGAAGGACATATTATGGGCTGGTGTCTCCTCCCTCCTTTTGGCCCCTCCTGAATTCTTCTACCTGGTGGTAGCTTGTTAGTTCCGTGTTCCTTATCGGGACCTCCTGTTGTGAGACAGCTCATGCAAGTGGCCAGGGCGCTATCCTGCCTGGCCAGGGTGGGCAGTTTCAGTCAATGGTTCCCTAACATTTTGAAGCCTGTCGATCAAACTTGAAAATGTCATGAACCTAGAAGGGAAGCTAATATACTGGATGGCAGTCTAGGGATCCAAACAGACTAAGAAGGCCAAACAAGTGAGGAAAATAAGCGGTATGAACATTGTGCCAGTTAGGAATGAGTTTGGCTACATATAATAGAAAGCCTAAATTTATAATAGTTTAATCAAATATGCAGTGTTCATAAGAAGGAAGTGTGACAGTACTTCCAGCTCATCAAACAATGCCTGGAGGATGGTGTTGCTACTGTAGGACTCACAAACTGAGTCATGCTGTTCAAACGCCACAAGGATGGTGAGGGGACTCCAAACCATGTCTATGAAAAATACTTGAAGAAAGTGGGGTGCTTATTCTGGAAAAAAGAAAAGATGCTTAAAGTACCATCTTGGGAAAGGAGAATCAGATTTCCTCTGTGCTACTCCAGAGGGCAAAAAAAAAGATCAACTGCTAGATTGGCAAATTTCAGCTCAAATCTAGAAGTTTTTAATGTTAGAACACTCCAGAAATAAAATAAGTTTGAGGTGATAACAAATTTCCCATAATAATAAAAATAATGGCTATGACTTACTGAGGATTAACATTGTACTAGGCACTATTCTAAGGGCTTTTCATGAATTAATTCATTTTATCCTCAAAATTACCCTAGAAGAAACTACTATTATCCTCGTTTCACAGATAAAGAACTGAATATATTTGCCCAAGGCCAGACAGAGAATTTTGACTGCTCTGTGTTCAAGCAGAGTCTTGTTGACTAATGGTAGGGGTGGAGTGGGGTGGAGGGTGTCACAGGCGGATCAAAGCCTGGCTAGGATGAGGTAACTTACGTGAGACTAATAGCTACATTTATTGAACATTTGCCGTGTGTCAGGCAGTGGACTAAAAAGTTCACATACATTAAAAGAGATAATCCCTCAAAACACCTGGCCAAGCATTGATTACATCATAAAGACTCAATTACTATTAATTGTTTGAATCACTTTTAATCCTCTCAGCAGTTATAGTAGATGAGTATTACTGTATTCACTTTGCTAATGGAGAAACTGAAGGCTTGAGAGACAAGTAAATTGTCCAAGGTCAGGTAGCAATAAGTGCTAAAGCCAGCAAGTGAACTCAGATCTGCCTGAATGCTACAGCCCTATCCTTTCTACCACATCATGCTTTCACTAGGGCACCTACCCTTCCACCGGGAATTTTATGGTTCTGTGAAACCAGAAAGCAGGTAAGTTCAACTTAAAAAAAAATAGTGTAGGGAATTCCCTGGCAGTCCAGTGGTTAGGGCTTCATGCTTCCACTGCAGGGGGCACGGGTTCGATCCCTAGTCGGGGAACTAAGATCTCGCATGCCACACAGCCAAAAAAAAAAAGTCTATGCAAACTTAAATATCAATAAATCTTACAAATTAGTAGACTATTAGCTATTTGAAGTTAAATCTGATATAATAAGTACATATCAGAAGTGCGACGTAATGAGATTGGTTTTATTTTTAAACTTTCACACCCACTTATCTCCCAGCTAAAGACAATTTTCCTGGCTCTTCTCTTTACAAGTTCCACCCAGAAATTTCTAGGTGCCAATAAATGAAGAGAAACTCCAAGCTAGAATAGTGATGACCATGAGTTAAAGCCAAACGGCCCTCAAGGATCAGAACTGGATATTGGCTTAAGGGGCCAGGGTCTAAAAGCCCATGAGGAAAGAGGGCTTGAGACCACCACCACGGACACAGACTCCTGTTCAGGGCAGAACAGGAGATGAGCTCTCTGCAGAAAGCTAGCACCAGGAAAAGACATTCTGTCTGGGAAATGAGGAGAAGAAAAACTCCACCCACTGGTGTGTGTGTAGAGACACGCATAGAAACAGGCTAACAGGTTGGGCCATGGATGGAAAAGGAGTCACCAAGAGAAATCTGAACCCAAAGCCTCTGCAGGCAGTGGCTGTGGGTACATATTTCTACTGTCTTCAAGGTGACAAAATCCAAAGCCCCCCAAACAAAAACATCATGAAGAACCAGTGACATCTGTAGGGTCCTAGCAGAACCAAATAAAAAATAATTCAGTAAGGACCTCTTAATAATCCAGAGCATATAGAATTCACACAATAAATAACTCTGAGGATGAACTCACAGTCAAAAATTGGAAAGAAAACAACACCTATGAGAGAAAATCAGCAGATCCAACAAATAATACATATAACAACCACAGCCAGACACTGAGGTGACTGAGCTATATGAAAGTCTAGTTATGTTCTTCTCAGAAAACAAGTGAAACTCTAAGGAGGGAAAAAAAAAAGAAAAAATGACATGTCAATGAAAATTCAATTAACTATCAAGGAGAAATAAAGGGAATTTTATTCAAGCCAAATGGAGGATTATAACCCGGGAAGCAGATTCTCAGAAAGCTCTGAGAACTGTTCCACCTGTTTGAAGTTGAAAGTATAGTCATATACATTTTTGAAACAAAAGATTGTACATCAAAATGACATATTGATATTTTACATAAAGTTCACTAAGGGTACATAGTCCAGGGAAGCACATAAAGCGAGCAGCAAGTCACCATGACACCCCACAGAGCTGGGAAAGGACACTATTCTTCCAAGAAGTTACATCGTTAGCACTTGCATCTTTGAGGAGCTCTGGTTAATGTGTAATGCAGATGCACACTGCACATTAGGGAGGGAGGAGGCCCAGACAAACACACACAGAGAATTTTATGTTTAATTTTTTCTTGTCCTGCCATAAAATATCAATTTTATTTCACCAGTCATCATGAAAAAAGAGAGGAAACAAGAGATGTGAAAAAAAATCATCCAGAAGGTTGTGCAGAGAAAAAAAAAAAACAGTATACAAAAGAGAATCTAAGAGATATGAAAAACAGAATGAGAAACTCCAATATGAACCTAGTAAAAACTTCAGGAGGAGAAAGTAGAGGAATGGGAGAGAAACAATATTCAAAGAGATGACTGAGGGGCTTCCCTGGTGGTGCAGTGGTTGAGAGTCCACCTGCCAATGCAGGGGACATGGGTTCGAGCCCTGGTCCAGGAAGATCCCACAAGCCATGGAGCAACTAGGCCCATGTGCCACAACTACTCAGCCTGCACTCTAGAGCCCGGTGAGCCACAACTTCTGAGCCCGTGTGCCACAACTACTGAAGCCCGTGTGCCTAGAGCCCGTGCTCCACAACGAGAAGCCACCACAATGAGAAGCCCATGCACCACAATGAAGAGTGGCCCCTACTCGCCACAGCTAAAGAGCCCACGTGCATCAACGAAGACACAACACAGCAAAAAAAAGAAAAAGAAAAAAAGATGATGGCAGAGAATTCTCCTAAATTCTCCTAAGATTGAAAAACACCAAAGAATCTTAATCAGAATAAATAGGAGTAAATCAACAGGAAGGCACACTGAAGTTAAACTGTAGAAATCAAAGGTAATGAGGGAACTCCTCGGTGGTCCAGTGGTTAGGACTCCTCGCTCTCAATGCCAAGAGCCCGGGTTAAATTCCTGGTCGGGGAACAGATTAATAACAAAAGAAGAATCAGATTGACATGGACTTCTCATCAGTAGGCTTTTTATTAGCAATTATAAGATCCAGAAACAAATGGAATGTTAAGAGAAACAAGAAACAAAGCTCACTGAAGTTAGATATCAACAGCTACAACCCTCAGACACCAGAATGGGGGATAGCTATTAAATAGCTCCTGCTCTTTATCATGTCTCTCTGGACAGCAGAGTTTGAAGAGGGCCAGTGAGAATAAAGTTTCCATTAAGAAGAAAACAAGTAGCAAAATAAAGTTCTTATATCCTTGTGCTGCTCTTTGAAAAATTGTGGCAAATCTTTCTGCACAGGGCCAGACGCCTCTGCAAAGTATCAAATCATGTTCTATAGAACTGTATGATACCCTTAGGGACCTTTCATTGATCAGACAGCTTCTCCCTTATTTAACACCATTCTCTCTCTCTCATCACCTGTCGATTAGGAACTTTCTTATACACCTTAGAAATGCTCCTCTACAATACTGCCTTTTGTTTTCCAAAAAAACTTTGCCTCAAAATGGAAACACCTATATTTGTTTTTCTGATTATAAAAGCAAAAGACACTCATTGTGGGGAGGAAAAAAAAAAGGAAAAGAAATGAGGAATGTACATGGAGTGGTCAACTTTGAACACATCACAAAATCAGATATACAAAAATACAGCATTCCTTATTTTCTGTGACTGACTCACTGTTCCTCTAGAGTTCTCATTCCACAGATGGAGGGTGAACGTGGAGTAGGAATGTAAACCTGCTAATTAAAGGTATCTCAGTTTCTTCCTCGAAGGCCTTTCATTTCAGGTAAGTGTTTTGGGGCAATCCTCTGAATCCACCTCTAAACTCTCAGAATTTAACTCTCCTACAGGATTTTAACTTTTGTATCCATTTATTCCATTCCCAGTCTTAGTGTCGGTGGTGAGGGTCCTAACCCTAGGTCAAGGACACTGGGGGAATAAGGATATTTTCAGAAATGCAAAGACTCAGAAAACAAACAAAAATATAGAACAAAACTCCTTTGCATCTTTCTTATGAAGGAACTGGAGAATGTGCTCCCCTAAAACAAAGTATAACCAAAAACGAAAATGAAATAGGAGATCTATGGTAATTGAGAGGTGAAGGATGACAGTGAAGGGAAATTCCAGGATGACAGTTGTCACCAGGCACATGGGCAAACCAAATCAGACAGGCGTAGATCACAGGCACCATTTCTTGGAAGAGGAAACCAATAGAATATTTGATGCATCAGAACCTCTTGAAAGGAGGTTCACACAACTGTCAAAGAGCTTGGGGCTGAATTAGTGATACGTACATGGACAACTAAGCCAATTAAAAAGCAGGGCAATTATTAACTCCAGGGAAAAGAAATGTGTGTTCAAGATAAGAACATAATCATAGTGTACTACTTGTCTCAGTTGTAAATTCTATTTACATGATCATAATTATGCAAACCCTTAATATTGATCTCAGCAAAATTTTGATAGAACAAAATGTGGAGGTGGTGGGACAGGCGAGGATGGAAGGAAGGGAAAGGTGAGTACCTGTGTGGTGGGTAAAGGTAGAGCAAGGAGAGTCAGGTCCCCATCTTCCACAGTAAGTTTACAAATAAATAGTAGTTTATAAAACTGAAAAATCAAAGAAATAACAATTAAGCATGTTACTTAGAGACATGGCAGTAAACATAAAAATAATCAGGTATGAAAGATGAAAGTGGTTGCCTCTGAAGAGTGGGTAATGGGGAGAAGCAGGACAGGGTATTGATGTTTCTCTTAACAAAACTTGCTGAATTACTTGACTCTTTAAACAAAGTGCATACATAATGCTGATAATGATTTTTTTAAAAAAGCTTCATTAAAGCTTCATATTTATCTGGTTTTATAAAACATCTCCATCTACTGAATCTTGTAGATTTTTGTGGACACATATTTCACACTAGACACACAATGTCCTGTTTTGGATTACACTAATGCTTTCAAGTAATCCATACCTAGAAGTAAAGTAAACTGAGACGTAATTTCTTCATGAACAGATTTGAAGTCATGATTGTAAATATTCACATTGCCAGGCAGAGTAAATCCTGAGTAGATCTTGGATAAGAGGTGTTCTAGTTTTGATTAGGGGTGGAAATAAAGTAGGGTATCTTTTCTTGATTTCTCAGTACAGTGTATTTCCAAAACAACGAAACAAAAAAGCATTTGAGGTATAGAGAATGGTGGGACTTATCAGTATAGAGGTTTGTTCTCCTTAAGAATAAGAATCACCATTTCAAACTGAACACTAAGAGTTCATATTTTTCCTATACTTATAAATATAATAGCAAGCCACTGTATTTATCTGATACACACACACACACATACACACACGTAAGTTCACTTAAACATACATATGCTGGTAGTGTGAATAACTTTTTAAACTTTTAATTTTGATATAATTACACATTTACTAAAAAGTTGCAAGAACAGTATAAGGAACTCCATATACCCACCAGACTCACAAATTGTTTATATTTTGCACCATTTATCATTCTTTCTCTCTCTCTCACTCTGATACATATTTATTTATTTGTTTGTGTGTACGCTTGCCCGCATATATATATGTATATATATTCTTTCTGAACCATTTAAAATTAAGTTGGGGAATTCCATGGCAGTCCAGTGGTTAGGACTCCAGGCTCTCACTGCTGAGGGCCATCCCTGTTCAGGGAAGTAAACTCCCATAAGCTGTGTGGTGTGGAAATGAAATGAAATAAAATAACTTCTTAAAAAATTAAGTTGTTACCAGGTAGAGAGGGCAACTGTGCCTTTACCCCTAAACACTTCTGTATTTTCTAAGAACAAGAACACTCTCTTATATAACCAGCACCATGACCTAAATCAGAAAGTTTAATATTGGTACTATACTATTTTTTAATCTGAAGTTCATCTTTAAATTTCATCAATTGTCCAAATAATATGCTTCATAACGATTTCTTTTTCCTTGTCCAGGATTCAACCCAGGATTCCATATTGTTTTTAGATGTGGTGACTTGTTGGTCTCTTTTAATCTGGAACATTTCCTCAATGTTGAGAGTATAAGCCAGATACTTTGTAGAAAATCATTCAAGTTGAATTTGTCTGATGTTTCATCATAATTAGATTCAGGTTATGCATTTTTGGCAAGAATAACACAGAAGCGATGCTATATCTTTCTTAGAGCATCATATCAGGAGACACGTGATGTCAGATTGTCCCAACATTGCTAATTAGCTATAATCACTAGGTGAAGGTAGTGGCCATGAGATGTTTCCACTGTAAAGTTAATATTTTCCCCTATGTAAATAGTAATTTCTGTGGAAGTACTGATACTATGTAAATATTCTGTCATATTTTTACTGATTAGTTTTAACATCCACTAATGATATCTAACTCTATAATTTCTTTTATATTTTTTAGTTAGCATTCTATTGTAAGTAAAATCTTTCCCTTCTTTCTTACTCATTCATTCATTTATTCATATCAATAAGGATTCATGGAATCTTATTTTATTCAATGGATTATACTCCATTTCTATCATGTATCATAATGCTCAAATTGTCCTAAATTTAGGTAGTGAGAGAACCTTCAAGCTAGATCCTTTGTGCCTTTTGACACATTCTAGTCATTCTTTAAGCACTTGTCTAATTTCTGGCACAAAGATATGCTATGCTCATCTTGTACATTCCCTACTTCAAGAGGAAAATATAGGAATAAAATCTGGGTGCTAGGTGTGCTCACTGCTATTGGTGTGTCATTGTTTCTCAGGCCCTCTCAGCAGACAAAGCTAAAAAAAATGTATATACCCATACATTAATAGACATATTTGACAACTGCGTATACCCATTTAACACACTCCTAAAAACATTTCCATTATCTGAGAAATTTCTCTCATGTTCCTTCCCAGTCAGTCCCAATCAATTCCCATCCCAATACCATCCAGGGGCAACCTCTGTCCTGATTTTTTCCATTATATATTAGTTTTGCCTGTTCTAGAACCACATGTAAATGAATCATATTTTATGTACTATTTTTAGTCTAGCTTCTTTCATTCAGTGTAATATTTTTGAGATTCAGGCAAGTTGATTCATGTATCAGTAGTTTGTTTCATTTTATTACTTAATAATATTCCATTGTCTAAATATACCACTATTTGTTTTGTAGTGTTTGGGTTAGAGGTCATGCACAGCTTTTCTTAAATTTATTCTTAAGAATTTTATGCTATTGTAAATAGAACTGTTTTCCCTTCATTTTCAAGTTGTATTTCCAATATCACTGATTTGTAAATTTTGACTCTGTATTCTACGATCTTGGGAGTGTCAGATGTGGGAGTTGTATTGCAGATTCTCAGATTTCCAACTTTTTCATTAACTGTGAAGAGTAACAATTTTAATTCTTCCTTTCCTATCTGTATTCCTTTTCTTTTTCTTGCATTGGTTAAGATCTCCAACAGAATGGTTAAAATATTGAGAAAGGACATCCTTGCCTTGTTGCTGAACTTAGAAAAAAATAATTTAATACTTTACTGTTCATATAAGGTTAGCTCTAAGTTTTTTGTAGCTGATCCTATTTTTCCAGCTTGTTAAAGTAGAAATTTAGATCACTGATTTTATTTAAGATTTTATTTTAAAACTTTCCAGAAGTACAGAAAAGTTGAAAGAATAATACAATGATTATCCAAATGCCCACCATCTGGAATCTACATGAACATTTCACTCTACTTACTTTATCACATGTCTATCCAAATATTCATCCCTTTAGCCATTAATCCATTTTATTTTGATGATACATTTCAAAGTAAGTCACAGACATCATTTCATTTGCCCCAAATACTTCTGCATGTATATCATTAACTAGATTCAATATTTGTTTATGGTTCCTTTTTAAAATTTTGAGATAAAATTTACACACAATGAAATATACATATCTTAAGTGTGCCATTTGTTGAGTATGAACAAGCACAAACCTCTTCTAAGATAGGAAACACTAGTACCTCCCCAGGAGGTTCCCTTGTGTTACTTCTTAGTACATCCCTGCTCCTACCTGTAAAGAAATATTAAAAATATTTTTTTCCACATTTGATTAGTTTTTCCTATTCTATAACTTTATATAAATAGACTCATGCTACATTCTGTTTTGTGTATGGCTTCTTACAGTCAGCACAATGGTTTTGATTTTCATGAATTTAAAACTTTTTTTCTTGCCTTATGGCAATAGCTAGTTTTCCTTAATAGAAGTAGTCAGAGTGGGCCTCAGTACCTTGTTCCCACTCTTAGGGAGAAATTACTCAATAATTCACCATTAAGTATGATGATAGCTGTAAAATTTTCACAGATGCTTAGATTGCTGAAAAGTTTTAATCATGAATGGATGCTGAATCTGTGTAATGTTTTCTGTTTCTCTTGGAATGATGAGGTGGTTTTTATCTTTTATTCTGTTCATGAGGTGAATTACATTGAGTAACTTTTGAATGTCAACTCAACCTTACATTCTTGAGATATGGACTATTTGATCATGTTGTATTGACCTTTTTATATACTGCTGAATTTGATTTGCTAACATTTTGTTAAGGATTTGTTTTGCCTATGTTTATGAACAGTATTGGTCTATATTTTTTCCTCCCTTCCTCCCTTCCTTGCTACTTGTTCTATAAATTACCAAAAAAGACATGCTGAACTTCCAACTGTAATTGTAGGTTTACCTGTTTCTTCTTTCTGTTGTTAGTTTTTCCTTCAGGTATTTTGAAGCTTTGCTATTATGTGTGTACACATTTAGTACTTTTTATGCCTTCTTGATGAATTGACTCATCTATCATTATGAAATATCCTCTTTATCTCTAATATTCCTCATCTTGAAGTCTTCTTTACCTTATGTTAATTGATAATCCAGCTTTTTGACAATTCACATTTTCATGGATAATTTTTTCCATTAAAAATTTTTAACCTATGTCTTTTATTTTTATTTTTAAATTAATTTTTATAGGAGTATAGTTGCTTTACAATGTTGTGTTCATTTCTGCTGTACAGCAAAGCGAGTCAGTTATACATATATAACTGATATATATATATATATATATATATATATATATATATATATATCCACTCTTTTTTAGATTCCCTTCCCAATTAGGTCACCACAGAGCAGTGAGTAGAGTTCGCTGTGCTATACAGTAGGTTCTCATTAGTTACCCATTTTATATAAGGTAATGTATATATGTCAATCTCAATCTCCCAATTCATCCCACCTCCCATCCCCCTTGGTAAACTTAAGCTTGTTTTCTACATCTGTGACTCTATTTCTGCTTTGCAAATAAGTTCTGTACCATTTTTCTAGATTCCACATATAAGCAATATTATACAATATTTGTCTTTCTCTGACTTACTTCCCTCTGTATGACAATCTCTAGGTCCATCCATGTCACTGCAAATGGCATTATTTCATTCCTTTTCATGGCTGGGTAATATTCCATTGTATACATGTACCACATATTCTTTATCCATTCATCTGTTGATGGACATTTAGGTTGCTTCTATGTCCTGGCTATTGAAAATAGTGCTGCAATGAACATCGGGGTGCATGCATCCTCTCAAATTATGGTTTTCTTTGGACATATGCCCAGGAGTGGGATTGCTGGATCATATGGTAGCTCTATTTTTAGTTTTTTAAGGAGGCTCCATATTGTTCTCCATAGTGGCTGTATCAATTTACATTCCCACCAACAGTGTAGGAGGGTTCCCTATTCTCCACACCCTCTCCAGCATTTAATGTTTGTAGATTTTTTGATGATGGCCATTCTGACTGGTGTGAGGTGAAACCTCATTGTAGTTTTGATTTGCATTTCTCTAATAATTAGTGGTGCTGAACATCTTTTCAGGTGTTTTTTGGCTATCTGTATGTCTTCTTTGGAGAAATGTCTATTTAGATCTTCTGCCCATTTTTAGATTGGGTTGTTTTTTTTGTTTTGTTTTGCAGCACCACACAGCATGCGGGATCTTAGTTCCCTGAGCAGGGACCAAACCTGTGCCCTCTGCAGTGGGAGTGCGGATTCTTAACCACTGGACTGCCAGGGAAGTCCCAGGGTTGTTTGTTTTTTTGACATAGAGCTGCATGAGCTGTTTGTATATTTTGGAGATTAATCCCTTGTCAGTCGCTTCGTTTGCAAATATTTTCTCCCATTTTGAGGGTTGTCTTTTCATTTTGTTTATGGTTTTCTTTGCTGTGCAAAAGCTTTTAAGTTAATTAGGTCCCATTTGTTTATTTTTGCTTTTATTTTCATTACTCGAGGCAGTGGATCAAAAAAGATCTTGCTGTGATTTATGTCAAAGAGTGTTCTGCCTATGTTTTCCTTTAAGAGTTTTATAGTATCCAGTGTTACATCTAGGTCTTTTATCCATTTTGGGTTTATTTTTGTGTATGATGTTAGAGAATGTTCTAATTTCATTCTTTTACCTGTAGCTGTCCAGTTTTCCCAGCACCTCTTATTGAAAAGACTGTCATTTCTCCATTGTATATTCTTGCCTCCTTTGTCATAGATTAATTGACCATAGGTGCGTGGGTTTATCTCTAGACTTTCTATCCCGTTCCATTGCTCTATATTTCTGTTTTTGTGCCAGTACCATACTGTCTTGATTACTGTAGCTTTGTAATATAATCCGAAGTTAGGGAGCCTGATTCCTCCAGCTCTGTTCTTCTTTCTCAAGATTGCTTTGGCTATTTGGAGTCTTTTTTGTTTCCATACAAATTAAAATGTTTTCTTCTAGTTCCCTGAAAAATGCCATTGATAATTTGATAGGGATTGCACTGAATCTGTAGATTGCTTCGGGTAGTATAGTCATTTTCACAATACTGATTCTCCCAATCCAAGAACAGGGTATATCTCTCCATCTGTTTGTGTCATATTTGATTTCTTTCATCAGTGTCTTATAGTTTTTTGAGTACAAGTCTTTTGCCTCTTTAGGTAGGTTTGTTCCTAGGTATTTTATTCTTTTTGATGTGATGGTAAATGGGATTGTTTCCTTAATTTCTCTTTCTGATCTTTCATAGGAATGCAAGAGATTTCTCTGTCTTAAGTTAGTATCCTGTAACTTTACCAAATTCATTGATGAGCTCTAGTAGTTTCCTGGTAGCATCTTTAGGATTTTCTATGTATAGTATCATGTCATCTGAAAATGGTGACAGGTTTACTTCTTCTTTTCTAATTTGGATTCATTTTATTTCTTTCTCTTCTCTGATAGCCATGGCTAGGACTTCCAAAACTATGTTGAATAAAAGTGGCAAGAGTGGACATCCTTGTCTTGTTCCTGATCTTTGAGGAAATGCTTTCAGCTTTTCACCATTGAGTATGAGGTTAGCTGTAGGTTTTTCATATATGGCCTTTATTATGTTGAGGTAGGTTCCTTCTAAGCCCACTTGCTGGACAGTTCATATCATAAATTGGTGTTGACTTTTGTCAAAAGCTTTTTCTGCATCTATTGAGATGATCATATGGTTTTTTTTCTTCAGTTTGCTAATATGGTGTATCACATTGATTGATTTGTGTATATTGAAGAATCCTTGCATCCCTGGGATAAATCCCACTGGATCAGTGTGTATGATCCTTTTAATGTGTTGTTGGATTCTGTTTGCTTGTATTTCGTTGAGGATTTTTGCGTCTATGTTCATCAGTGATATTATGTCTTTTATTTTATTTTTTTTAAGATTTTTTTTTGATGTGGACCATTTTTAAAGTCTTTATTGAATTTGTTACAATATTACTTCTGTTTTATGTTTCGGTTTATTGGCCCCAAGGTATGTGGGATCTTAGCTCCCCGACCAGGGATTGAATCTGCACCCTCTACATTGGAAGGTTAAGTCTTAACCACTGGACTGCCAGGGAAGTCCCTATGTCTTTTTTTTTTTTTTTTTTACTGTTTTTTTTTTAACATCTTTATTGGAGTATAATTGCTTACCAATGGTGTGTTAGTTTCTGCTTTATAACAAAGTGAATCAGTTATACATATACATATATCCCCATATCTCTTCCCTCTTGGGTCTCCCTCCCTCCTCTATGTCTTTTATTTTAAATGAGTTTCTAATAGATGCACACATTTTGGTCTAAGCAATCTTTGCCCTTTAATTGGAGTGTTTCGTCCATTTTCATTTAATAGAATAATTGATATGATTGGGTTTAAGTCTATTATTTTGATATTTATTTTCTATTTGTCTCATCTGTTCTTTGGCCTTTTGTTTCCTCTTTTCCTATCTTCTTTTGTTTTGAATATTTTTAATATTTTATTTTATCCTTTATATTAGATTATTAACTATACTTCTGTTCTGAGTTTGGTGTTTTTAACTTATCTCAATCTACATTCAAATAATATTATACCACTTCACATATAATGTAATAACCTTACAAAGGCATGCATCCACTCTCCCTTTCCTGTCTTTGTGCATCATCATACTTTTTACTTCCACATATATTATAGGCCTACAATACTTTATAATTTTTATCTTATATTTCAATAATCAATACTTTAAAAAAATTAAATAAAACAAGAAAAAAATCTCTCATATATAGCTACATATTTACCTTTTATGGCACTCTTCATGCTTTTGTGAAATCCAAATTTCTACACTATATTATATTTCTTCAAATCTACTTGTGATGTATTTTCTTGGCCTTTGTTTGTCTTAAAATGTCTTTATTATGCCTTTGAAGTTTGAATGATATTTTTGCCAAATATGGATGCTACGTGGTAGAGACTCTGGAGGGTGTTGAATGTTGTTCCATCAGGCACTTACCACAGCTAGACTCAAATTCCAAACTCTGTCTCCCCCTGTGGTTGACAGCAACAGTAATCATTGCTTAGATCTTCTTTTAGCCTGTTCTTTTTTTTTTTTAAGCTTGCTTTTACCTGTGCCACTTGGAGTCTCCCTCATGAATGTACAGAATGGAAGTGAAAGATTTCAGCAGAATTTATATGCAGAATTCACTACTCTCCCTTCGTGGTTTTCTGCTTTCCAGGATTTTCCCTTTTACTTTTTTTTTTTTTGGCTTCATTGGGTCTTTGTTGCTGTGCATGGGCTTTCTCTAGTTGTGGCGAGCGGGGCTACTCTTCATTGTGGTGCACGGGCTTCTCATTGTGGTGGCTTCTCTTGTTGCAGAGCACGGGATCTAGGCGTGCGGGCTTCAGTAGTTGCAGCACGTGGGCTCAGTAGGTGTGGCACACGGGCCCTAGAGAGTGCGGGCTTCAGTAAGTGCAGCGCATGGGCTCAGTAGTTGTGGTGCATGGGCTTAGTTGCTCCAGAGCATGTGGGATCTTCCCAGACCAGGGATCAAACCTGTGTCCTCTGCATTGGCAGGCAGATTCTTAACCACTGTGCCACCAGGGAAGTCCCTCCCCTTTACTTTTCAGCCATTCTGACAGTGCCAAACACCAGCTTTTTTGTTTGAGTTCTAGTTACTCCATTCAGCCTGGACTAGAGAGGCCCACAGAAGAAAAGCCATTAAAACTGCAGATATATTTCAGGGACTTTCTCTTCTTTTCAGGGTTGACTTCTCTCTAGTTTCTAGAAGCTTTTGGTCACTCTCCAGGGCTTCCAAGTAAGTATTAATTATATTTTATCTAGGGTTGAAAATTGTTATCTGTGGGAGGGTTGGCCTAACTTGAACTACTCTACCATTACCAGAACAGTAATATGGATAACCAAAAATTATAATTAGTTTTTTTGAATCTTTCAAATTTGAGGTCCTGAGACTAAATATACCTATTTGTGTGACTATTATAAGTAGAAGATATTAACTATACTTTGACATGTTTCCATTACTAATGATTTACCTTCTGGGAATTCATAGGAAGTACAATTTCTCATGATTTTTGTTCTGAATTTTAAGACTGTCCTCTGTTCTGACAAAGTGCTCTGTTAAAGCAGTCAAGCACAAATTCCTTCAGATGTGAATCATCCTTCTCATCATAAGCATCATGGTGTAGCTTACTTATTTTCTCCCTTTGTTAGATGAAGGAGAATTTCTTACTCTCTTCCAGAACAGCTCTATTTTTGTTAGTTTTATATGCTGGGTCACTGTACACAATTTTGTTTAAAGGAAGTGTGCCACTGACAGTCTCTAAAATTCAATAACAATATATTTTAGTTTGCTTGACTATGGAAAAGGGGTATATGTATATGAAAATAATCATTGACATAAGAAATTCCTACTCCTACGTGATCTCCTTCAAAGTGCTGCCTACTTGATAGCAGGTAGAATCACTTATCAACAAAATAGTCCTTTGATTTCTCTCTATTTGAACTCATCCAAAGATCCATAATGCAAAATTCTCTTTATTACTAATTATTTTGCCATCAATATTACTAGTCTGTATTATTTGGCATTTTCATAATAGTAATCAAACTAAAAGACAAAGAGAAGACTTGTGCTGAGAAATATATATTGTTCATAGCAAAAGTTACTTAAGTTCAAAGGAATGTCTACAGTTGTACTAATTGAACTATGACCTTCATAATAGTTCAGAGCTATAACTGCGCTAACCTTCTAGCATCAGACACATTTACAAAAGATTGTCATCACCTAAGGGTTATGTAGTAATTTCTCTGATTTAAGTTTCAGAGTTGTTATCATCTGGATATTCCTGTTTATCAGGAAGGTGGAAATTTTCATTTTAATTGTGATACGGAACCCATTAATCGTCTGCTATCATCTTAATCAAGAGGAATAAATATTGTAATAAACATTCACTTAAAGCCTCCAGTGAACTAAGATGCTGTTTAAATGAAAAACAATACACTGGTAGAAGTCAGAGGGCTCCCTCCTCTTTGGTGTGCTTACTAATTTACTGAATGTACTCTGAAGGCTTTTAATGTTAAAGGAAAAGTACTAGGTTCTCTTTTTAGTATGTTAACTGAGAACACAATGTCTAGTCTGTGGCACACATACAAAAGCTATTATATTACCTGATCTAAAATACTGGTAGGTTCCTCCTCCTACCTTGAAGCTTCTTGGAGATACTATGTCATATCATTAATCTTTGTAATTCTATCAGTGCGTAACACGTTGCCTTGCATTTTGGCAGGTGGTCAGCAAATGTTTGTTGAATAAATTCATCTTTATTTAGTAAATTTTGCTGTAAGTAGAGTTGTTCAGGTAACAGGAAAAACTCATGATCTGATGGACTTTCATATTCAGGATATTATTATTGTTGCCATTTTTATTTCTACTACTAATGCAATCATTTAGACCCACCTACCAGATTTTATTGATTGAAACATTCTCTTTTGTCTTCAGTTTCCTAAACTGTAAGTTGAGGGAGATATCTGATGTTACTTGATAATCAACTGAATGGCTGTGTTACTCACAGCCTGTCATACAAATACAAAGCGTTAATAACTTTATTATAGTTGTAAGAGTCTATGAGTGGTCAGAATTGCTAATTCTATAATCATGTTGCAAAAACAAGATGTGCTCAGCTCAAACAAAAATTTCTTCTGTCAGAAAGATAGTCACAAACAAGCACAGGCAAATGCATTGGTATCTGCACTTTCCACTTAAAACTGAAGTCTGTTGCTTTATACCCCACAATCTTGCTCTTTATACCATATTGAAACTAGATAGCTTGTTTTAAAAATGCAAAATAGTAACTGCTGGTAGGTAGCTTGATGGTGATAAAGAGTACAGTTTTTAGAATTAAAACTATTAAGTAGTAAAAATGGCAGAAACAAAGACCAAGAAGTGAAAAAACTCACAGTGTGTTTCAGTATTAGTGAGTGGATCCATGTGGCTACAGCACATGCTGTGGTGGAAAACAAGACAAGAAAGGTCAACTGGGGTCAAACTAGGGAGGGCCTTGAATCCTCTATTACCCAGAGTGATTGTACTTCACACTATGGTGAATAGGAAGCCTTGATGCTGTCTGAGTAGGGATCTGGTTGATGTAAACCATATTTGGAAGGCTAGTTTCATAATGATGTCAAGCAGTGATAAGGAGCAAGTGGGTAATACTTACTCTCACAGAATACAGAATTAAATGAATACTTTCTATTTTACTTTATTACTGTGGAATATATCATAAATGTAGGAGTAAAATACAATAAGTATGTACAGTTTAAAGAATAATAAACACCAACTTTTAAAAGACTTTTTGCTTTCTAATTATATACTTTTGAATTGTATGTTTTTAGTTTTGCCTGTCCTTGACCTTTATATAATAGAATCATACTCTAAGTAGTTTTCTGTGCTAACTTTATTTCCTTACTCAGCATTTTTGAGATTCTCATCCATATTCATGCCTATAGCTGTAGTCCATCCTTTTTACTGCTGTATAGTATTCCATTGTTTAACTACACCACAGTTTTATCCTTTGATGATGTTTCCAGCTTTTTGCTATTATGAATAGTACAGCTAAGAAACTCCTGCACATTCCTACTGGTGAGTGTAAAAATTGTTCTTTAGGGTAAATATCTAGGATTGTTAGAAATGGTATTTTCAACTTATAAGGCAATACAAAATTGTTACCCAAAGTCATGATCAAATGTACAGTCCCATAAGGAGTATATGAGGGTTTCTGTGGCTCCATTTCCTCACTAACATCAAAAATTGACCAATTTTCAAGTTTTTTTTGCAAGTCTGGTAGGTATGAAATGGTATCTCACTGGTTTTAGCTTGTATTTCTCTGATCACTAATGAGGTTAAGAATCTTTCCACATGTTTTTTGGCCATAAATGCTCCCCCTTCTAAGATATGATATGATTATTTCATATAGCTAAGATTAGATGTGAGATATCTAATTATATCATTTGCCCGTTTTCCAGTTGGTTTATACTTCTTTGTTGATCTGTCAGGCCACCTCTGTCTTATATCAAATTTCCAGTTATCCATGGGTTTGTTTCTAGCATCTGTTTTCTGGTGAATTCATTTTTCACTTATCTGAATATTTAAGACTGGTCAACTAAAAAATGACTTTTAATGAAAGCCTCAGTGAAGGAATTTACAAGAGATTTTCTTTGAAATTCACAAGACATTCTTAAAAATACTGAGTAATCACTGAGGATTAGTGTGCCACCAGAGAGAATCCAAAGGGGTCTGTGAATGTATAGCACAGCATCCAAGCATGCACAGGGTAGTGGAGTCTAGCTTTACTGAGCACTGAGCGTTTTTCACTGTTATTTACATCAAGACCTTGGGGTTTTAAAGCATTTTTGCAGTATATCTCATTTTTCCTTCTGGTATTTTACTATTTTTATTTCATTTTCCCATGTCACTATGGCATAACAAGACACATTATGAGATGAAACAACTAGATGGGCATTAACCCTAGGATTTTTAATGGCCTGCTTGATTCTCTGTTCTTGGTATCCCCAGCCACTGATGTTTTAACCGCTCCCTAGACTCTGGGACCAATCCTGAAAGTGGGAAGTTTAGTGCATTAGCTCCAGTCACTTCCTACTAATTAAGCTTGTGCTGCTCTAATCTTGTTGGACAGGACTAATAATGGGATTCTTTAACCTCCTAAACCCTCATTGCAAGTAACCAGGTTTGCATTGTGTTCTTTATCAACTAGGTTCCCATCTGAAAGCAAGTTCCTCTATGGCTGTGTCCTTTCCAGAGACCAAAATCCTGCCCTGAAACCCAGGCCACTGATATGGACCCTGTACTCTGCTCCTCAAGGCACTAACAAGTAGAATCCACAGTGACTTTCTTGGCTAGAGTATTTTTTTTTTCCACACTGCTTTCTGAGACAGAGGCTAATCCCTGGCTTGTTAGGCCACAAGCTAAGGCCCTTGGCGGCTTCTCTCTTTGTTCTGGTTGCTAGGAATCTGAAAAATAATGCTGTTTAGTTGCTATAGCTTTGCTTGAGCAACAGATGAGCAAAAAGCTTCTTGACATATTTTCATCTATTTATTGAACCAATGAACTTCTTTGATATGTACTTTAGAATATGGCAGTATAAAAGATTAACAGAATTCTTGCCATTAGGAGCTTATGGTCTAGCAGGAGTGCAAAGCAACAAACAAGTTGTAATGGGGTAAGCATTACAAAAGGGAAAGCCTCAAAGTAAGCTTACATGAAGACTTAACCTCAGCTAGTTGACATTTATCACTGGATATTTGCCTTTTATTCTAGTTTTGCTTTTTTTTGGTTCATTTGTTTGTTTTTTTTGAAGTTTTTGACCATGCCACAGCTTGCGGGATCTTAGCTCCCCGACCAGGGATTGAACCCAAAGCCCTGGCAGTGAAAGCGCCAAGTCCTAACCACTGGACCGCCAGGGACTTCCCTATTCTAGATTTTTTAAAATTGTTTTGGTTTTGTAATCTATTTATTTCAAGTCAAAGCAAATTCTTTTAGTTATAGGCAAAGATGTGTTTGTGCACGTAATCACACAATCACTTTCATATATTCGTCCTTTCCCAAGGAATTTGAAACTGGAGTATTTACTAGAATTTCTGGGCTGGGGTTTCACTGATTCAACAACTACTGACTTACCAAGTACTAGACCCTAAGCATTATAGAAACTGATTCAATGTGAGGGGACAGGGGCTTCCCTGGTGACGCAGTGGTTGAGGGTCTGCCTGCCGATGCAGGGGACGAGGGTTCGTGCCCCGGTCCGGGAGGATTCCACATGCCGCGGAGCGGCTGGGCCCGTGGGCCATGGCCGCTGAGCCTGCGTGTCCGGAGCCTGTGCTCCACAGCGGGAGAGGCCACAATAGTGAGAGGCCCGCATACCGCAAAAAAAAAAAAAAAAAAAAAAAGATATCCGAATATGAGGGGACAGAATATGAGGGTGATAGCTAGTACAAATCCTTAGCCAGTCTAGAATGAAGAGAAGAAAAGAGGATTATTTGCTGACAGAGGCCAGGCACCCATGCCTGAACCAGGTAAAGCTGGGATGTGCAGTACTGGAAAGGGCCTGCTCCAGCAAATGTTTACCATACCGGATGAGGGCCCAGTGCGGCCAGAGCATCCCAATCATAAGAGAAGCTAGAATTTACATTTTTAATGAAATTATCAATTTGTAATTTTAAATAAATTAAAATTCTAAAAAAAATTGTGCAAGCTGAATAAAACATCTCTGCCTTTTTGTCATCTTTTTTTTAAATAATTTTAATTAGATTCTAATAACAATGTTAGCTTTTTTCTTGTGTGTGCGTGTGTGTGTGTGTGTGTGTGTGTACGCGGGCCTCTCATTGCTGTGGCCTCTCCCATTGCGGAGCACAGGCTCTGGACGCGCAGGCCCAGCGGCCATGGCTCACGGCCCCAGCCGCTCCGCGTCATCTGGGATCTTCCCGGACCAGGGCACGAACCCACGTCCCCCGCATCGGCAGGCAGACTCTCAACCACTGCGCCACCAGGGAAGCCCCTTTTTGTCATCTTTTAGACTCTGCATTTCGTGTTCACTTTCTAAGCATGACCTCATCAACAAGGGCCAACTAGATCTTGTCCTCTCCCCCATTTGACTCATCACTCCCTCCATTCTACCACCAAATCTTCAATCCCATCCCCATGTGCTTGCTTCTAGTATGATAAAGTGATCTAGCTGAGACAGAAGTAGGTCACAGGACATTTTTGTCCCTCTCTCCCACAGAAGTTTTCTTTACAGAGGGGAGTGGAAGCAGGTAGGATAGGTGAAATGCAAGGCTTTTATTTCCCCTTTCTTCCCCTGATGTGGTCTACAGACTGAAAAGATGTTGAATGTTGTCCCAGAATTTCTTCCCTATCTAGAGTATGATCTACCTAGAAGAGAATAATTAATGGAGCTTTTCATCACTGATAAATCTTTGCTTCTGTGCCATTGTACAACTCCCTGCCAGTGGATAACTGAATATATTATATACTTAACCACATAGAAACTGCTCCCTTATTTGCGCCAGCTGTCCCAACAGTTGTTCAATATCCCACGGATGATGCTTTACCTTCAGGCAACCAGGTATTCAAAATTTAAGATTGTAAATTCTCCTGGAAAACTAATTTCATTCTCCAGAGATTTTTGTTTACATATTAGTTAGGTAATACCAATGGCAGATATAATTATACAATATTTGACTATTAACTGAAGGTGTAAAATGAATTAGATATTTTGTAACAATCCTGTAGAAGTCCAGATATACTTTGAACACATTGTTGTTCAAATCCTATTTTCTCATTAGTCTTAAATCAACTCATCAACCATTATTACAAGAATTTCGTATCTCCTATTGTTCCTGAAAAGCCTATCATGATTGTGAATTTGAGAAATTTTAGCAAAACAGCAAAAATGTATAATAGTATGTGTGCCTCTTCTCTAGCTGTTGGCTCTCAGATCCATCTCTTGCCCTCTCCCTACTCTGTTCATTTTTTAAAAATTAATTTATTTTTTATTTTATTTATTTTTGGCTGTGTTGGTTCTTTGTTGCTGCACCCAGGCTTTCTCTAGTTGCGGCTAGCGGGTGCTACTCTTTGTTGCAGTGTGCGGGTTTCTCATTGCGATGGCTTCTCTTGTTGTGGAGCACGGGCTCTAGAAGCACCGGCTTCAGCAGTTGTGGTACGTGGGATCAGTAGTTGTGGCTCGCAGGCTCTAGAGTGCAGGCTCAGTAGTTGTAGCGCACGGGCTTAGTTGCTCCGCGGCATGTGGAATCTTCCTGGACCAGGGCTTGAATCTGTGTCCCCTGCATTGGCAGGTGGATTCTTAACCACTGTGCCACCAGGGAAGTCCTCCCTACTCTGTTCTTTATTACAAGAAATTACTTTTCACAAACTCCCTTGCCCAGTGGCTTCCCCAAAGGTTCAGCTATGGAGAAGCACTAGTGAAAGGTTAGAGTGGGAGGAAGGGGCAAGGCAGGGATTTCTCCCCGTCTCTCTGGCAGTGACTGTCTCCTTCGTAGCTCCAGATCCCATGGAAAAGCCCCTCCCTTTGGGGGTCCTGCTCCTACCTGGCAGTCACCCCACCACCCCACAGTGCCCTGGCTCTAGCTCCCAAGGACAGCCCCAGCTTCCAGGCTCTGATGACATCATCTCCTCCCACCATCCCCTCAGCTCTAGAGGTGGTAGAGCCTCCTTGCTCTGCTAACTCTTGCTTCACTGTCCCCTTTGGCTTCTCAGCCTCAGCGCTTCAACCAATTGTGTAACCAATTCCCTGCATTAAACTCTCTCTTTCAAAAAATGGTTTCTATTTTTCTGACTAGAGCCTCACTGATACAAACACTGTGGAGCTCCTTGCAGTGTATTATGCTAAGCTTTCAGGTATGTGTCATTAGTCCAATCTGTAGCCTAACATGTCAGTTTTATCTATGACCAGACAGTCATATTTTCTACCTACAGCAGCTATCCCCCCGAATGTTCATTATCTTGATCTGATGCCAAAGACTCCCATCTTGCAAACTTGTTGTGAGTTACCTATACTGCCTTCCTTTTAAAATTTCTTGGGAAGACAAAAGTTTAGTATTTGGTCATAAACCTGTATTTCAGCTAAATTAGAATATGATTCAGGAATTAAAATAGTTTTTTTGGCCTCACCCTGTGGCTTTCAGGATCTTAGTTCCCCGATCCTTTGGCAGTGAAAGAAAGCGCAGAGTCCTAACCACTGGACTGCCAGGGAATTCTCTAAAATAGGTTTTATTTAGCCTGTAAAAGCCATGGGGGAATTTCCCTGGTGGTCCAGTGGGTAAGAATCCACACTCCCAATGCAGGGGGCCCAGGTTCGATTCCTGTTCAGGGAACTAGATCCCATATGAGTGTCACAACTACAAGACCACATGCTGCAACTAAAAGCCCACATGCTGCAACTAAACATGCTGCAACGAAGATCCCGTGTGCTGCAACTAAGACCTGGTGCAGCCTAAATAAATAAAATAAATAAATAAATATTAAAAAAATAAAATAAAAGTCATGGGTATTGCTTCTTTACAAAAGGCTTCAAAGGGGAAAACCCTTTTATAGGCTTCAAAAACTTTTTTGTTTACAATATTTTCCTCCAACTTTTTATTTCAAATCTACAGAAAAAAAGGAAATAATAGTATAATAAATCTACATATATTCTTTGCCTGGATTCACCACTTGTTAGCATTTTACCAATTTGTTTTTCTCTCTCTCTCACTTTCTGAATCATTTGAAAATAAGTTGCAGGCACCGTGACATTTCACTACTAAATAGTTCAGCATGTATTCTCCTACATGACCACAATGCCATACTTATGCCCAAGAAATTTAACAATATAGTCCATTCTAGTTTCCTGAATTGTCCAAAACATGTTGTTGATAGCATTTTTCCCCCAATAAATCTTTTTAAAAGGAAGTATTATGCTAATATAGCCAACCAACTGGATGACATAAAAAATGATGAACAAATGTGGGTGTTAGTCAGTTCTTGCTTATTTCATTACTTATTTGTATATCCAATGAGCAGACAGATAAACATTAAATCTGCTCATTTTGCTTCTCTTAAGTAATTTTGACAAGTCTAAAAGTGAAGGTGTAGTTGATTATTAATTTAACATAGATTTGGAGATAATCTACTCATATGTACATACTACAAATCTGATCTAAACACTTTCAAAATAAAAACAAAAAAAATGATTATGTTTTTCTTTCAGTTTATTACCTCCCTGATCCTTTCTATTTAGAATATTGAGCTAGCATTTATTGGTTTATTAAATATAAATTTATTAATAATGTTTTTTTTTGCATCGGTGGACATTAGATTTTTTTCTCCCTTGTACATGACTCAGTATTAATTTCCCATCCCCTTATCTGTATGCCTGCTAAAAAATGGAGACTACAGAGATTGGAAATATTTCTTGAGCTCCTGCTTGAATTCCTTGAACTATTTGCTTATTCCTGAGGAACACTGTCCTAGAAGGCTAAAAGAAGCAGCCAAACACTCGTCTAATTCAAACCAGTGGTGCTCGTCTTTGCCCAAGGACAGCTCTCTAGATTATGTGTTAGAGTGTATCTTAGACACAGCCTAACCTTGCTCTGCCCACATCTTCTAGTTCACGGGCTGTGCCTGACAGTTTCATTTATACTTCCAGCCTTTCCTATAAAATTCTATGAAACATAATTGTAAGCAGCGAATGCCAAATTTTGAACTTAAATAGTAAACACAATCTTCAAAAAAATGAATGCAAAATCTAGCACCAAAGACATGCAAATTTTAGTTCTCATTTTCTTTCTACTATTACTTCTCTCACATCTTTTTTTTTTTTAAATAATGGAAAGGAACACAGCATGTAAATAAATGTAAAACCCTAAGTTATTTGACTTTTTAGTTTTCTAAGGCAATGGTCTCCAAAGTCTCATGTGTCCTTCAGGGCTATACAAGACAATCCACTAGGTATGGCAAGAAACAATTAAATAAATGTCGATTTATATTTTTATTTCACCCTTAAAAGTGTCTATATATTGCATAATGTACATTATATTAGTACAGTAATACACATATTTAATGTAGAAATAAATAATATGCAAAAAAGTTTGGAGACCACTTTTTTAAAGTTATTACACTTTGATTTAATACATTCTGTTCATATTTTGAGAAAGCTCTGGAATAAACTTTCTTTTTCAAAAGAAATAAACTGAAATGCACAGCTATGTATAGAATGTTAAATTATTGCATTTGGACTGCTAACCTTTACAACAGTCATTACATACTAGAAATCACCATACAGTTATATGAATATGTTAATACAATGTCTTATTTAATTTCTGCAAATTGTAAAGATAATTACTGAGAATTTGAAAATGACATGAAAATAAAATGAAGGAAAAATACAAGGGACAATCGTTATCATTTTATGTATTTTCTTCTAATATTTTTTGTATACTTTACATAGATGAAATCATATGTATAGATAAATCTCCTGCATTTTTCATTTGTTGTAAAATACATAAATTCATAAGTATATAAAAATATTTGAATATACAAGATTCATAAATTTGTAAGTATAAATTTCAATGATTGTGTAAGAGCCCAGGTTGACATATATGGCCTCATAAACATTGAAATGAAACTAATGTGCAGAAAGAATTGTGGTGCTGATGACATTTCTAATAAATCCACCCCAGATGGTTTTATGAGACAAGCCTTTCTTTAACATGCTACTTAGATAGACATGATATTCTGTTGTGGGCTGGCACTAATTTGATTTGTGTGCTTTGTTGTGTGAAGATCTTATTTCACATCTATATTTCTGTTTTTATGATATATATACATATTTGTATGTGGTATATACATGTAGACATATGTAGAGAGGTACATACACACACACACACACACACACACACACACCAAAGAGAGATTCTTTAGTTCTTTAGGGTCTATTAGACCAGAGGCATTTACCAAAGGAACCTCTTTCCAGGAGGTCTGAAGGCACAATTATTGTAACCACGGAGTCATTGCAACTATATTTCTTCCACCAGTGCCCTCAAGCTGTTAGCTAGAATTTCTATTTAAAAAAAAAAGTTAGCTTTCCTATGTGAGCAACAGAAAAAAGGATACATCAAAAGCCAGGTGGAGGTTAAAGGTAAGAAAAAGTTGGAATTATAAAAGAAATTAAGCCAACAAAGTCTGAAAGAAAATAAAAGCAGATATCCAAAACAAAGAGGTGCTATCAACAGCAGTCGCTGGAAAAACATGTCAAACAAAATAAGCAGCTTAAGTTGTAAAGAATAAAAGAGATTGAAAACACTCTTTGAAACATGAAACAACCATTTCTACCACACTAATCCTTCTTTAAGCGATGTATTCCTTTCTTTGGTCATCTGCCCTACATTACTGAAAACAAATACTTGACAAGAGGTAGCTGAAGTGAATTAATCTTTTAGCTTTTTTCTAAACTGAGAGGAGGTTAGCAAGTTTATCAGCATTTAATTGATAAATCTTTGAATGGGTATGAGATTCAGCCCAACTATTTTTAATATGCATAGTGACAGTCTTACTCCAATAAACATTAGGTTCATTGAACAAGCATGACTTTAAAAAATGATTCTTTTCAATCCACTAGAAGCAATATTCACTGGTCAGAGACACAACTAATATTTTCATCCTTTATAATTTCCAACATTTTCAATATCTGGATATTCCAATAATAACCAAAATTTTCCAATTTATAATGTTCAACAAATGTGAAATACTAATGGAAAACCTTTAAAGTTATGACTAACTTTCAACTAGAATGTGACTGTATGTAACTAAAGGGGTAAAAGTAAAAGGAACACTTCACTTGTCAAGGTTCTTTTGTTAATGGCATCAGGAATGTTTCTAAAACTTATTTTATGATAGATTCAGAATCATAAGAATATTGCAGTAAAATCTGGCACCTTTAGCAGCATATCTGTTTAAATTTACAGATAAAAAAGTATAAACATGGTGTAATATAGACTTAGGGCAGTATTTCTCAACTTAAAAGCACTTATCAATTCAATACAGAAAGTTTATCACACAGGTACCATATTCATGCACAACTCCAATTAAAAATATTCTTTAGTGTGGCAATAAAATATTTACAATTTTTATGTTTCCTTTCTTTTCATAATATCCCTGTCTTCACCTTTTTTCTTTTTCATAAAAATGTTGTGAAACACACTGCAACATAATATCCCTTTCTTTACCTTTTTTTCTTTTTCATAAAAATGTCGTGAAACACACTGCATCGAAGAGTAGCCCCTGCTTGCCACAACTAGAGAAAGCCAACATGCAGCAACGAAGACCCAATGCAGCCAAAAATAAATGATAAGGAAATCCAACCTAGGGTTCCTGTAAGTTTCTAAAATTACACAGTTATGGTGGTCTATGTATTTTATAGTCAGATTGTCTCTTCCTGTATCGTATACTTAATAACTGCCAATTTTAAATACCAACTCTAAACAAAGCTGACTCGACAAATTCATTTTACTCTCTAAATCAGTTTTTCTTCAAGTGAGGTACTGCATTATTTCAGGATCTTTCATTGCAGAAAGAAATTTTGTTTCAGTGACCAAAAGGTAGGAAACTAGAATAAAGGATGGGAGGTAATAGAAAACTTCAAATACAGTGAATACTTCAAAGGAAAAAAAAATAGCAATTTTAGCACCTTGTAAAGAGAAGAGGATCAACAATAAGAACTACAATTTATTAAATGTTTCCTATATGTCGGGGGATGTGTTAAACTCTTTTCATAAATAACCTCATTTATTCTTTGCAAAATTCCTATGAGGTAAGCATAGTGATCTATTCCAAGACTACACAGCCAGCAAGTAACAGAGTTAGGAATTGAGCTTACTTTTACTTGTCTCTAAAGTTGATCTCCTACCCACCACACATACTGCCTTCAACACAACACACGTTGGACATCAAATTCTGCAAACATGATGAAATGGCTCTGACGACGTGGGAGGTAGAGAGTAAGAGTTTAATAGCTAACGAAGCAAAATGGAAAGCGGGAAGAAAACTGGGGAGGCAATGGACAAAACTGTCTCTAAATGAGTTCCAAAATCTAGTCAGAAATTCTTAGCACTTGTCTGGTATCTTGGGCAATACTACCTGCTTTAGACAAAGTAAAATAATTAGTCCATGAGCAAGCAATTAAGCCAAGAGAAATGCTATTGGCACTGACGGTGTGGGGCCATTGGTTAAGATAATTTGTGAATCATTTTGCATAAATCATAAAATGTCACACTATGTATTGCTGTAATACATGACTTTCTTGAGAAATTCTAAAACTATAGAATTTTTTTTTTTTTTTTTTTGTGGTATGTGGGCCTCTCATTGTTGTGGCCTCTCCCGTTGCGAAGCACAGGCTCCGGACGCGCAGGCTCAGCAGCCATGGCTCACGGGCCCAGCCGCTCCGCGGCATGTGGGATCTTCCCAGACCGGGGCACGAACCCGTGTCCCCTGCATCGGCAGGCGGACTCTCAACCACTGCACCACCAGGGAAGCCCTAGAACTATAGAATTTTAATTTTAGAATAGAGCTAATCCTTGAACTATAATATTGTTGGATACTTGCCAGATCCATGTACTGAAACGGTTCATATACCATAAGAAGGATGATAATTTCTTGGAGTTGATTCCGAAGTTTAAGAATTTGAAACAGGAGTGCCTATTGAGGATCTGAAATTATTCTTGTGAGCAACAAACACATGATGCTGGACATGACAGGCCACTTTAGTATTGCCAGAGAATTATGATAGTTAGTCTTTTCTACCCAGTAGACATTTCCTCCCTGCTTTCTTGTGGGGACTTCATTTCTTGTGGGGCTGATTTCCTACCCCTCTCCATCAGGGGTACACTTCTGCATATACCACCACCACCACCATCACCTTAGGAAATAAACAGATGGTGCAGACCTAGCTAGATACTGCACATCTGTGGCAGCAGAGATTGATCATGGGGAGGGACCAAGCAGGGGTAATCACAGCCCTCTTTGGGACATTTGTGCTGAAGAAAAGGCACACTTCTGCTGCTGTGAGGAAAATAAGTCTATAGTGGCAGATGGCCATCATTGTCACCATTTGGAGAAAGCTTGTAAGAGCATAAAGCCAAAAGCAGCGAGAAGAAAATGCTGAGAATTGTGGGTTTGTGACATTATTCCAATGACATCATCTGAGACTCTGAATCTAGCTGTAGTTAAAGCTAGAAGCAATCTTGCATTTCCCAGTTACACAGCCAATAGATACCCTTTTGTGTTTAAATTAATTTGAGTTTAGTTTCTGCCACTTGCAAATAAAAGTGAACCTTGACCAAGGGTACACTATAAATGTATGCTATAAGTACAGTAATACCCAGATATTGCTATAATCTCAGGTGCCTGTGGATCAGGAGTCCATAAACTCTGGCAAATGTGCCAAAGGCTTTGCTGTGGTATGATGAAACACAAACTCCACCACGATGGCCATAATTTAAAATTTTTTGTTTTCATTCCTTTTTTTGAAAGGTATCTGCGCAGTTTAGAGAATCCTAATAAAAGGGTCATCCACCCCAATTCAGAAATAGAAAGTCACTGGTACCTTAGAAGCTACTTCATGCCCTTTCCCCATTGCCCAAGAGGTAACCACTATATATTATCTGGGTCTGTGTTTCTTTGGTCTCTGTATAAATGAAATCATACTGTGTTTTTCCTCTGTGACTTGAATTTTTCTCTCAACAATTTGTTCTTGAGAATCATCTATGTTGATATGTAGTGATGAAGTAAAATTTATATTTTAAGGCAGGACAAGAAAAAATTAAACACAAAATTCTCTGTGTGTGTTTGTTTGGGCCTCCTCCCTCCCTAATGTGCACTGTGCATCTGAATTACACATTAACCAGAGCTCCTCAAAGATGCGAGTGCCTGCCCAAGCGTAAAAATCAATTTTTTTTCTCTTTCTTCTATCTCTAGCATGCAACTTCTTAAAAGAATAGCATTCCTTTCAATATTCATTTATGATAAAAATTCTCCAGAAAGTGGATATAGAGGGAACTTACCTCAACATAATAAATAAAGGCCATATATGACAAACCCACAGGTAACATCTTTCTCAATGGTGAAAAGCTGAAAATATTCCCTCTAAGACCAGGAACAAGACAAGGATGTCCACTGTCACCACTTTTATTCAAAATTGTTTTGGAAGTCCCAGCCATGGCAATGAGAGAAGAAAAAGAAATAAAAGGAATCCAAATTGAAAAAGAAGTAAAACTGTCACTGTTTGCAGATGACATGATACTATACATAGAGAATACTAAAGATGCCACCAGAAAACTACTAGAGCTCATCAATGAATTCGGTAAAGTTGCAGGATACAAAATTCATACACAGAAATCTCTTGCATTCCTATACACTACCAATGAAAGATCAGAAAGAGAAATTAAGGAAATGATCCCATTTACCACTGCATCAAAAAGAATAAAATACCTAGGAATAAACCTATCTCAGGAGGCAAAAGACCTGTACTCTGAAAACTATAAGACACTGATGAAAGAAATTGAGGATGACACAAACAGATGGAAAGATATACCATGTATTTGGACTGGTAGAATCAATATTGTCAAAATGACTATACTACCTAAGGCAATCTACAGATTCAATGTAATCCTTCTCAAATTAACAATGGCATTTTTCATAGAACTACAACAAAAATTTTTTAAATTTGTATGAAAACACTAAAGACCCCAAATCCAAAGCAATCCTGAGAAAGAAAAACAGAGCTGGAGGAATCAGGCTCCCTGACTTTAGACTACACTACAAAGCTACAGTGGTCAGAACAGTATGGTACTGGCACAAAAACAGAAATATAGATCAATGGAACAGGATAGAAAGCCCAGAAATAAACCCATGCACCTATGGTCAATTAATCTCTGATAAAGGAGGCAAGAATATACAATGGAGAAAAGACAGTCTCTTCAATACCTGGTGTTGGGAAAACTGGACAGCTACATGTAAAACAATGAAATTAGAACATTCTCTAACATCATACACAAATATAAAATTTATACACAAATATAAAAAATGGATTAAAGACCTAAATGTAAGGACTTCCCTGGTGGCGCAGTGGTTAAGAATCTGCCTGCCAATGCAGGGGACATGGATTCGAGCCCTGGTCCAGGAAGATCCCACATGCTGTGGAGCAACTAAGCCCCTGTGCCACAACTACCGAGCCTGTGCTCTAGAGCCCACGAGCCACAACTACTGAGCCCATTTGCTGCAACTAGTGAAGCCCACGCGACACAGCCCATGCTCCGCAACAAGAGAAGTCACTGCAATGAGAAGCCCGCACACTGCATCGAAGAGTAGCCCCTGTTTGCCACAACTAGAGAAAGCCAACATGCAGCAACAAAGACCCAATGCAGCCAAAAATAAATAAATAAAATAAGGTTGAAAAAAAACCTGTCACTTAAAAAAAAAAAATCTTCTAACAAACAAAAGCCCAGGACCAGATGGTTTCACAGGTGAATTCTATCAAACATTTAGAAATGAGCTAACACCTATCCTTTTCAAACTATTCCAAAATATAGCAGAGGGAGGAACACTCCCAAATACATTCTACGAGGTCACCATCACCCTGATACCAAAACCAAAGATGTCACAAAGAAAGAAAACTACAGGCCAATATCACTGATGAACATAGATGCAAAAATCGTCAACAAGATACTAGCAAACAGAATCCAACAACACATTAAAAGGATCATACACCATGATCAAGTGGGGTTTATCCCAGGAATGCAAGGATTCTTCAATATACACCAATCAATGAATGTGATACACCATATTAACAAATTGAAGGATAAAAACTATATAATAAGCTCAGTAGATGCAGAAAAATCTTTTGACAAAATTCAACACCCATTTATGATAAAAACTCTCCAGAAAGTGGGCATAGAGGGAACCTACCTCAACATAATAAAGGCCATATACGACAAACCCACAACAAACATCATTCTCAATGGTGAAAAACTGAAAGCATTTCCTCTAAGATCAGGAACAAGACAAGGTTGCCCACTCTCACCACTATTATTCAATCAAATTTTGGAAGTTTTAGCCATGGCAATCAGAGAAGAAAAAGAAATAAAAGGAATCCAAATCAGAAAAGAAGTAAAACTGTCACTGTTGGGCTTCCCTGGTGGCGCAGTGGTTGAGAGTCCGCCTGCCGATGCAGGGGACACAGGTTCGTGCCCCAGTCCGAGAAGTTCCCACATGCTGTGGAGCAGCTGGGCCTGTGAGCCATGGCCGCTGAGCCTGCGCGTCCGGAGCCTGTGCTCCACAGGAGAGGTCACAACAGTGAGAGGCCCGCGTACCGCAAAAAAACCCAAAAAAAACTGTCACTGTTTGTAGATGACATGATACTATACATAGAGAATCCTAAAGATGCTACCAGAAAACTACTAGAGTCATCAGTGAATTTGACAAAGTAGCAGGATACAAAATTAATGCACAGAAATCTTTTGCATTCCTATATACTAATGATGAAAAATCTGAAAGAGAAATTAAGGAAACACTCCCATTTACCAATGCAACAAAAAGAATAAAATACCTAGGAATAAACCTACCTAAGGAGACAAAAGACCTGTATGCAGAAAATTATAAGACACTGATGAAAGAAATTAAAGAGGATACAAACAGATGGAGAGATATACCATTTTCTTGGATTGGAAGAATCAACATGGTGAAAATGACTATACTATCCAAAGCAATCTACAGATTCAATGAAATCCCTATCAAACTACCAATGGCATTTTTCACAGAACTAGAACATAAAATTCCACAATTTGTATGGAAACACAAAAGACCCCAAATAGCCAAAGCAATCTTGAGATATAAAAATGGAGCTGGAGGAATCAGGCTCCCTGGCTTTCTGACTATACTACAAAGTTACAGTAATCAAGACAGTATGGTACTGGCACAAAACCAGAAATATAGATTAATGGGACAGGATAGAAAGCCCAGAGATAAACCCACACACATATGGTCACCTTATCTTTGATAAAGGAGGCAACAATATACAGTGGAGAAAAGACAGCCTCTTCAATAAGTGGTGCTGGGAAAACTGGACAGCTACATATAAAAGAATGAAATTAGAACACTTCCTAACACCATACACAAAAATAAACTCAAAATGGATTAAAGGCCTAAATGTAAGGCCAGACCCTGTAAAACTCTTAGAGGAAAACATAGGCAGAACACTCTATGACATACATCACAGCCAGATCCTTTTGACCCACCTCCTAGAGAAATGGAAGTAAAAACAAAAATAAACAAATGGGGCCTAATGAAACTTCAAAGCTTTTTCACAGCAAAGGAAACCATAATCAAGACGAAAAGGCAACCCTCAGAATGGGAGAAAATATTTGCAAACGAGGCAACTGACAAAGGATTAATCTCCAAAATATACAAGCAGCTCATGTAGCTCAATATCAAAAAAACAAACAACCCAATCCAAAAATGGGCTGAAGACCTAAATAGACATTTCTCCAAAGAAGATATACAGATTGCCAACGAACACATGAAAGGATGATCAACATCACTAATCATTAGAGAAATGCAAATCAAAACCACAATGAGGTATCACCTCACACTGGTCAGAATGGCTATCATCAAAAAATCTACAAACAATAAATGCTGGAGAGGGTGTGGAGAAAAGGGAACCTTCTTGCACTATTGGTGGGAATGTAAATTGATACAGGCACTATGGAGAACAGTATGGAGGTTCCTTAAAAAACTAAAAATAGAACTACCATATGGCCCAACAATCCCACTCCTGGGCACATATCCAGAGGAAAATGTGGTTCGAAAGGATACATGCATCTCAATGTTCATTGCTGTGCTGTTTACAGTAACCAAGATATGGAAGCAACCTAAGTGTTCATCAATAGATGAATGGATAAAGAAGATGTGGCACATTTATACAATGGACTATTACTCAGCCATAAAAAAAACGAATTTGAGTTATTTGCAGTGAGGTGGATGGACGTCAAGTCTGTCATACAGAGTGAAGTAAGTCAGAAAGAGAAAAACAAATATTGTATGCCAACACATATATATATGGAATAAAAAAAATGGTTCTGATGAACCTAGGGGCGGGACAGGAATAATGACACATATGTAGAGAATGGACTTGAGGACAAAGGGTGGGGAAGGGTAAGCTGGGACAAAGTGAGAGAGTAGCATTGACATATATACTCTACCAAATGTAAAATAGCTAGCTAGTGGGAAGCAGCTGCATAGCACAGGGAGATCAGCTTGGTGCTTTGTGACCACCTAGAGGGGTGGGATAGGGAGGGTGGGAGGGAGACACAAGAGGGAGGGGATATGGGGATATATGTATACATATAGCTGATTCACTTTGTTTTACAGCAGAAAGTAACACAAAATTGTAAAGCAATTAGATTCCAATAAAGATGTTTAAAAAATATTTTTTAAATGCCTGAAAAGATTTGCAAAAAAAAAAAATGTGGTACATATATACAGTGGAATATTATTCAGCGATAAAAATGAATGAAATAATGCCATTTGCAGCAACATTGATGGACCTAGAGATTATCATACAAAGTGAAGTAAGTCAGAGAAAGACAAATATCATAGGCTATCACTCATATGTGGAATCTAATTTTGAAAAAATGATACAAATGAATTTATTTACAAAACAGAAACAGACTCACAGATTTTAAAAATAAACTTATGGTTACCAAAGGGGAAACTTGTGGTTGCAGGGATAGATTAGGAGCTTGGGATTAACATACACACACTACTATATATAAAATAGATAACCAACAAGACCTACTATACAGCACAGGGAACTCTATTCAGTATTCTTTAATAACCTATATGGGAAAAGAATCTGAAAGAGAATGAATATGTATATGTAAAACTGAATAACTTTGCTGTACACCTGAAACCAACACAACATTGCAAATCAACTATATTCCAATAAAATTAAAAAATAAAAGAAAATAAAACTCTTCAACTATTAAAAAAAAAATAGTGCTCTTACGACTTCCCTGCTGGTCCAGTGGTTTAGAATCCTCCTTCCAATGCAGGACATGCAGGTTTCATCCCCAGTCTGGGAACTAAGACCCCGTGTGCTGCAACTACTGAGCACACGTGCTCTTGAGCCCATGAGTCACAACTAGAGAGAAGCCCACACGCTGCAATGAAAGATCCCACGTGCCTCAATGAAGATCCCATGTGCTATAACTAAGTCCCCATGCAGCCAAATAATTAATCAATTAAAAAATAAATAAGTAAAAAAATAAAATTAGCGTAATCCAAATAAGATCTGTACCTAAGTTTATAAAAAAAAAAAAGTGTTCTTTCCCATCTCTGTAGGGGGTCATGCTCGCTGTATGTGTTTACCTGGACTATGTAACCTTGGCGAACTTTGTATATTATTTTGATGTATAATTCTTTGTTTCAAAAATGTATATGACTATTCCTTCAACTTATAATAGGTGGAACAGATCTCAGAGCTTTCTGAGAATCTACTTCCGGGGTTATAATCCTCAGTTTGGCTCAAATAAAATTCCCTTTTTTCTTCTTAACTTGATAGTTAATTGAATTTTCATTGACAGTAGAAAAAAAGTTAATTTACTTTCACTGCTGTATTGAGTATTCCATTGTGGGAACATACAACAACTTATTTGTCTATTCTTCTGTTGGAGGACATTTGGGTTTCCCATTTTTTGCTACCACAAACATTGCTTCTATGAACATTCTTATATGCTCCTAAGGCACATGTGCAAGAGATGCCTTAAAGTGTACCTAGGAGTGGAAACAGTGGGATGTTGGTTATGCTTGTGTCCTTTATTTCCAGGAAATGCCAAATTATTTTCCAAGGTGGTTGTAGCAATTTCAACTTCTACCAGCAATGTATTAGAGTTCTGATTACTCCAAATATTCTTACCAATATCTGGTATTAACGCACTTTAAATTTTTGCCAGTCTGGTTGCCATGAAATAGTATCTCTGTTTGGTTTAAATTTTCATTTTCCTGATTACTAAAGAGGTTGAGCATATTTTTATATGGTTATGAACCATTTCTTCTTTGGTGAAATGCCTGTGTCTTGCATCAATTTTTTTGTAGTAGTTTGTCTTATTCTTATTAACTAACAGTCTTACAATTATTCTGGATGCTAATCTTTTGTTAGTTTTATGTGTCACAGTATCTTCTCAGTTTATTACTCTTTTTGGTGTCTTGATAAATAGAAGTTCTTAATTTAAGTGTATTGAATTCATCCATATTTTCTTTCATGGTTTATGGTTTTTGTGCTCAATTTAAGAAACCTTTCTCTACTCCTAATATAATAAAGGTACCTTCCTACATATCATTTAAGAGGTTTGAAGTTTCACCTTCCACATTTACATCTCAATCCACCTGGAATTTTCTTTTGTATATTATATGAGGAATGATCTGTTGCTTTCCCATAGGGATTCATAATGGCCTCGGCATTGTTTATTGAATGCCCAGTCTTTCCTCCATGATCTGCAATGGCCATTATGCTGGTAGGTTGTTCTGCTTGTTTGTTTGGTCTTTGTTATGCTCTGTTGGTCTTTGCATACAAGTCCATGCCAATTACACTTTGCTTTCCTTACTATAGTTCTTTAATGTCTTGTTATCTGGTAGATCAAGTCCTCTCACCCTGTTCTCCTTCTTTAGGAGTTCTTCTTCTTGGTTAACCTTAATCCTTTTTCTCGCATATGAATTTTAGAATTAGCTATCAGTTTCCACTAAAAATTTAAAAATCTGTCTAGTTTTAAATTTTAACTTAATTGAATCTGTAGTTAAATTTAGGGAGAACTAAAACTATCAAATAGAGTCTTATCTAATAACCTGACATATTTATTTACTTAGGATTTTAATGTATTGTATTGTATTTTCATAATATTTTATCATTTCCATCAAAAAGGGATTATATCTATTTTATTAAATTTATTCCTGAGTACATTTGGTTTTTCTGTTGCCATTGAAAATAGCATCTTTGGGGCTTCCCTGGTGGCACAGTGGTTAAGAATCTGCCTGCCAATGCAGGGGACATGGGTTTGAGCCCTGGGCCGGGAAGATCCCACATGCTGCAGAGCAACTAAGCCCGTGCACCACAACTACTGAGCCTGCGCTCTAGTGCACACGAGCCACAACTACTGAAGACTGTGTGTCACAACTACTGAAGCCCGCGTGCCTAGAGCCCATGCTCCGCAACAAGAGGAGCCACCACAATGAGAAGCCTGCACACTGCAATGAAGAGTAGCACCCACTCGCCACAACTAGAGAAAGACCCAATGCAGCCAAAAATAAAAATAAATAAATAAATTTTTATTTAAAAAAAAGAAAAGAAGAGAAAATAGCATCTTTTAAAAAAATTACGTCTTCTGGACTTCCCTGGTGGCACAGTGGTTAAGAATCCGCCTACCAATGCAGGGAACATGGGTTCAAGCCCTGGTCCGGGAAGATCTCACATGCCTTGGAACAACTAAGCCCATGCACCACAACTACTGAGCTTGTGCTCTAGAACCTGCGAGCCACAACTACTGAGCCCATGTGCCGCAACTACTGTAGCTGGCATGCTTAGAGCCCATGCTCCACAACAAGAGAAGCCACCGCAATGAGAAGCCCACGCACTGCAATGAAGAGTAGCTTCCAATTGTTGCAACAGAGAAAGCCTGCGTGCAGCAACAAAGACGGAACACAGCCAAAAATAAATAAATAAAAATTTAAAAATCATTAAAAAAATAAAAATTACGTCTTCTAATTGACATTTGCTGTTGATGTTTTACTTGTTGAATGGCAGTTGACTTTTGCATATTGATTTTTAAAAAATATTTATTTATTTATTTATTTGGCTGTGCCGGGTCTTAGTTGCAGCGCATGGGATCTTTGTTGCAGTATGCAGGATCTTTAGTTGCAGCATGTGGGATCTAGTTCCCTGACCAGGGATTGAACCCGGGCCCACTGCATTGGGAGAACTGAGTCTTAGCCACTGGACCAGCAGGGAAGTCCCTGTATATTGGTTTTTATACATTCTTGCCAATTTCTCTTATCGATTTTAATAATTAATTTCTAGATTTTTAAATTTTATCATCTACAAAATAATGACAGTTTTGTTTCTTCCATCCCTATCTTTGTCTTATTGAAGCAACTAAGATTTCCAATACAAGAAGAGAAGTGGTAATAATGGATATCTTTTACTTGCTCCTGATCTTAAAGACATTTAGTATTTTACTATTAAGTAAAATATTTGGTATATGTTTTTTTGCAGATAACTTTTATCAAGTTAAGTAAGTTCCATTATAGTCCTAATTTAAAAAAACGATTTTGTTGTGAATGGATGTTGAATTTTATTTAATATTTTTCCTTCATCTACTGAGAAGATCATGTTTTTGTCCTTAGATCTGTTAATGTGGTAAATTACATTAATCAATTGTCTACTATTAAACCAACCTTGTGTTCCCAGGATAAATCTGATATGCTAGCGTTTTTAATGCATTGTTTGATTTGATTTGCTAATGTTTTGTTTAGAATATCCATATCTTATTTCATGAGTGCAAGTAGCCAGCAATTTTCCTTTCTTGTTTTGTCCTTTTCTGATTTTGGTTATCAAGGCCATGTTAGTCTGATTAAATATTACCCTATGCAATGGTACATCTAGAAACTATATCAGCTCTGGAATCCCCCAAATAATATATATATTTAATAAATTAAGTTATAGCATATAGCCCCAAACATTCATTCAATCATTTCCATTAATATACTTAAAAACTGTTCAGGAGCGCCATTTATCCATAGAAGAGAAATATATACATCTGTAGATACAAATATTATTCCTCTGTAAATGGTGATTTCTGAATTATGTTGAAGATGAACCAGTTAAAGAATGCAGGTAAGACAGATATATTCAAACTAAATGCTTTCATCTATACTATCATTCCTTTTAATTTAATCTTCTTTCACTCCTACATAGAATATTTCTCTGGCTATGTATTGTATAGGGCAGTGTAGTAAAAAGAAGACAGTACTCCACCAATACCCAGCAGACTTAATTCTCATTCCAGCTCTGCCACATTCTAAGTTGTCTCAACTATAGACTGGTGATGATAATTTATTATAGTATCACTGTTAGGATCAAATGAAATAATGAAGCATCATTATTCTTTTGATATTCTGGTATTCTTGATAACTCAGTGTATAAGAGTATTCCATTTAAATTCTTTTTCAGTTGAGTATATTTTTGGATGAAAATACCTATTTTTGAAAATCTAAAGCAGCTAAATTTAGTTGCAGAGTTAATATAAAAAGATTTTAAAAATGGAAATTATGAAGTCGAAAGATTGTTTTGTTCTCCTCAGACAGTAAGTGGGAGTGATATGGATTTATATACTCATAATTTATACTTGAAACTAAATAATTTTGGGCACCAGACAATCAAAACAATATGAAAAAGAAGAATAAAGTAATAGGGACCTGCTTCTGAAGTGATAGCCTACTTCTGGATGTATAGGCGAACTTGACGTTGTTAAAAAATAATGTTCATGACTTTTTTTTTTTTAATTCTGTCTCAATTATCCTTTATTTGTAGTTTTACCTTGAATTACTCTGGTAACCTATTGAGGTTTTTTTTTTTTTTTTTTTTTTTTCTCCAATTCGCGCTGTCTCGGCGCACGTATGTGTCACCAGCTCTTTTTTTTTTTTAATTTATGGCTGTGTTGGGTCTTCGTTTCTGTGAGAGGGCTTTCTCTAGTTGTGGCAAGTGGGGGCCACTCCTCATCGCGGTGCGCGGGCCTCTCACTATCGCGGCCTCTCTTGTTGCGGAGCACAGGCTCCAGACGCGCAGGCTCAGCAACTGTGGCTCACGGGGCCAGCCGCTCCGCGGCATGTGGGATCTTCCCAGACCAGGGCTCGAACCCGTGTGTCCGGCATTGGCAGGCGGACGCTCAACCACTGCGCCACCAGGGAAGCCCCTGTTCATGCCATTTTTAAAGAGAGTAAGGAAGATTTCATTCAAGACAAACTACTGCAACGAGGATTTTGCAGTAGGGCAGGTTGTGTGGGCTCAACTCTGAATACCGTAAGGACAAGTGGGGATTTACAGCCAAGGGGCAGGGTAGAGGTCAGTGAATAGAACATTACTAAGAGGAAACATCAGGGGTAAGGGAGATTCTTGCTGAAGGCTGGCCCATGGTAATAAGATATCAAGAGTGCAGTATGAGGAATTTGATCTGATATTAAAGGTGATCAGATACCAAAGGTGGGGGATTTTCACTAAACCCACTCAGCAGGATTCTTGCTAAAACTAGACTAAGGGGCCAAGGACTGAGCCCGAGGTTGATTTAGGCTGGTCAAGGAGAGTCTTCGTCAGTGGCTGTGATGTCTGCCTCTTGACTGGATGGTTGAAATGTCAGCTTTTTCTAGCCTCACATTGAGATAATCTAAGGCTGCTTCATGTCAACTCGCCTTGTTATCCTGAACTAGCAACAATTAAAACTACAGTGTTCAAATTACAGGTTTGAAGCCTAGGATCCAACGTTTGGACTTCACCTTTCAGCAATAATTTTAGTATCTGGCAACCATTTCTGTTCTTAGTGACTAGCACTAAACTCTAATAAGAACAACTTTGAAAACAGTGGAATGATTAAGCTCCAGATAAATTTTATAATACTGGAGTCTTTGTCCTGTTACTAGATGTGGGTGTGTTAGAATGAATGAGTATGCCTAGGTGTTGAAATGAAACTCAAACAGGTCTGCACTTGACATCCAAAGAATACTAACACTTTTGCTCCTCAACAGGAATCTGAGTATAAAGTAATGTCTTCTTATTTTATTTGACAACGTTGACCTTTATCTGAAGGTTAAGCAGTTCCCTCACCCTTCTTCCCCATAGGACTTGGATAAGACGCTTGCCTTGTTTGTCTATGACAGTGCCACACACAGACCCTCTAAATCCCCATTCTTTGCCTCATAAATGACTAGCTGAACTGTTTTGTCCCCACTGATCAACAGGAACAAAATGATATTAAGCAAACTTTGGTTAAGCGTCTTTCCTTCCCCCAGGACCCTGAACTCGGACCCACCCTGAGCCTGAGGCAGCATACAGCCCCTCCTTAAGGGCAGCTCTCTGAGAAGAGGCTGGCCTCGGGGTAAAACATGCCTGGTTTACTCTCCCATCACCCCACCCTTGCATCCCACATCCCCTCACCTGGTCCTTTCTAGCCTTGTTCACTCCTCTCTATAAACGAGAACCCCTTTTTGCACAACTGCTGAGATACTTGCAGGTCTTCTGGTCACAGGTTCCCCCTTATTGCAACAGCCCCCCCACTTCCCCTGAACAATGCTTTCAGATTTGACATAGTCTGTCCTTGAATATGACATTTATTAAACTGATTTCACACTATTTCATCCTAAGTAGACATAGTTTCTGAATATCTTACATCTGCCATCTTCTTTCCACAGCTACTGCTCTCATTCAGGCCCTTATTAACTTCATCCTTGCCCATTATTAACTGGTATCCTTAGCCTCCAATTTTATTTGATTTCTCACATGGCTAGCAAATTAATCTCCCTCAAGATCACTACTCCAGCCTCAGCATTCTTTGCACTCTTTTTGCTCTTTTTTGGCTCTCTGTTGCCTAAGAATAAAGCCCAAATTCCTTAGTGAAGCTTTTACGTCTTTCCAAGAGGTCTAACCTCATCTCTTCTTCCTCCCGTTGAAAGCTTTCAGCTGTTTCTAAAACCTTCCTTGATATTTCCAGTCTTGTTGTGTTTGCCCATTTTATTTTCTGCGCCTTGAGTGTTTTCCCTCCAAAATTCCCCCCTCTGAATTTCTATCCAACACACATGCTATTCTTTCCCTGTTTGGGAATTAATCTCTTCCACCATTATTCCTCTGACACTGTGTCTGTACCTCCATTAAAGTATTTAACACAGTCATTTTTATTACAGTAACTTTACATTTTTTCTCTCTCCTTCCAGATTATAAACTTCTTGAGGGCATGACTGTGCCCATTCCTCTGTGTATCTTCTCTGGCCCTTAGTCTAATGCCTTGTATTTGGTAAGCACTCAATATTTGCTCTTGTAATTAAAATGAATGGAGATAAAATATGAGAGTTCAGGACTCAGAAGTCAATTGAATGTTGTTTACAATAAGGCAGAAGATGGAATTTCCTGACTAATAATGGTAATAAGAGAATAGCAAAGATTGAACTGGTTGTTTTACGACCTCCTGGGAGGCAATATAGATAATGTGTTAAGACTGTGGGCTCCGGTTTCAGGTGTCCAAAGCAGGCTCTACTACTTACCAACTCTGTGACCTCAGGCATATTCTTTAATGTTTCTATGCCTCAATTTTTCATGTGTAGAATGAAGATAGAAAGGTTTACCTTACAGGGTTGTTGTGAAGATTAAATTAGTTACTATTTGTAAAGCGTATCAAATAGTACACATCACGTAACAAGATCCAATAAATATTAACTTTAATATCAAAATTGGGTATCCATAAAGGAAAAGCTTCACTTTATTGTTCCCTCTAGTGATCATTTAAGTCAAATAATTCCAAGGAATTTGTTACCAAATAGTTACTGGACACACTGGTTTGAACAGACCTGTGTCATCTCTAAGGATCATCAGGTCTCTCAAAGATTTGTATAGGGACAGACAAGGGAATGACCTCTTATAACCTACAGCTGTGCTGGGAATGAGCCAAAGCCAAATAATCAAGTTCATATACGTTTTAACAATTTCTTTAGGCTTCAGGGTCTTTCTAGGAGAGTTCTGTAGGAATGGATTTCTAAAGCTCATTCACTCATATATATTCATTCAGTTATTCAGTAAACACTGAGGAAGGAAAATCAAAATAGAGTTGGTATTGCTAGGAGAGCTCTCTAAAATGGAGCCAGGAGACCACTGAGGAAATATGACTTATGCATGTCTCTGCCTGGATGGAATCTGACCTTTTGACCACTTATTGTCCTGACAAAGGCATCTAGAAAATCTGCCCAGAAGCTCAAAGTAATTGTTGGACCCTAAAAAAAGTTGGGACAGCCTACCCCTTGAGGACAAATATTTCCTTTCTTGTGTCAGAGTACAGCCTCATGGCTTTTGTCTTTATAAGCTCCTGACTCCTTCTCTTCCCCGAAACACTCTTTTGGTTTTACCTGAATCTGTATCTTCTGAACTGCAATTCTTTTTTTTTTTTTTTTTGCAGTACGCGGGCCTCTCACTGTTGTGGCCTCTCCCATTGCGGAGCACAGGCTCCGGACGCGCAGGCTCAGCGGCCATGGCGCGCGGGGCCAGCCGCTCCGCGGCATGTGGGATCTTCCCGGACCGGGGCATGAACCCGCATCCCCTGCATCGGCGGCAGACTCTCAACCATTGGGCCACCAGGGAAGCCCTGAACTGCAATTCTTAAGACCCCCAATACACCTTTTTCCTATTTTCAGCCTTCTATATTTTATTATACACACACATACACACATATATATATATATATATTTTTTTGGTTGACAACATTTAGGTGCTAGGTATATAGAAACCAAGGATATTATTCCTGTCTTCAACTAATTCATGTTCTCGTGTAGGAAACAGTCTTGAAGGACTCAGCCAGGTGAGAGATGGAAGGAAGTGAGTTCAAGACAGAAATAACATAAACTGACACAGAGAACGGACACAGAGCACTGACACAGAGGCACAAGGGAGAATGAAGTATTCAGAGCAATTCATTTCAGAATAACTAAATATAGAGTGAGGGTATCAGGGCGGTGGTAGGAGCGAGAGGCAGGAGCAGGATGATGATGACCTTGTATATGAGGCCTGAATAGCACCTGGCTTCCCTCACTCTGCCTGTCAACGTCCCCTTAGCTTGCATACCTCATGGGGTGAGAGGAGAAGACAACAAAGTCTGGTAGTAGCCAAGCAGCCTCTGTAAAACCAAAGCTCTGGATAGACTAGACCTCAATCACCTGTCTTTCCTCTTGCATCCTGAGAGATCTAACTTTAGCCCTTCGGGAATGCCAAAGTAAAATTTGAATTTTATCCTGAAGGCCATGGGGAAACACGGAAGGATTTTAAGCAGGATAGAACTGTGATCCAGGGCTTCCCTGGTGGCGCAGTGGTTGAGAGTCCGCCTGCCGATGCAGGGGACACGGGTTCGTGCCCCTATCCCGGAAGATCCCACATGCCGTAGAGCGGCTGGGCCCGCGAGCCATGGCCGCGGAGCCTGTGTGTCCGGAGCCTGTGCTCCGCAACGGGAGAGGCCACAGCAGTGAGAGGCCCGCGTACAGCAAAAAAAAAAAAAAAAAAAAAAAAAAAAAAAAAGAACTGTGATCCAGTTTGCCTTTCAAAAAGCAGGTTTTTTTTTTTTTTTTTGCAGTACGCGGGCCTCTCACTGTTGTGGCCCTTCCCGTTGCGGAGCACGGGCTCCAGATGCGCAGGCTCAGCGGCCATGGCCCACGGGCCCAGCCGCTCCGCAGCATGTGGGATCCTCCCGGACTGGGACACGAACCCGCGTCCCCTGCATCGGCAGGCGGACCCTCAACCACTTCGCCACCAGGGAAGCCCTCAAAAAGCAGTTTTTAAAGCAGGGAAGAGATTTGAGTGGGTGGTGAATGGAGCCAGAGGTATGAAGAAGACAATGATTCTAACTGAATATGCTGAGTTTGAGATAATGATGGATATTTGTATGGTGATGTTAAAATGATAATATACCAGATTCAGTTCTTTAAATAAAATTTCCAAGGTATATTCTGTGATTAACTCATTTTAGAGTTAAAAAATTTCTTACCTATATAATGTCATTTTAGCCTTTCCATAATCCTATAAGGCTCTTGTTCTCTCCACTTTGCAATGAGGATTTGTACCTCTGAGGTTGTAAGTGATTTATTTGCCTAGGATCTTAGAATCTTAGAGGAAGTCAGTGGCAGATCCAAGCCCCAAATCTAGCTCTTCTGAATCAAGATAGTGTTCTTTCCATAACTGCATACGTTTATAGTAACTCATTAACTATTCAGTGTCAATTTTGCTCCCAGCATTTTGTTACTGGAAATAAAAAGGAATTAGAAGCTCAGCACAGGGCCTTGCCTCTGGGGGACAGCAAGAGGTTTTGCAGCAACAAAAAATTGTCAGCAAAGCTGTAGATTAGCAATCAGATCTGACTTCTAGTTCTAACTCTGCCTCTAACTACCTGCCTGATTATATTTGATTTGAAAATTGGAAAACCTACCTCAAACAAATTTAAATAGAAAGGGGAATTTATTGGCTCATGAAATCCAAGGAAAAACTGAACAGTCAAGCATGAAGAAAGGCAGGGCAGCAAAGGTGGCCTGAGGAACAACTGGGAGGAGGGGCTCAAACCTTGGCAGGAGTCTTTGAAACCTTTTGTTTCTGCTGCTATCTGTGGCAGTTTCACTTTCTCTCACATGAACCTTGAATATGGGGCATGATATTGGTAGGTAGAAGGAAGGAAAGCCAGTGTTCCAGGTAGGCAAAGGAGGCTCTGAGTTAGTGATGTAGGTGGTCTATGAATGAAAGACAAGCCTGACTGGCATGGAGGCTTCATCCTTGTTCCTTGGAAATAACATTGGATTGCTAAGGTAGAAACTGATTATGTTGAACCTAAAAGATAAACACAGAATTTGTTATGGTTGAAGCAACCATTATAGATTTCCTGTATAGAGTCAACTGTGACTCTGAAACCCCACTTTACAATGTAAATCTTCAACCACTTCCTAGAATGCTCCTTCCTTCCTTGTCAACTGAACTTGGCTTAAGAATAAAGAATGGGTGAGAGAATTCAGAGAAGGAAACTCAAGACAACACCTAGTCATCTAATCTGCCAGCCCAAAAGAAGGAAGATAGCATTCTCAGTGACTATATGAACATATGCATCTTTAAAGCAGGAGCTGTGTTTTAATAACATTGCATCTCTGGGAATCTAGCACACTTGGTGCTTCATTTACCAGATGAATAGACTGAATGACTCTCAAAAATGAGGAAATTAATAAGATGGCTTCTAAACCCCTTCCAGCTCTTCAATTCTATAAGTCCACCTCTAATCCTGATCTTAAAAGTCTTCAAAGTCCTCAAATAACCACACACAAAAAAGATAGGTCATTAAAAAAGGTTAAAATAGTAAATTTTGTTATGTATTATTGATCACAATAAAAAAATGCAAAAAAAACCAGGTTGTTCATTCTACTGTACTTTCAAAAACATAACAAACACATTTAATAAATATTGTCACCGAGAGCAAAAGTTTATTAAAAAGTTTACCTTCTTTAGAAATTTAACCAGAATATTCCATTGGATATTTATTGGAGAATTTAGTACATTACAAACATCAAAATATTAGGGGCAAATTAACACCTGCCAAAATGTCTGGAATGGTGAATGGCCAGATGAGGTTGGAGGTTTCATGTACTGAACTTAAAAAAAAAAACCTTCTGAGTTGGTTGTACACCTGTATTTCCAATCATTTCTGGGAAGGTGGAGGTGGGGTGGGGGGGAGCCAGGAATCAGGTTTTGAGAATAAGAAAAGTACAGCTGCAAGGAGAGATGTTAACAAACAAAGAAGTAAAATATTAGGGAGAAAAAAATGATTTAAAAAAAGTACTAAAGAGTTGGGGTAAAATAAACCTGAGTGTAAATGGTCTGCACAGTAAGGAAAAAAATTCCATGGTGATCTCAGCCTATGTGCACCAGAAACAAAGTGGGTGAGAGGCCATTTAATTTGTTGACTGAGATACACTCAGACCATTTTTCTATAAGGTTTTTTTCCCACAGAATCTTTCTTTGGGAGAAAGTGATTTAAAGGCTGGGGCATAGAAAATGTAGAGGATAAAAAATTCAACGGTTACTTATAAAATTTTACCTATATTTGTCATACATTTTCTTTACCTTTGTGGTATGATAGGTATCTTTTTGAGAATTCAAAGGAAATCCTATTTTTGAGAAATATAAAACTAATCAAAGATGCAGGATAAAACCATTAGGTTATATGTAAAGAAGTTAATAAACATGGGTTTAATCTTTCAAAAATATTCATAATGACCACTTATTGATGCCATAAGTGCTATGTAATGACATCTACATGTCAAAAATATTCTAGTAATAGCAATAATTTAAGGTAAATAGTTTACAACATATAAATTCTATAGTTTAACAAGTAAGAAATTAAGTTGAAACAGAAATAGGCTCACAGACATAGAAAACAAACCTATGGTTACCAAAGGGGTAAGGGCAGGGGGAGGGAAAAATTAGGAGTTTGGGATTAACATATACACACTACTATATATGAAATAAACAACAAGGACCTACTGTATAGCACAGGGAACTAGACTCACTATCTTGTAATAACCTATAATGGAAAAGAATCTGAAAAAGAACATATATATAGACACACACACATATATATGTAAATTATATATATATGAATTCAGTTTTATATATATATATATATATATATATATATATATATATATATATACTGAATCTCTTTGTTGTACACCTGAAACGAATACAACATTGTAAATCAACTATACTTCAATAAAAATTAAAAAAAATTCTAAACAAAAAAAAAGAACGAAATTAATTTGGGTTCCTGGTAGACAAAAGAAAATAAATTAATTATAATGAATATTCAGTTTAAAATGAATATCATCATTTTCGTATTAAGTAACACAGCTTCCCCCACCCCCAGGGGGTTTTATGGAGATATAATTCACATTGAACATTGTATTAGTTTAAGGTGTACAACATAATGATTTGATATATGTATATATCGCAAAATCCTTACCACAATTTTAGTTAACATCCATCACTTCACATAGTTACAATTTTTTTTCTTGTGATGAGAACTTTCAAGATCTACTCTTTTAGCAACTTTCAAGTATACAATACAGTATAACATAGTTTTGAACATAAATTACTTAGAAGGTGCATTTCTAATGATAAAGTTTTTTGAACTCATTGTAAAAGTAGCTGAATCAATGATTTATCACAACTCAATATGATAAATTACCTGTTGAAGGTAAAATGACCAAGGCTAAGACTGTATATTGTGTTTTCCCACTACTTTTAGGAAAGTTCCATTAGAAATGACAGCAACATTTACCTTTATAGGACATGAGTCTTAAGAATGTTTCAGAGGAGGAATCAAGATGGCAGAGTAGAAGGACGTGCTCTCACTCCCTTATGCGAGAACACCAGAATCACAACTAGCTGCTGGACAATCATTGACAGGAAGACACTGGAACTCACCAAAAAAGATACCCCACATCCAAAGACAAAGGAGAAGCCACGATGAGACCATAGGAGGGGCGCAATCACAGTAAAATCAAATCCCATAACTGCTGGGTGGATGACTCACAGACTGGAGAACACTTATACCACAGAAGTCCACCCAGTGGTGTGAAGGTTCTGAGCCCCACATCAGGTTCCCAACCTGGGGGTCTGGCAACGGGAGGAGGAATTCCTAGAGAATCAGACTTTGAAGGCTAGTGGGATTTGATTGCAGGACTTCGACAGGACTGGGGGAAACAGAGACTCCACCCTTGGAGGGCACACACAAAGTAGTGTGCGCATCCGGACCCAGGGGAAGGAGCAATAACCCCAGGGGGGACTGAACCAGACCTATCTGCTAGTGTTGGAGGGTCTACTGCAGAGGCGGGGGTTGGCCATGGCTCACCGTGTGGACAAGGACACTGGCAGCAGAAGTTCTGGGAAGTACTCCTTGGCGTGAACCCTCCCTGAGTACAGATTAGCCCCACCAAAGAACCCAGGTATGCTACAGTGTTGGGTCCCCTCAGGCCAAACAACCAACAGAGAGGGAACCCAGCCCCAGCCATCAGCAGTCAAGTGGATTAAAGTTTTACTGAGATCTGCCCACCAGAGCAACAGTCAGCTCTACCCACCACCAGTCCCTCCCATCAGTGAATTTGAACAAGCCTCTTAGATAGCCTCATCCACCAGAGGGCAGACAGCAGAAGCAAGAAGAACTACAATCCTGCAGCCTGTGGAACAAAAACCACATTCACAGAAAGATAGACAAGATGAAAAGGCAGAGGGCTATGTACCAGATGAAGGAACAAGATAAAACCCCAGATAAACAACTAAATGAAATGGAGATAGGCAACCTTCCAGAAAAAGAATTCAGAATAATGATAGTGAAGATGATCCAGGACCTCAGAAAAAGAATGGAGGCAAAGATCGAGAAGATGCAAGAAATACTTAACAAAGACCTAGAAGAATTAAAGAACAAACAAACAGAGATGAACAATACAATAACTGAAATGAAAACTACACTAGAAGGAATCAATAGCAGAATAACTGAGGCAGAAGAACGGATAAGTGACCTGGAAGACAGAATGGTGGAATTCACTGCTGCAGAACAGAATAAAGAAAAAAGAATGGAAAGAAATGAAGACACCTAAGAGACCTCTGGAACAACATTAAATGCAACAACATTCGCATTATAGGGGTCCCAGAAGGAGAAGAGAGAGAGGAAGGACCCGAGAAAATATTTGAAGAGATTATAGTCGAAAACTTCCCTAACATGGGAAAGGAAATAACCACCTAAGTCCAGGAAGCACAGAGTCCCATACAGGATAAACCCAAGGAGAAACAAGCCGAGACACATAGTAATCAAACTGGCAAATACTAAAGACAAAGAAAAATTATTGAAAGCAGCAAGGGAAAAATGATAAATAACATACAAGGGAACTCCAATAAGGTTAACAGCTGATTTCTTAGCAGAAACTCTACAAGCCAGAAGGGAGTGGCATGATATACTTAAAGTGATGAAAGGGAAGAACCTATGACCAAGATTACTCTACCCAGCAAGGACCTCATTCAGATTCGATGGAGAAATCAAAAGCTTTACAGACAAGCAAAAGCTAAGAGAATTCAGCACCACCAAACCAGCTCTACAACAAATGCTAAAGGACCTTCTCTAAGTGGGAAACAAAAGACAAGAAAAGAACCTACAAACACAAATGCAAAACAATTAAGAAAATGGTCATAGGAACATACATATCAATAATTACCTTAAACATGAATGGATTAAATGCTCCAACCAAAAGATACAGGCTTGCTGAATGGATACAAAAACAAAACCCATATATATGCTGTCTACAAGAGACCCACTTCAGACCTAGGGACACATACAGACTGAAACTGAGGGGATGGAAAAAGATATTCCATGCCAATGGAAATCAAAAGAAAGCTGAAGTAGCAATACTCATATCAGATAAAATAGACTTTAAAATAAAGAATGTTACAAGAGACAAGGAAGGACACTACATAATGATCAAGGGATCAATCCAAGAAGAAGATATACCAATTATAAATATATATGTACCCAACATAGGAGCACCTCAATACATAAGGCAGCTGCTAACATCTATAAAAGAGGAAATCGACAGTAACACAATAATAGTAGGGACATTAACACCTCACTTACACCAATGGAGAGATCATCCAAAATGAAAATAAATAAGAAAACAGAAGCTTTAAATGACACAGTAGATCAGATAGATTTAACTGATATTTATAGGACATTCCATCCAGGAAGAGCAGATTAGACTTTCTTCTCAACTGCGCACGGAACATTCTCCAGGATAGATCACATCTTGGGTCACGAATCAAGCCACAGTAAATTTAAGAAAATTGAAATCATATCAAGCATCTTTTCGGACCACAACACTATGAGATTAGAAATGAATTACAGGGAAAAAAACGTAAAAAACACAAACACATGGAGGCTAAACAATATGTTACTAAATAACCACGAGATAACTGAAGAGATCAAAGAGGAAATCAAAAAGTACCTAGAGACAAATGACAATGAAAACACCACAATCCAAAATCTACGGGATGCAGCAAAAGCAGTACTATACCTATACGAGCCTACCTCAAGAAACAAGAAAAATCTCAAATAAAAAACCTAACCTTACATCTAAAGGAACTAGAGAAAGCAGAACAAACAAAACCCAAAGTTAGCAGAAGGAAAGGAATCATAAAGATCACAGCAGAAATAAATGACATAGAAACAAAGAAAACAATTGCAAGGATCAATAAAACTAAAAGCTGGTTCTCTGAGAAGATAAACAAAATTGATAAACCATTAACCAGACACATCAAGAAAAAGAGGGAGAGGACTCAAATCAATAAAATTAGAAATGAAAAAGGAGAAGTTACAACAGACACCGCAGAAATACAAAGCATCCTAAGAGAATACTACAAGCAACTCTATGCCAATAAAATGGACAACCTGGAAGAAATGGAAAAATTCTTAGAAACGTATAACTTTCCAAGACTGAACGAGGAAGAAATAGAAAATATGAACGGACCAATCACAAGTAATGAAATTGAAACTGTGATTAAAAATCTTCCAACAAACAAAAGTCCAGGACCAGATGGCTTCACAGGTGAATTCTATCAAACATTTAGAGAAGAGCCAACACCCATCCTTCTCAAACTCCTCCAAAAAATTGCGGAGGAAGGAACACTCCCAAACTCATTCTATGAGGCCACAATCACCCTGATACCAAAACCAGACAAAGATACTACAAAAAAAGAAAATTACAGACCAATATCACTGATGAATATAGATGAAAAAATCCTCAAAAAAATACTAGCAAACAGAATCCAACAACACATTAAAAGGATCATACACCATGATCAATTGGGATTTATCCCAGGGATGCAAGGATTCTTCAATATATGTAAATCAATCAATGTGATACACCATATTAACAAATTGAAGAATAAAAACCATATGATCATCTCAATAGATGCAGAAAAAGCTTTTGACAAAATTTAACACCCATTTATGATAAAAACTCTCCAGAAAGTGGGCATAGAGGGAAACTACCTCAACATAATAAAGGCCATATACAACAAACCCACAGCAAACATCAATCTCAATGGTGAAAAACTGAAAGCATTTCCTCTAAGATCAGGAACAAGACAAGGTTGCCCACTCTCATCACTATTATTCAACATAGTTTTGGAAGTCCTAGCCACGACAATCAGAGAAGAAAAAGAAATAAAAGGAATACAAATCCGAAAAGAAGAAGTAAAACTGTCAGGGTTTTCAGATGACATGATACTATACAGAGAGAATCCTAAAGATGCCACCAGAAAATTACTAGAGCTAATCAATGAATTTGGTAAAGCTGCAGGATACAAAATCAATGCACAGAAATCTCTTGCATTCCTATACACTAATGATGAAAAATCTGAAAGAGAAATTATGGAAACACTCCCATTTACCATTGCAACAAAAAGAATAAAATACCTAGGAATAAACCTACCTAGGGAGACAAAAGACCTGTATGCAGAAAACTATAAGGCACTGATGAAAGAAATTAAAGATGAAACCAAAAGATGGGAGAGACATATCATGTTCTTGGATTGGAAGAATCAATATTGTGAAAATGACACTACTACCCAAAGCAATCTACAGATTCAATGAAATCCCTATCAAATTACCAATGGCATTTTTTACAGAACTAGAACAAGAACAAAAAATCTTAAAATTTGTATGGAGACACAAAAGACCCTAAATAGCCAAAGGAGTCTTGAGGGGAAAAACGGAGCTGGAGGAATCAGACTCCCTGACTTCAGACTATACTACAAAGCTACAGCAATCGAGGCAATATGGTACTGGCACAAAAACAGAAACATAGATCAATGGAACAAGATAGAAAGCCCGGAGATAAACCCACGCACCTATGGTCAACTAATCTATGACAAAGGAGGCAAGGATATACAATGGAGAAAAGACAGTCCCTTCAATAAGTGGTGCTGGGACAACTGAACAGCTAATGTATAAGAATGAAATTAGAACATTCCCTAACACCACACCCAAAAATAAACTCAGAATGGATTAGAGACCTAAATGTAAGACCTGACACTATAAAACTCTTAGAGGAAGACATAGGAAGAACACTCTTTGACATAAATCACAGCAAGATCTTTTTTGATCCACTTCTTAGAGTAATGGAAATAAAAACCAAAATAAACAAATGGGACCTAATGAAACTTCAAAGCTTTTGCACAGCAAAGGAAACCATAAATAAGACAAAAAGAGAGTCCTTAGAATGGGAGAAAATATTTGCAAATGAATCAACAGGCAAAGGATTAATCTCCCAAACATATAAACAGGTTATGCAGCTCAATATTAAAAAAACAAACAACCCAATCCAAAAATGGGCAGAAGACCTAAACAGACATTTCTCCAAAGAAGATATATGAATGGCCAAGAAGCACATGAAAAGCTGCTCAACATCACAAATTATTAGAGAAATGCAAATCAAAACGACAATGAGGTATCACCTCACACCACTTAGAATGGGCATCATCAGAATATCTAGAAACAATAAATGCTGGAGAGGGTGTGGAGAAAAGGGAACCCTCCTGCACTGTTGGTGGGAATGTAAATTGATACAGCCACTATGGAGAACAGTATGGACGTTCCTTAAAAAACTTAAAATAGAATTACCATATGATCCAGCAATCCCACTACTGGGCATATACCCAGAGAAAACCACAATTCAAAGAGACACATGCTCCCCAATGTTCATTGCAGCACTATTTACAATAGCCAGGTCATGGAAGCAACCTAAATAACCATCGACAGACGAATGGATAAAGAGGATGTGGTACATATATACAATGGAATATTATTCAGCCATAAAAAGGAACGCAACTGGGTCATCTGTAGAGATGTGGATGGATCTAGAGACTGTCGTACAGAGTGAAGTAAGTCAGAAAGAGAAAAACAAATATCGTATATTAATGTATATATGTGGAACCTAGAGAAATGGTACAGATGAACCGGTTTGCAAGGCAGAAATTGAGACACAGATGTAGAGAACAAACATATGGACACCAAGGGGGGAAAGTGGTAGGGGATTGTGGTGGTGGTGTGATAAATTAGGCAATTGGGATTGACATGTATACACTGATGTGTATAAAACTGATGACTAATAAGGACCTGTTGTATAAAAAAAATAAATAAAATTAAATTAAAAAAAGAAGAATGTTTCAATATTACATAAAGTTAAACTGAAGTACAGAGAGAGAGGATATAACAAAATTTGTTTAACATGTCAATTGTGGGACATGGATTAAGACATTTTTGGCTTTGCAGGCAAGACACTGAATCATACCCATATAGTCATATCCTTACTTGGGAGCAATATTTTTTTCTTTTAAAAAATGTTTATGCTTTATTATAAAAATGATTGCCACAGAATGTTTAAACTTGAATCTTTTGATATAGTTAAATTTCTGTTAAGTTTTAAGATATTCTATTATAAAAAGTTCAGAGTGAATGTGAATAGAATCCACCAAAACTGCTATTCTTTCCAGTGTGGTGTTTTGGTTTTCAGCTAAGACTTTGTCCTTATCATTAACAGATTTATCGCACACGTAGGACAGTGTTAGCCTCTTCAAGTTTGGTCAACTTGCATTCTTTTTCCTCTTTAGTGCAGTCGTAGGCCAAATTCCCATTTCCCCATCATTTTTGTCTCCATTGCCTTTAAAGGGAATATTGCATTCTGATAAAATCTGCCAGTGCTGAAGGAGTCATAATTTAGCCATGGAATACACAGACAGTCCCCAGTATGTGATGGTTTGGTTTAAGATTTTTTGACTTTATGATGGTGCAAAATATTACACATTCAGTAGACACCATACCTCAAATTTGAATTTGATCTTTTCCAGGGCTAGGGATATGCAGTACAAAAGGCTGGGCAGGGCAGGGAGCTGCAGCTCCCAGTCAGCCACTAGATCATAAGGGTAAAGAGCTGAGACACTTATAACCATTTTGTATCCATACAGCCATTCTGTTTTTCACTTTCACTACAGTATACAATAAATTACATGAGATATTCAACGCTTTATTATAAGATAGGCTTTGTGTTAGGTGATTTTGGCCAACTGTAGGCTAAAGTAAGTGCTCTGAGCACGTTTAAAGGTAGGCTAGGCTAAGCTAAGATGATGGGTAGGTTAGGTGTATTTAAGGCATTTTTGACTTACGATATTTTCAATTTATGATGGGTTTATCAGGACCCCCACTGCAAATAGAGTAAGATCTGTAAAGATCACCTTCTACTTTGTTTTATATATTTTCCTCTTTTTCTGCTATCTTTAGACTAATCCCCAGAATAAAAATTTCTTGGATAAATCTGAATAATTCCCCTACAAACAAATTATTTTCACAGAAAAGCATATGTAAAGTGCCTCACTGAGACTGTTCGACATTTCTTTCTACAAACAAAGTTGCTCCTTGACTATGCCAGCTAACCATCTGTTTCACAGAACCAGTCACAGCTAACCCAATGCTGCCTGCCTCTCACTCCACATAGTGATTGCTTGTATCTCACTTCCTAGAACTGTTTATTATGCCTGGCTTTACATCTTTGAATATACTTGCATGTTTTCTCATGTTTTGTCTTCCTCACTAGATTAGAAATGTCTCAATATTAGACACAATAATTTCCAATCAGGGATGGCCTATTATTTGCCTGCAGATCTCTGAATTCAAATGAAATCCTTTCAAATCCCTTCCTTCCAATTCCCAGAACCCGATTCTAGTTCAGGCACTCATTCTCTCTCGCCTGATTACTGTAATCATCTTCTAATGATTTACCTGGCCTTTGGTCTCTAACCTCTGGCAATTCACTGCTGATTTCCTTCCTAGTCATCTTTCTAAAGCACAGTTCTGCTGGTGTCACTGCCTAGCTTAAAGGCCTTTGATGGCTCCCCACTACTTACGAAATAAAATCCCCAGCCTTTACAATCTGGTCCTATCTTCCGTTTCTAACCCATTCCAGCCACTTACCCTTCCTACTCTGTATTCTATGAGCTATTAATTGTTTATCAAATACACCTTTGCACATTTCCATCCCGTCTTTATTCATGTTCTCTCTTCCTCAGATGGACTTCTCCACTTATTCATATCTTGCTCTTCAATTATGATCCAGCTCAATTGGATCACTTCTTAACACCTTTCTTGCTGTCCCTAGTCAACTTGTTTCTTCTTTCCAGAGCATGTTGTTTATGACTCAGTTTTAGCACTTACCATCTGCTCTGTACTCCAGAGGTGGATCTATCTCTGTCTCCCATTCATACTGTGAGCAACTTGAGCGCACGGTTGATGATTTATTCATCTTTCCATGGCCACGGCCTGGCAAGTGGAGTGGGAGAAGGAGAATAATTCTCCCTGGGAAAGAAGAAAATATTTCTAATGACATAAGGGAGGGGAATTTTCCAGCCTGTTTCTTGGAAGAAGTTCAAATTTTAAAATTATAGACATTCACCGTACCTGAAATAACTTCCTGGAATTAGAGTTCAGAGCCCTTCTGATAAAAAACCATTCTTTCTAGAAGTCAAGTTTGTAACTTGTGAAACATGAAAGTTAAGTCTCTCAACCAGCCTTACCAAACTCAAAAATCTACACCCTGTGTTCAGCCACCAATTATGTATCTTCTGTGCAACCCTGCTATTAGAATTTACTAAAAGGAAATTCTATATGTAAGTCAATAATAACTGTGATCTCTTAAAACCAAACAAAGGCCAGGCTTGAAAATTCCCTGGGCAGACAAAACCAATTTAGTCATTTCTTGCTTATGCCTTTGGAAATTATAAACAAAACTTGAACTGTTTCTCAAGGTTGATATGAGGTAACCACTGAAAATTCTACTATTTTAACCAATCACTATGAAGAAGAAACAGTCACTGCCTTTGCACTATATAAGCTGCTTTATAACAATATAACCCTGAGCCTCACTCCATATTTTGGTTTGAGTGATTCCAGTTTGCAAACTGTTTTTTGGTGTGTGCACAATACCCTTTCACTAATTACTACTTCAGTGATTTATTGGTTTTAATACAGCTATTTGTGAACTTTTTTTTTTTTATTTTTTTTATTTTTTATTTTTTTCGGTATGTGGGCCTCTCACTGTCGTGGCCTCTCCCCGTTGCGGAGCACAGGCTCCGGACGCGCAGGCTCAACGGCCATGGCTCACGGGCCCAGCCGCTCCGCGGCATGTGGGATCCTCCCGGACCGGGGCACGAACCCGTGTCCCCTGCATCGGCAGGCGGACTCTCAACCACTGCGCCACCAGGGAAGCCCCCTAGTGAACTTTTGACAATCAATGACACGCTATTGTCCTGGGATCTATATCTACTCTTGTCACCACTAGTCAACTGGCACGTGGCTTTCAGGACACCAACCCTCAGGGACAGCTCTGTAATTACTTGTTATTCCTTGAGTCGAACGATTCCGGGCGCATGGTGGTTACTTAGCCTTCATTCACCATTTGATTCTGTGCCAGCAGGTCGTCCGGGTGCTTGGCCACTGGCACCGCCGAACCTGGCACCAGGATCGTGGCCTCTCCCAGTCAACGCTGGACCGAGAAAAGCCAGCAACCCCAGCTGGCGGGGAACGAGGGCTGAAGTTGGAGAAGGAGGACGCGCAAAGTCCCGCCCGCCGAGCGCCGCGACGCCTGGTGGGTATTAATAAGGAGAACCTCAAGGCCGCGGCCCCGCCGAGCCTCAGGAGCCCTGACACCGCCCGTGTGAGCTCTGGGCGGACCCAAGCGGCCGGGCCCCCTTCCATAGTGGCCATGGGGGCGGGGCGGGGCGCGGGGCGCGGCGCGCGCCGGCGCATGGAGGCCGCGGGCGGTGGCGGAGCGCGCGGCGGTGGCGGAGCGCGCGGCGAGGGAGGGGCGCGCGGGGCGGCGGCGCGCGGGGCGGGGGCGCGCGGCGGCCGCTGAGGCCTGTGGCGCCGTCACCCGGCAGACCCGAGCGGGTGGAGGGAGGCGCCGCCGGCCAGGCGCGCGGAGACAGATCGGGGCTGCACCGGCGGCCGGTCCACCCTCCCGCCGCCGTCCTCCGGCCCGCGGACCGCGCGGTCCCGTTATCATGTCGTTGAGGCAGCGGCTGGTCCAGCTGGTCGGCAGTTTGCAGGACCCGCAGAAAGTGGCTCGTTTCCAACGGCTGTGCGGGGTGGAAGCGCCGGTGAGCCGCACCGCCACAGCTGCCGCCGACCCGAGGGAGGATGAGAAGGCGGAGGCGCCCCTCGCCGGAGAATCCAGGCGCCGAGAGCGGCAGCCGGGGGCGTCCGGAGGCGCCCCGCGGCCCGGGAGCGACCGCAATCAGTGCCCAGCCAAGCCGGGAGGCGGCGGCGCCCCCAATGGCGTGCGGAACGGGCGGGCGACCGAGCTGGGCCCGGCCTCTCAGCGCCGCGCGGGGGTCCTGCGCCGCAACTCGCTGACGGGCGAGGAGGGCCAGCTGGCCCACGTGAGCAACATGCCTCTCTACTACCTGTTCTGCTTCGGCACGGAGCTGGGCAATGAACTCTTTTACATCCTGTTCTTCCCCTTCTGGATCTGGAACCTGGACGCCCTAGTGGGCCGGAGGCTCGTGGTCATCTGGGTGCTGGCCATGTACCTGGGCCAGTGCACCAAGGACATCATCCGCTGGCCGCGGCCCGCCTCGCCGCCCGTGGTCAAGTTGGAGGTTTTCTACAACTCAGAGTACAGCATGCCCTCCACCCATGCCATGTCCGGCACCGCCATCCCCATCTCCATGATCCTCCTCACCTATGGCCGCTGGCAGGTAAGGGTCCCTGTCCTCGCCCGGCTCAGCCTAGGGGAGTTAAAGGACTCCGAGCCGTTGTTGCTGTCTGCAGTTATTTGAATTTGGCCGTTCCCCTCCCAAACCTCTCTTCCCACAGGTTTTCACAGTACCCGCAAACAGGCCCTTTTTAGCTTAAAAAAGAAATAATGAAACGATGGGGGAAACCTTCAGACTTAGTCGTCAAACTCTATTTTAATAGTAATACCTTTCCTGGAACCTAAAGTAAACACTATTCGTGGAGTAAAACATTATCATCGGGCTTCGGTTGAGTTTCTAAGCGGTTTTAATTCATGTGGTGCACAGAATATAATTATGATTCCTTAATGTAATGTAATGTCCTTATAATTAATAGTTGGGTGACTAAGATTCACCCGTTTTATACGGTGCCTTTCCCCAGACTGATTTCTGTTTCAGCCGTAGGTAAAGTCATTGGCTTTATCCCGAGACAATGTTTATGAAACAAACATGGTCGTTCAGGCAATGAAGTAATGAATTTTAAATGAAGGCCACCCTTTGTGGAAGTTAATGGAGCACCGCCTGACTGCTCTTTTTAAGGGGTGTGGTTGCTAATTTGCTGAGAGACACAGTTTAATTAGCTTTTGGATCACTGATCTGAACTATCACTTTGAGCTACAGTATTATTGTTGAATTAGCTTTGCAAATGGTTTTAAAGTTATTCTTAAAATTAGGGTTCTTGGTCAGACTAGTGGGTTTGTAAAAATGGTAAATATGACAGCAAGATCAGCCTGACAGCTGGGGATGAGTTTTTAACAGTAAACTTTTATATTTTGCCTACTTCTTCTGGCCTCCCATTTTTCAGTTTTTCATGGTCTGTAAATGTTACTTAGATTTAAAAGCTAATTCTTTTTTTTATATAGAAGCAAAATTTATTCTTAGACTGATTTTTTATGTCTTTCTAAAATTCTTATTTTAAAAAATATAGTTGGTTTACAATGTTGTGTTAGTTATCTGCCTTTTAAATTGTAAGGAGGTTTGTTCATTCTGCAGACCAGTCCCTTAATTTAAGAATAAAGTTAATAACTATATGAAGAATCTAAGGAATCAGATTTCCTTGATCTTTTTTCCATTACAGCACAAAATCATCTCACACTGAGAAATACACATTCTGTATAAAACTCCATTATGGTAAGCTTACTTATCTCAGACTTAATTTCAGTATAGATAACCCCTTGTCCTCATCGACATTTCTGTGCAGTGCATCTCTCTTACAGGAACATGGAAAGTATGTAATGTGTATAGCAAGAATGGCAGAATTATGAGGGAAGAGTACCATGAACAGTGTTTTTTTTTCCTGTTTAACCTAAGGAGATACACAGTAATATTCAGATTGTAAAGTAGTGCTGCCTGTTTTGCATAATAGATAAATATCTCAAGTTTATTTAATCTAAATGCTTCAGAATTTAAGACTGTCATTGACTTATAATATTAACTGGTTAGCTAATGATGTTTCTCTTATTTTTATGAGATTTTCCAGATTCCATAATGATAGAGCCTTTTGTAACTCCTCGTTGAGTAGCTATGTTGCAAGCTATTAATATTAGCAGTCCAAGAAAGAGAAAGTCGTTGTTGCTCATCATTCATTCAGAACACATGCTAACCGGAAGTCTGAAAACAGTACTGCTGGATTGTTTATGGGACGTAGCTATCAATATTTTAACACTTCAGAGTTATTTGAATTATCAGAATATGCTTACATTACAGTTTTTGAACAACCTAGTATATTGAATTCAAAGTTTGAGGAATTTATATATCATACAGTTTTAGAATTTGAGCTAGACAGGACTTTAAAAATCACCTAGTCTCAAACTGTCATTTTACAGATGTGGAAACTGACCAGTTACATTAGAATTAATCTTGGAAAATTAAGTTTCTTCTTTTACGTGTCCACTCTAAGTTTGAATAAACTTCCAAAATTTGAATGATTGTCTTTGGTTAGTTGTTTTGAAAGAAAGACTCCCGTACATGAAAGTTCTGTGTTTATAAATGTTTGGTTGTAATAATGCAGTACAAAAAACCAAAATGACTTTTTAAATTTTTTACTTTTTAAAAAAATCCTTGTGATGATTGAAAACAAAGTACCTTCCTTTGCTTAAGGTGCTTTGGTCCTCTTCTCTGCCAATTAGTATTATAGTACTTAGGAGGCTTATATTTCCAGAGCGGGTAATGAAAAAAATATATATTGGAAAGTGGGATAAGAATTAAACAACGCAAGCCTAGTGTTTTTCTAATTAATAGCAGTTTTGGTTGACAGTTGTTTCCATCTGCTTGTGCTCCTACTGCTTATTCAGGACAGGTGTGTTTACTTCTAGTGCCTAGGATGCTGAAACTTCTCTGGAAACTGAGTTATCTCACATGCCATCCCTTTGGCTTGAGACAACTACTTCACTCACTGCTCACTTCATGTTCTTAACTTGAAATCTGGACAAGGTTCACTTACATGGAGCCTTTTAAATGAACCTTTTCTGTTTCATTATTCATTTGTTCTTAAAATGACAGTAAGCCAGAAAAATTACTTGGGGCTTCTGTAAAGTGCAGTTTCTGCACCTTACTCCCAGAGATTCTGATCCATTAGATAAGTGAGGGGTATTGCATTTTACTGAAATTCCCCAAGTATTTTTGAGGAAAAAATGTACTTTCTTCAATCCCTTCAAAAATATCAAGGAAGTCTGATTCCTTAGATTCTTTTTTTTAAAAAATATTTTATTTATTTATTTATTTTTGGCTGCATTGGGTCTTCAGTGCTGCCCGTGGACTTTCTCTAGTTGGAGCGAGCAGGGGCTACTCTTCGTTGTGGTACGCAGGCTTCTCATTGCGGTGGCTTCTCTTGTTGCAGAGCACTGGCTCTAGGCACCCGGGTTCAGTAGTTGTGGCACATGGGTTCAGTAGTTGTGGCTCACAGGCTCTAGAGCACAGGCTCAGTAGTTGTGCCACATGGGCCTAGTTGCTCTGTGGCATGTGGGATCTTCCCGGACCAGGGATCGAACCTGTGTCCCCTGAACTGGCAGGCGGATTCCTAACCACTGCACCACCAGGGAAGTCCCCTTAGATTCTTCATAGTTATTAACTTTTTTCTTAAATTAAGGGACTGGTCCGCAGAATGAACAAACCAACCTCCAGCCAGTAAAATCAACTCTTGATCCTTAGAATATATTTTATTTCTCCAACATTGCTGTCTCAGTTCTTTTGCAGTTCGATTCTTTGAATCTTTTAAAGATATGTTAATAATACAAAGAGGGAGATTGAAACAGTATGGCTCCAAACAATTATTTGATGCTGGAAGAATTTTTTCCAGTAATGCAAGATAGAAAGTGTTATGGCATTTCTCCAGGTATTAAATAGCTTGATCCATTGGCCAAGGTAATGATTATTGCTCTCATATTATTTGTTGGAATTTTTTGTAGCCTGAATTGGGAAAAAATAAGAAGTAAGGGACATCAGATATTAAGAACATAGTCTTTTGAAGAATAATCTAAAATAAAAAATAAAGCACTCCTTTTGTATTTATGTCTGCATGTTCTTTCCAGAAATATAAAGTCTTAATTTTTAAATAATATGACATATAATGAGTTCTAATTATATACTTAATTTAATAACATTAAGCAAGTTTTAGATGAATTTCATTTTTAAAAACTTAGTGACATCTCACACTTTATAGGCTAACCCATTCCCAACTAGGGCATATACTTCACTACTTTTCATAATAATAATAGTTATATTATTATCTTTATTAACATTTATTAAGGTCTTACTATGGGTCAGACATTGTTTGAAATGTTTATTATCTCATTTAGTCTGCTCTTAAAACATCCCAATGTTTGGTCCTACTATTAATACAAGTTTACAGATTAGGAAACGGACATAGAGGGTGGATAAATGACTTAGAGTAACAGAGCTAGTGAGTCACAGGCTGTCTTTATTTATTTATTTATTTTAAATAAATTTATTTATTTATTTATTTTTGGCTGCATTGGGTCTTCGTTGCTGCACGCGGGCTTCCTCTAGTTGCAGCAAGCGGGGGCTACTCTTCATTGCGGTGCGCAGGTTTCTCATTGCAGTGACTTCTCTTGTTGCGCAGCATGGGCTCTAGGCGTGCGGGCAGTAGTTGTGGCTCCCGGTCTCTAGAACGCAAGCTCAGTAGTGGTGGCGCTTGGGCTTAGTTGTTCCGCGGCATGTGGGATCTTCCCAGACAAGGGCTCGAACCCCTGTCCCCTGCATTGGCAGGCGGATTCTTAACCACTGCTCCACCAGGGAAGTCCCACAAGCTGTCTTTAAACGTATAGACAAACTCCAGAGCTTACAGAGAAAACTCTTTTCATATCATACTTTGTGATTTTTAAATAATCTTTGCAATAATAAAATTTTTGAAATAGATATGTGTGTTCTCAAAATACAAAAACAGCTTTTATAGGCCTTGAGAAGATAATGTGTACATACATGTGCAATAGTGACAAATATTTCTTTTAAACATTAAGTTGTTGACCGAAATCAAATGCTGATTTGATCACCTTTCCTTTCCTCTATTTTCCTAATATAAATAAAAAATTAAGCATAATGAAGTCTTTGGGGAAAAAAAGAACATAAGATATTCCATCATAATGTAGTTTATTGTAGATTAAAAAGGAAGATATCTGTGAGATCATGAAACAATAAAAGAAAGGCAAGAACTAAGAGTTAGAAAAGTAGGTCACAAATGAGAGAGACCAGAAAAGGCTTCAAGAGCCAAGGAAACTGATCATTATAGTAATTCTTGGAAGAAACACAGTTTATTAAAAAATCAAATTGGTTTGCTACTTTATTTCTTTTTACCTAGTGTGATACTTGTGTTTGAAATGCACATTTTCCTGATTTTATTAAATCTTCATTTTAAATTAATTTATTTGAACAGGTAATAGATTGTAGAAAATTCAATATTTACATAAAAATATGAAGAGGAGAGTACAGTTTCTCTTCTTTTTCTGTTCCACAGCTATGAGAATCTCATTTCCAGAGGGATTCATTGTTAGAAGTTTCTTATTTAGTCTTCTAGAGATAGTCTTTACTTTTGTAGGCATATATTTATATAGTTTATTTTTCATACAAATGGCAACATACCGTTCTGGACCTTGCTTTTAATATAGAAATATATTGGGGAGATTTTCCTTTTCTTTTACCCAGAAATTAATGAATACTAATTTTGTGCTTACGATTGTCTAAATGCCTTACATGACTTTTAATCTCCATAAAATCCCATGAGTATTGTCACTGGTTTGTAGAAGAAACTGTGGCAGAGGGAAGATAAGTAACTAGCCCAAAATGACTCTGCAAGTACCTAACAGAGCCTGGATTCAGACCCAGGCAGTTCTGCTATGAAGTGACACTATACTACTGTTATATTGCCTCTCCATATTAGCATTTTCCATGTTTTATACAGAGAGCTATCTGATTTTTTTCACATGTGCATGATGTTCTAGTATATTAACAGCGTAATTTATTTAAAAGTTGAGGATTCCAGTACTGCAAATTCAAAGACTTTCTCTATTTTTTTTCCTATCAGATTGTTGGTATTTTACTAATTTTTAAAAACTATACCTGTTTGGTTTTCTTTTTTTTTTCTTTAAGTCCTTGCTCTACCTCCAAATAATGTTATACCATTTCAAGTATAGCAACAGTATACTTCATTTTTCCCTTTTCCCTCCTTTGTATTATTGTTGTCGTACATTTTACATCTACATATGTTAGAATACTCAGAATACATTATTATTTTTGTAGAGTGTTCCAGCATTATTTCTAGAAATATTTTTTTCTCCCTTCTCTCATCATCCCCTTCTGGAACTTCAATCTCATGTATGTTAGATTTGTTTAACACTGGTCACTTGTAAATCACTAATGCTATGATGATGATGATGATGAAGAAGAAGAAGAAGAAGATGATGATGATTGCAGTGTTTCTTCTCTCTGTGCTTCATTTTGGATAGTTTCTATTGGTACAACTTCAAATTCACTGGTCTTCTGCAATGTCTAGTTTTCTGGTAAACTCATCAAGTAGAATGAGATACGATTTTAGATACTATATATTTTATATATGGAAGTTCCTATTGGGTCTTTGGTCTAGTGTACAATTAAATTACTTGTCAGTTTAATCTTTTTAGGCTTGCTAGAGTGGGTCTAGAATAACCATAGTCTAGAGCTAATTTAGCCTCACTACTAAGGTGATAACCTTCCAAAGACTACCCAGTTCCCTCAGCACTCTGCCTGGTGGGAAAGCAATTACAGGCCTGTGTAAGCTTTGGGAATTATTTGGCCTACTGCTTTCCAATAGTTTTTCCCCCAGCCTGGTGGATTTTCATCCCGTGTGTGCACAGGCTAGTACTCAGCCAATGATTTGCAGAGACCCCTCCACCCCCACGGGGCTCTTTCTCTGTGCAGAGTCCTCTCTTCAGTACTCTCTTGAAAATTATTGCTGCTTTGACCTCTGGGAACTCCTGTTTCTCTCCCCTCAACTCAGTGAGACTGTTGGACTTTGTTTTGCTTCCTCCTCCTGTGCTACAGCCTGGAGACTGCCTCTAGCAGCAAGCCAGGGCAGTCATAGGGCTCATCTCATTTGTTTTCCCTTTTCTCATGAATCACAGTCCTGTGCTATTTGTTTTCCAGTATCTGAAAACAGTTCTTTCATATAATTTGTCTAGTTTTCTGGTTGTTTACAGTGGAACAGCTTTTTTTTTTTTTACAACAGTTAATCATTTATGGGCAGAAACAGAAATTCTCGTACCTCTACTGTTATGTTTTGTTTTGTTTTTAACATACAACAGCTTACTGAGATGTAATTCATATACCATACAATTCACCCATTTAAAATATACAGTTCAGTGGCTTTCAGTGTATTCTATAGTATTGTACAACCATCACCAGAATCAACTTTGGAACCTTATCATCATCCCCCAAAGGAACCCCATACCCAGAGCAGTTGTTCTCTATTTTCCCCCAATCCCTAGGCACCCCTAGGCAACCACTACTCCACTCTAGAGATTTGCCTACTATTGTCATCTCATGCAAATGGAAGCATACATATGTAGTTTATTGTGAATAGCTTCTTTCACTTAGCATAATGTGTTAAGATTCATCCATATTACAGCATGTATCATTAATTCATTCCTTTCTATTGCAGAGTAATATTCCATTGGATGGACATACCACATTTTATTTATGCTTTCATCTGTTGTTGGACATTTGAGTTCACTTTTTAGTTATTCTGAATAATGTTGCCATGGATATTTTTGCATAAGTTTTTGTGTGGACATATTTTTTTTTCCTCTTGGGTTACTTACTAGTTTTTGAAGCCTTTTATGTAGTGGTGAAATTTGCCTTTTGACTGTGGTGTGATTTGGAAGTATGTTTCCCTAATCATTACTTCTCTTCTGACTTTTTTTCCAAGGAGAAATTTTTCTTTTTATGTATCAATCTTTTATTTCATAGTTTCGCGGTTTTGTGTAATATTAGGATGGCTTTCTACCATGGTTTCTTTTTTTTTTAAATTTATTTATTTTTGGCTGTGTTGGGTTTTCGTTTCTGTGTGAGGGCTTTCTCTAGTTGTGGGAGCAGGGGCCACTCTTAATCGCGGTGTGCGGGCCTCTCACTGTCACGGCCTCTCTTGTCGCGGAGCACAGGCTCCAGAGCGCAGGCTCAGTAGTTGTGGCGCACGGGCTTAGCTGCTCCGCGGCATGTGGGATCTTCCCAGACCAGGGCTCGAACCCATATCCCCTGCATTGGCAGGTGGATTCTCAACCACTGTGCCACCAGGGAAGCCCCCTCTACCATGGTTTCTCATAGTACTTTTATGGTTTCATTTTTTATGCTTAAATTTTTGAATCATCTCTTGTTTTGAGAAAGGAATCCAACTTGATATTTCCCAATGGCACCATTTATTGAATAATCCATTTTTCCCTACTGACTTGAACTGTCACTTTTATCATATATTAAGTATAGGTATATATTTGGGTCTATGTCCATTATTTGATTTAGAATTGATATATCTAATATTTTGTGCAAGTACTATACTATTACATTTATTGTAGTTTTATAAATATTTTTTCAGAATTCTTGCTGTTTTTATTTATCTGTCTTCGTGTACTTTCGATTTTGTCTAGTTCTAAAAGAAAAATCCTTTTGTGGTTTTTTTTTAATTGGAAAGATAAAGTTGTCCTTTCACATTTAAGTTTTTGATCTACCTTCAGTTGCCTTGTATGTGCTGTGAGGTATGGATCTGATGTAATGTTTTATATAAATAATTAACTGACCTTGTGCCATTTTTGAATAGTTTATCCTTTCTCCACTTACCTATAATGCCACTTATGTCACATATCAAGTTCCCCTACATGTATGGGTCTAGTTCTGGGTTCTCTGTTTTGTTTCACTGGCCTGTTTGTCTATCTCCTTAGCAATATTATCGCCTTTCTTAATTGGTATAGTTGCTTTAGAATAAGTCTTGGTATCTGTTTATGAAAATTCTCTATCATATTCTTCAAGACTGTATTGGCTATTTTTGAATATTTGTTTTCAATATATAGTTTAGAATCAGCCCTTTAATTTCCATGTAAAAACCTGTCTGGACTTTTATTGAAATTGCAATGAATTTATAAATTAATATGGAGAGAATTGATAGCCTGACAATATTGCATTTTCTTATGTTTGAATATGGTAAATCTTATTTATTTATGTTTTCTTAAATGCATTTCATGAAGCTTTGTAATTTTCTCCATATGGATCAAGCATATCTTTTGTTGGATTTATTTCTAGTTACTTTATTTATTTTTGTTACTGTTGTAAATGATATCTTGTTAAAATTCAAATATTCTAACTTTTTGTAGCTGGAATATAGAAATGCCCTTGGTTTTTATACATTGATCACATATAAACTTTGTTCAACTCTCCATTAGTTTAATAATTTGTAGGATAGTCTCATCTGTTCTCTATAGGGAAAATCATCTCAGCTGAGAATAATGACAAGTTTATTTGTTCTGTTGTAGTTGTACACTTTTTTCCTTCTCATTGACTGAAAAGCTTTAATCAAGGTAATGACATTCAATTCCACAAATATGATCTCTTCACATTTCTAATAAGTACTAGGCAATAACATAAGCCCTCCAGATATCAGAGTGACTAAAACAAATATGGTCTCTTTGCTCAAGGAGATTAGATTGGTGTTTTAGAAATACTCTTGTGTCTGTAGGATGGAAAATGGACTGGAGAGAAGCAAGAGTGGAGGCAGGTAAGCCAGGCCTAGTAAGAGGTTACTCTGCCAGTGTAAGGGAGAGACGATGGGGACCTAGATCAGGAGACTGCAGACAGGCCTGCTGCCTGATTTTATATGACTTGTGAACTGTGAATGGTTTTCACATTTTTAAATAGTTGAATAAAGTCAAAAGAAGAATGATATTTTGTGACATGTGTACATTATATTATTCAAAATTTTAGGGACTATACAGTAAAGCTTTACTGGAACACAGCCGTGTTCATTCATTACATAATTGTCTGTGGTGCTTTTGTGCTACAACAGCAGAGTTGAGTAATTGTGACCTTGATTGTATAGTCCACAAAGCCCAAGATAGTTACTTTCTGGCTCTTTACAGAAAAAGACTTTGCTGGCCCCTGACCTTTAGGTGGCAGTAGAGAGAAATGGTGAATTTGAGAGTTATTAGGAGGTAGACTGACAAGGCATGGTGATTAACTGGGTGTGGCTGTAAAGAGGAAAAAGTGGAATAAAGGATTATTCCCAAATTTGCAGATATTTGGAAAGGTGAGAAATGTTAGTTTGATTTATAGAGATAGAAGATGTTGAAATCAGGTCAGATTTGTGGAAAGGGGCAGGAGTGTGGAGGAGATGAGTTCTGTTTTAGATACGTTGAATTTGACGTGTCTGTAAGACAGCCATTTGCAACTATCTAGGAGGCAGCTGTATACATGAAAGAGACCTGGACAGGTTTGGTGTCAACAACATAGACGTGCAGAATGAAGTGATTAGAGTGGATGATATTGCCCCCAGTGAGGATACAGAGTAAGAAGAACAGAGGGTCTATAGGAAAAAGAAATTTAAAAACATCAATATTTAAGGAATGGATAGAGTAAAAAGAACCTGGAACAGAATCTGACAAGTAGCAGTTCAAGAGGTTAAGAGGATATCTTAGGGATTGTCTAACTAAGGCAGCATGTGTGTGAGTGTGAGTGTGTGTGTGTGTGTGTGTGTGTTGTGGGGGTGCAGTGTTCTAGTAACCCATTTGAACTAGCTTAAGCAAACAAACAAAAAAAACAAAAAACGTTATTTGAAGGCTAGAGGGGGACTGTCTTGTGGAAGTCAAGGATAAGAAAGTGCTACCAGGCCTCCTGAGGGATTGGAGCTAGGCTCTGGAATGCTATCAGAACTAAAGGCATGCCATCCATCTTTGTTTCTTGAGGTTACATGGTCTCGCATTTCTGCTTCTTCCTTTTCTGTCTCCACTTTGGCATGTGTATGTCAGCCTCACCCCTAGCTCTACATAATTTTCAAATTCAAGCACGTAACAGAGACTGACTGACTTTCTGACTTTATTACTATTAGGAAAAAGAATCTAATCGGCTTAGCCCAGCCAATGGATTTGCTTCCCTAGAGCCAAGTGTCTGTGTCTGATTCAGGGGCTGTGGTCAATAGAGCAGGATCACACAGTATGAGCATGTCTCCAGGGCCACACTGCTGGGTCTAAGTGGGGATGTTTGCAGAAGAGAGGGATATAGATTGGACAGTATCATAAAAAGAATATACTATAAACTACAAGTGAAAGAAAGAGAGGGTATTCTGGAAAAGGAAAGTAGTTAATATTGTTAAATGCTACTAAGAGGATAAACAGGATAAGTACTGAACCTTATAGAAGGCTTGGAAAATACAAGAATAGGAAAAAGCTAGTATTAACTTTATTTCCTTACAATTTTGAAATAATTGGGACCATATTGTATATGGACTTTATTCTTTTTTTATTTGATATAATGTGTGATGGTAAATCTTATGAGTCAACTTGGCTAGGCCACAGTACCCAGATTTTTGGTCCAACACTATTCTAGATGTTTCTATGAGGATATTTTTAGAAGACACTAACATTTAAATCAATAGATTTTGGATAAAGTAGATTACCTTCCATAATGTGGATGGAGCTTTATCCAATCAGTTGAAGGCCTTAAGAGAAAAAAGACTGTCCTCCCCCAAGGAGGAGGGGATTCTGCCAGCAGACTGCCTTTGGACTTGAGCTACATCAAGTCTTCCCTGGGTCTCCAGGCTGCTTTCCTACCCTGAAGATTTTGGATTTGCCAACCTCCATAATCCTTAAAATAAATCCAATAATAAAGCCAATTCTTTATAATAAATCTCTCAATATATATGTATACATATACATCCTATTGGTTCTTTTTCTCTAAAGAATTCTAATACATTATGTCATAAATTTTCTATCAGTAAAAATTCCTAGAAAACATTATTAATGAATGAAATATTTTCATATTCCTGCAAAATACTTTTTATACTATAGGGTTTTCCTTACTGTTGACATTATTATCTTTATAAACGAGGAAACTGCATTGCAAAGAGACTATAAAACTAGCCCATGGTCCCACACCTGAAGAAGTAGGCACCTTTCGGGAGTCTGCCGAGTTCCCAACCCTCTGAAGGTTCCCTCACCTATAGGGCTGCCATATTTTCTCTACGTGTTCTTGCCCATCAGGAACTGAGAAGAGTACTGTTTGGGCAGGTTCCTCAGTGAAGAAGTAGTGAATTCAGAAACCTTTATCTACCATGTGGACTGAAGAACAGAGAAACTAGTCTGCAGAAAAAGAAGAATGAAGTGGATATGTAAAGAGAAGAGATGGTCCTGTGACTGTCCGGTTTATTATTCCAGTTTCTTCTTTTTTTTGCGATACGCGGGCCTCTCCCGTTGCGGAGCACAGGCTCCGGACGCGCAGGCTCAGTGGCTATGGCTCACGGGCCCAGCCGCTCCGCGGCATGTGGGATCTTCCCGGACCGGGGCACGAACCCGTGTCCCCTGCATCGGCAGGCAGACTCTCAGCCGCTGTGCCACCAGGGAAGCTCTCCAGTTTCTTCTTGAAGCTTAGCCTCATTCTGCCCTAGGGTTCTGTGAGATGCTCTGTAACTTTACAGATACATCTCTTTTTTTCCCCTTAAGATAATTTAATATCTGTTATTTACATTTTTAGAGTCCCAATAAATGCATGTAGTAAGTGGCTAGATCCAGGTCTGTGTAGCTCCCAAAACTGATATTTTATTTTATTTTTTTGGCTTTGCTGCGTGGCTTATGGGATCTTAGTTCCCCGACCAGGGATTGAACCAGGCCCTCGACAGTGAAAGCGCCGAGTCCTAACCACTGGACTGCCAGGGAATTCCCAAAAACTGATATTTTAAGCACTACTTTATTATCAATAAATGTTGATTTATTCACTGTTGTATGGTATAATTTTATGATAAACATATTTATATATATAATCCTTGCCCTCATTTCTATTTCTTTAGTGAAGAATTCTAGGAGAGAGGTTACTGATTCAATGTATATGAACATTTATAGCTCTTTTATGTATTGACAAAATGCTTTCCAGAAAGGTTGCCTCAATTTTTACTCCACTAGCAGTGTATGAGAACAGTGCAAGATATATCAGTAATGTGTTCTTCCTGTCCTTTGTTGTTCATATAAACACTGTCCATTCCTCAAATGGAAAATATAATTTTTTTCTTGGTGCTTGCCTTTGTCCCATGTTTAAGTTACTTTGTACGCGGGCCTCTCACTGTTGTGGCCTCTCCCGTTGCGGAGCACAGGCTCCGGACGCGCAGGCTCAGCAGCCATGGCTCACGGGCCCAGCCGCTCCGCAGCATGTGGGATCTTCCCGGACCGGGGTAGGAGCCCGTGTCCCCTGCATCGGCAGGTGGACTCTTCACGACTGCGCCACCAGGGAAGCCCTAAGTTACTTTAAAAATTTTTGAATTCTACTAAGAACAGTCTTTGTAACTGCTTTTTTTTTTTTAATGTTTCTTTTTTTGGCTGCATTGGGTATTTGTTACTGCGCGCGGGCTCCCCCTAGCGGCGGCGAGTGGGGGCTACTCTTTGTTGCGGTGCGCGGGCTTCTCATTGCGGTGGCTTCTCTTGTGGAGCACGGGCTCTAGGTGCGTGGGCCTCAGCAGTTGTGGCTCGCAGGCTCAGTAGTTGTGGCTCACAGGCTCTAGAGCACTGAGTAGTTGTGGCGCACGGGCTTAGTTGCCCGCGGCATGTGGGAATATTCCTAGACCAGCGTTCGAACCCGTGTGCCCTGAATTGGCAGGCGGATTCTTAACCACTGTGCCAGCAGGGCAGCCCTATAACTGCTTTAATTGTAAGTAATTTTATTGACTTACTGACTTCAGTGAGTGTGAATGGAAAATGTCCTAATATAAAAAATAATTCCAATTATGAGTGATAAATATTTAAGGAAAGCATATCAGTAAGAGTAAAAACATTTTGTAGAATAACTGAAGGAAATGTTTAGATAAGTGTTCTGTGATAGGATTTGCAATGAAAAGATTAGATAGTGGCATGAAATTAAAAACATCTAGGAGGTCATATAATCTGTTTTGAGTTTGGTAATTTTTTATTGATTTGAAAATAGGAAGGATTTGTACATTTTTCTTTCATCTTTTTGCTGTTGTTGTTGTTGTCATTTTGCTTTTTTCTGTGGCTGCCCAGCTTGCAGGATCCCCAACCAGGGATTGAACCCACACTCTCGGCAGTGGACATGAGGAGTCCTAACCACTAGACTGCCAGGGAATTCCCTCTTTCATCTTTTTTGATAAGATCTGAAGACTTAAGTAAAAACATTCTTTTTAGAGGAAATAACATAAATTCAGCAGATAAAGCTCAACATTCTCTAAGAAAAAGAAAATAGAAGCTAGGAATCCCTACCAAACTCAAAATTATAACCTATTTGTGTAGTGATAAAAGTGTAAAGTAATAAGCATGGTAAATTGGAAAAGTCATCAGAATAGGCCACTAGAATATAATACTAAACGTTATTTAGCATTGCTGGGTCTGTTTCTTATTTTGTAAAGAGAGGGGAGAGGAATTAGTGTAAGATCCTTTGTACTTGTAATTAAGTGAAATTTGTACCTAGCCTCCATTCTAAGAAAAACTAAGTAAAATGTATCTGTGGTATTTTTGATCCTAGGGATACAAGGAATTAAACAAACAATACACTTTATACAGCTTAGTATAGTGGTTAAGAGCTCAGACTTGGGAATCAGACTTCCAGTGTTTGAATCTCATCTCTGTAACTTAATACCTGTTTGATTTTGGGCCTCTCTCTGCCTGTTTCATTTAAATTAGAACACCTACCCCTTAGGGTTGTTCTGATGATTAAATGAGCTAATATTTGTAAAGCTCTTAGAATTGTGCCTAGTACATGGTAAATTGTACGCTAAATTATTTAATTTATTAACATCTCAATAAAAAACAAACCCACACATATTTCTTCTAACATCTGCCTAGAATTGAATTTGAGGTATAAAAAAATCCAGTTTGAGTTTTCTTTTGCAATGCCTTTTGCATTTTGAAAATTACTGTACTTAATTGCCTTTATTCCACTTACTCTCCCAAGTGCTGAGGCAGCTCCAGAAGAGCTGTTGTCATCCCAGACTAGATTTGCTCCCAACCCTAGAGATTTGAATTAGGAATTAAAAAAAAAAAAATCTCTACAGAACCTGTACTAGACACTGGAGAGATTTTCTGGGACCTTGTGAGCAAATAGGCTATATTATCCAAGAGACAATTAGATTAAAAATGATTAAAAATGATTTGACAGGTTACAATCAAATGAATTAATGAATTGGATACTGCCTGGATTTACTAAATTTCTTTTGTTTCTACTCTGGTTTCTGCAGAGGGAATTAAGAATTTGTTGTTCACCTTAACTATCTGGAAAGCTGTGGGCTTTAGAACTTCCTTTAGCAGCTCTAAAATGATGCAATCTGTATAATATTACATGTAGCCCTTATCTTTTTTCCTCACAAATCCCTTCCCTATAATAGGAATTGGGAAATGGACTTATTTTGTTAACATAAGGTCACATCAACTAGTTTGCTAATAAATAGTATTTCCTTACTGTGGTTTGTAATATAAAAGACATTTAAAATTATAATTAAGTTCTATTGATGAGTTCTTTTGCTAAACTGTGATATAAAAGTTTGACAGTGAAACAGTAACTAAGATGACAACAAATGTGTATAGGTCAAAACAGTAGATTGAGTTGAAAATGTTTTAGTACACATTTTTATTAATATGTACATTAAATGACTATATGTGGGTCAGATTTTGTTTTACCTATTTGAACCGACATATTACTCTACATTAGTCTACCAGTGTGGAAGGTACCATGAAGGAAGACATGCTATTTTGATTAAATTTTTTTTGATTATTTATTTTTGCTTTTAGTGTAGAAAATATAGTTCATATTGTGTTGTAGAATGAAGTGGCTTTTATATTTCTATGCAACTTGAGTTACTTTGTTTTAGAAAGTATATATTACTTTTAAAAGCTTAAGCTACAGAATCCTTACCTAATAATGTTTATTTTAAAACAAGTATTGGAAGTTCCCTTTCCTAGTTTACTCAACAGGATTTTCAGATTGCAGTTTATCATGGTGAATTCCAGAGATGCTCTTAGAACTAAAGTTTAACATAGCCCAGGTTTGAGGCCAGGAATTGAATGATACCATGGCTTTTGACCCCAAGTTATCTTGAATGAGATACTGTAAGACTGATGTTCTTAGTGGCTAAAGGCTTACGTTTACTTCATTCAACAAGTATTTATTGACTGTCTACTATATGCAGACACTAGACAATAATTAAAATAAATACTATTATTTTAAGTACATATAAGTATTTGTAGTATATATGTACATATAGAATATACATAAAATATATCCTAATGCATAAATATATCCTGTCAAATATAAGGGTGTTTAATTTCTTTTATTAATATTTTATAGTTTTCAGTTTAATTTCTTTTATTAATGTTTTGTAGTTTTCAGTATACCGTTCTTTTATTTATCTGGCTAAATTTGTTCCTAGGTATTTTATTCTTTTGGGTGCTATTGTAAATTGAATTGTTTTCTTAATTTCCTTTTCAGATTACTCATCACTGGTGTATAGAAACAAAACTTATTTTTGTGCATTGATCCTGTACCCTGCAACTTGCTGAATTAATTTCTTAACTCTAGTAGTTTTTTGTGGATTCTTTGGGATTTTCTGTTTTTAACATCATGTCATCTGTGAATAGAGATAGTTTTACTTCCTAATTTAGATGTTTTTTATTTCTTTTCCTTGCCTAATTGCTCTGGCTAGAACTTACAATACAGTGTTAGATAGCAATGGTGAGAGGTAGACATCCTTGTCTTGTTCCTAATCTTGGCAGGCAGGGTGGGAGGGACCTTTCAGTCTTTCAACCATTGAACTTAATAGTATCTGTAGATATTTCATAAATGCCCTTTATCACGTTAAGGAAGTTCCCTTCTATTCCAAGGTTTTGAGACCTTTTATTAGGAAGGAGTGTTGGATTTTGTCAAATGCTTTTTCTGTACCAATTGAGATAATAATGTGTTGTTTTTGTTTTTGTTTTTTTTTGTGTGGTACATGGGCCTCTCACTGTTGTGGCCTCTCCCATTGCAGAGCACAGGCTCCGGATGCACAGGCTCAGCGGCCATGGCTCACGGGCCCAGCCGCTCCGCGGCATGTGGGATCTTCCTGGACTGGGGCACGAACCTGTGTCCCCTGCATCAGCAGGCAGACTGCCAACCACTGCACCACCAGGGAAGCCCGTGTTTTTGTTTTGTTTTTACTTCATTCTATTAATGTGGTGTATTACATTGATTGATTTTTCTTTGTTGAACCGCCCTTGTATTTCTGGGATAAATACCACTTGATCGTGGTGTATAATACTTTTAATGTGCTGTTGGATTTTGTTTGCTAATACTTTGTAGAAGATTTTTGCATCAGTATTCACAAGGGATATTGGCCTGTAGTTTTCTTGTGATGTCTTTGTCTGGTTTTGATATCAGGGTAATAACGGCCTCACAGAATGAGTTAAGAAGTGTTCCCTCTGCTTCTGTTTTTTGGAAGAGTTTGGGAAATACTGACATAAAATCTTCCTTAAATGTTTGGTGGAATTCACCAGTGAAGCTTTCTGGACTCAGGTTTTTCTTTGGAGGTTTTTTTTTTTTTACATCTTTATTGGAGTATAATTGCTTTACAAAGGTGTGTTAGTTTCTGCTTTATAACAAAGTGAATCAGTTATACATATACATATGTTCCCATATCTCTTCCCTCTTGCGTCTCCCTCCCTCCCACCCTCCCTATCCCACCCCTCTAGGTGGTCACAAAGCACCGAGCTGATCTCCCTGTGCTATGCAGCTGCTTCCCACTAGCTATCTATTTTACGTTTGGTAGTGTATATATGTTCATGCCACTCTCTCACTTTGTCCCAGCTTACCCTTCCCCCTCCCCATATCCTCAAGTCCATTCTCTAGTACTTTGGAGGTTTTTGATTACTTATTCACTTTCTTTACTTGTTGTAAGTCTGTTTAGACTATATTTCTTCTTGAGTCAGTTTTGGTAGTTTGTGTTTTTCCAGGAATTTGTGTATTTCATCTAGGTTATCTAATTTGTTAGCATATAATTATTCATAGTTTTCTCTTATAATCCTTTTTGAAAAAAATAAATTTAATTATTTATATTTGGCTGTGTTGGGTCTTCGTTGCTGTGTGCAGGCTTTCTCTAGTTACGGCGAGCGGGGGCTACTCTTCATTGCGGTGCGTGGGCTTCTCATTGCAGTGGCTTCTCTTGTTGTGGAGCACAGGCTCTAGGTGTGAGGGCTTCAATAGTGGTGGCACGTGGGTTCAGTAGTTGTGGCTTGCAGGCTCTAGAGCGCAAGCTCAGTAGTTGTGGCGAACGGGCTTAGTTGCTCTGCAACATGTGGGATCTTCCTGGACCAGGGCTCGAACCTGTGTCCCCTGCACTGACAGGCAGATTCTTAACCACTGTGCCACCAGGGAAGTCTGTCTTGTAATCCTTTTTATTTCTGTAAGATCAATAGTAATGTTTCCACTTTCATTTCTGATTTTAGTTATTTGCATCCTCTTCTTTTTTTTTTTTTTTTTGTCAGCCAGGCTGTAGATTTATTAGTCTTGTTGTTCTTTTTAAAGAAATAACTTTTAGTTGTGTTGCTTCTCTTGTTTTTCTATTCTGTATTTCATTTTTCTCCACTCTTGTCATTTTATTATTTCCCTCAGTTGCTAGCTTTGCATTTAGTTTGCTCTTCTTTTTCTAGTCCTCAAGGTACAGAGTTGTGACTGATTTCTTTCTTTTTAATGTAGGGCTCCACTGTTATACACTTCCCTCTGAGTGCTGCTTTTATTGTGTTACATGATTTTTAGTATGTTGTGTTTCGTTTTTACTTGTCTCTATTTTATAACTTCCCTGTGATTTCATCTTTGGCCTATGGTTATTTAAGGGTAGTTTAATTTCGGGACCTCCCTGGTGGTCCAATGGTTAAGAATCTGTCTTCTGTTGCAGGGTACACGGGTTCGATCCCTGGTCAGGGAACTAAGATCCCACATGCCACGGGGCAGCTAAGCCTGCACCGCAACTATTGAGCCCTTCCGCTCTAGAGCCTGCGGGCCACAACTAGAGAGAAGCCCGTGAGCTGCAACTAGAGAAGCCCCCGCACCGCAAGGAAGAGCCGTTGAGTTGCAACGCGTGCTGCAACTAAGACCCAACACAGCCAAACAACAATTTTAAAAAAAAAGAGTAGTTTAATTTCTACATACAGTTGATCCTCATTATTCATGGATTGCTTGTTTGTAAGTTTACCTACTCAGTAGAATTTGTCACTCGAGAATCAGTACATTCAGACCTGTGCAGAGTGGTGAAAAATTTGAGTCACCTGGCATACGTGTTCCCAGCCAAGGCTGAACAAGGCAATAAACTGCTTTCTTGTTTCAGCTGTTATACTGCAAACAAGAGTCCTTTTTGCAGTCTGCTCAGTACCACCTTTGTCATGTCTTTGTGCTTTTTTTTTTTTTTTTGCGGTACGCGGGCCCCTCACCGCTGTGGCTTTTCCTGCTGCAGAGCACAGGCTCCGGACGCACAGGCCCAGCAGCCATGGCTCACGGGCCCAGCCGCTCCGCGGCATGTGGGATCTTCCTGGACCGGGGCACGAACCCGTGTCCCCTGCATCGGCAGGCGGACTCTCAACCACTGCGCCATCAGGGAAGCCCTCTTTGTGCTTTTTTTTTTTTTTTTTTGATGGCTTTGCTGTTTAAAATGGTCCCCAAGCTGCAGTGCTGTTTAGTGTTCCTACATACAAGAAGGCTGTGATATGCTTTACAAAGGAAATATATGTGTGTGAGGTAAGATTCATTCAGGCACCAGTTATAGTTCTTTTGACCATGAGTTCAATATTAATGCATCAACAATATAGTATATCCAGAAAAGGGAAGAGGAAATTCACTGATGTGTATGTAAGGCCACTCTGGAAATGCTGAAGTAGTATCTGTAGTGTCTGATGAAGCTGTGGAAAAGATGGAAAAGTGGCTGACTTTGTGGATTCATGAGATGATAACCAATTTAAAAAAAGAAAGCATAGTGGACAGCATCGTTATGAAGATGAAAGCCAATGAAATCATGTTACCCAGAGTAAGGAAAATATTAAATTCTTCTCTTGTAGTACTAACTGGCCTGCACATTTCAAAAGACTATACAGCATGAAAAATGTTAAACTTGCAATAATCCTGAGTCAAGATCAAGAGGCTGTGGGAGAATGTTTAGGTTGTCTGCTAAGTGTTATTTAGGAAAAAGGCTATGTGGAAAAGCAGGTTTTCAATGCTGATGAGACTGGCTTGTAGAACTATTTCTCCAATTCTGTCAATGTTTGCTTCAGTTATTTTTGGGCTTTGTTTGGTGCAAATGTGTTTACAATCATTATATCTTCTTAATGAATTGATCCTTTTATCAATACATATTGTCCTTTGTCTTTGGTAACAATTTTTGACCTGAAGTCTGTTTTATCTGATTTTAGTAGTGCCACATAGCTCTCTCTTTTGGTTACTATTTGCATGAAATATGTTTTTCCATTTGTTCACATTCAACCTATTTGTGTCTTTGGATCCAAAGTGAGTCTCTTTAGGCAGCATATAGTTGGATCGTGTTTTCTTATCCATTCTACCAATCTCTGCCTTTCATTGGAGAGTTTAAACCATTTCCATCTAAAGTAATTACTGATAAGGAATGACTTTTGACATTTTGCTATTTGTTTTCTGTGTGTCTTATGCATTTTTTACTTCTAATTTCCTACATTACTGCTTTCTTTTGTGTTTGAGTTTTTTATAGCGTACCTTTTTTTTTTTTTTTTTTTTTTACCTTGTTTTAAACGAGCCCACATGCTATATAGCAGACACTATGAGCACAGCTTCAGGACTACTATTCCTCCTTTTATGACCACCAAGACCAGGGTTCATATCCAATGGGAAAGGGAACTGGAGGGTTATAGCGTACCATTTTTATTTCCTTCTTATTTCCTTTTGTGTATATTTTTTAGATACTTTGTGGTTACCATGGAGATTACAATTAATAACTAGATATATTTTGAAGGTATAACTGACACTTTTAATGGATTGGATGATGGGTATGAATGAGGAAGTCAAGGTTAACAACAAGGTATTTGGCCTGAGGAATGGAACAGTGGAGAAGTCATTTATTAGGAAGGAGATAACCATAGGAATTTAAGCTGGTCAGATGTGGAGATGGCAGAGAAATCAGGAGTTCAGATTTAGTCATGTTACATTTGAGATGCCTGTTAGACATTGATCACATAGGCTGTTGGATATAAAAGTCTGAGATTCAGGAGACATGTCCTGGCTAGAGATGGAAATTTGAGTCATGAACATATGGATTGTATATAAATCCTTGGGACTGGATGAGATCACTAAGGAAGTGAGTGTAGATTGGGAAATGGGCACACTAATACTAAAGAGCTGTGACTAAAGGGGGGAACTAACAAAAATGACTGAAAAGGAGTGGTCTATGTATATTTTATATATTTGTAATAGATTCTGTCATTTCTTAGGAAAGGATAATTCCACATAAATCTGTTTTCTTTCCAGCAATATCTAAATGAGGACAGTGGTCCTAAATATTAGTGGTCCTAAATTTTAGAGACAGTTTAACATAAAATAAAAAGGTAGTTATAATTTGGATATTCTTAAATATAAAATAAGTGTGCCAGATGAATTGGTTATTATGCATAATCTTCCTCCCCCAACATGGTCCCACTTTAGGAATATTACTTTATCTAGTTTTTCTAGGTGGTTTTACTTTTTATAGTCATTAAGATCTGTGATCTTTTTTATCTGCTTAAAAGATTGCTTGATAAAATACTTCTTTGCTTTGATACTGTAATTATACTGAATTCTGTTCTGTGGGGAGCGAATGTGAAAGTTATGTAGTCAGAACTGAATCAGGTCTTCCCCCAAATGTGTTTGTTTCCACAAAAAAAATCTAGGGAAAATATTGTGAAGGTAGAGACTAATGGCTTAAAAAAATCAACCGTCAATGAAAAAAAAAGTGACTTGTTCTTTTCCCAAGTAGTCATCTTACCCCAGTGAGATCTAAAGGTGCTCTGGAATAGGGGAAAAGCCTCCGCATGTAGCTTGTTCGCATTCCTAACTCTCCCATTTAAACACCTTGGAGTTAGTAAACCTGAATAAAGGTGGATTAAGTTAAGTTAAATTCAATTAACTTAAAATGCTTCTTTTTGCCTACCTTCAGTCCTAGCTTTTGAGACTTAATAAATGAATTTTTCTTCTATCTATTGTGTAAGAGAATTCCCACCAATAACTTTGTACTTTTTAACTTCCTTATGGGGTCTAAGTGAAAAAAGAGAAAGAAGAAAGACGCATAGGAGACTTTTTTGGTGGTGGTGGTAGTTTTTACTTCTTTGCCTCTCCCTTGCTATTAACAGTTAAAAAAAAAAATTAACAGAAAAATTGAAAAAACCTGAGTGCCTGCTACAGAGACAAAAGCCACTGTTATCATCTCTCACCTAGACTGTAACAGCAGCCTCCTAACTGGTCTTCCTGCTTCCACCCTTGCTCCCTTATTGTCTAATCCCATGACACTGCTCTGCTCAAAACCCTGCAATGGCTCCCCATTTGATTCCCCCCAAAATCAGATTTCTTACGGAGGGCTCTTAGGCTCTGGTTGCCATGACGTCTCTCACCTCTCCTCCTACCTGCTCTCTCTGTTCCAGCCACACTAGCTTCCTTGCCAGTCGCATTTCCTCATTAAAGACTTTGCTCTACCTGATCCCACTGCCTCATATATGTTCTTTCCTCAGATACCTGGTTGGCTAATTCTCTCACTTCCATCCAGTCTTGCCTTAAATCTCAGCTTGTCAATATAAAGCCTACACTGACTATCTTTTAATACTTTAACCTGCCCCACTCACATTCCCATACTCCTCATCCTATTTCTGTTACAGTTTTAATTATGATAGGTGTGGTTATGCTGTGGTAATGATTAACCCTGAAAACAGCTTAACAACAAAAGCTTATTTCTCATTTGTGTTTCATATCCATTATGGGTTAGCAAACAACTCTGTTCCACTTAGAACCTCAGGGACCCAGGCTGATAGAAGTTTGCCCATCTTGTGATGCATCTCAACATTCAGCTTCCAGCATCACATCTATAGGGAAGAGAGAGTTCATAGAATGATTGAAAGGGGCAGAAGCCACCTTTTTCCCAGTTCATTGTCAGAACCAGTCACATGGCCCCAATCTAACTGCAAAAGGAGCACAAGGAATATTTGGTGAACATTACTGTTTCAACACCTGTTCTCTTTTTATTTCTCCATAGTACTTATCATGTTTTATTGTATAATTTGTAGATGTTATATAAAATGTCATTTATATATTTACATATGTATAATTTGCATATTTTGTGTTTATTATTTAGTGCCTTTCCTCAGCAAGAATTTAAAACTTATTCTCCTAGAAAACCTCACTACTTACAGCTTCTTGGACACAAGCATTTCTTCATTTGCTCCTGCTGTTTGTAATGTCCTCTATCTTTTTTGCCCTGTGCTTCTTTTTCCTCTAAAGAGTAAATCCTACTTATCTTTTGGGACAATTTGAATCTTAATCTGGGAGACTCAACTAACATCCTTAAACTAAGTTAAAGGCCCATCCCTTAGACTCCCTCTGAATTTTTATTATACTCCTATCATAGCCCTTAACCTCCTTATAGGGTTACATGTCTGTCTGCCCCATTAACCAAGTTCCTCATGCATATGGAAGAATGTCTGAAGAAATACATGGAGCCTAGAAAAGAAACTATGAGGATCCAAATAAGGACAGTATAAGTAGGGTGAAGAGATGACAGAATCAGAAATATTTAGAAAGTAAAATCAGCAAGACTTGCTTATTGGTTGAATATGAGGGATAAGGGAGAAATCAAGGATAATTCATACTTCTCATTTAGATTATGATACTTCCAAGTGAAATAGGGAATATGAGAGGAGGAACAAGTCTAGGTGGTAGGATGATGAGTTGGGTTTGAGGTATAGTATGTTTACCTCCATAAGGATCTCAAGATGGAGATATGTGCAGGGGTTGGCTAAATGGTTCTTAATCCAAGGACATGGATAGGTCTTCAGCATGCTAAGTAGTAGTTAAAAGATAAGAAAAGGTGAGACTGCCAATAACTACTAAGGGCAGAACCCTTAGTTAAACTAACGTTTAAGGAACAATTAGAGGAATACATGCTCTTGTGCAGAAAACACAGAAAAAAATAGGTGGTCAAAGGGGAACCACGAGAGTGTGATGCTGTCGAAATCAAGGTATTTAGACTTTCAGGAAGAAATATGTGGGCCATGTTAAAAGCAGTAGAGAAGTCAAATCAAAACAACTGTGTACTAAATCTTGACCACTCTTCTTGCAACCTTACTTAACTCTTTCAACTCCACTTCTTATTGAACCACCTTGAATTCTTATTGAATTGAACTATCTTGGCTTCAATTTCATTGAGAAATTTGAAGTTATCAGGCACATGCCCATCCATCAATCATTTCCTCCTTCCCCTTAATATCAGGAGCTTCAAAGCCAAGTCTAATACCAGTGCCATTAATACTAAGAGTTGTCTACATTTTAAGTTTTTTCCCAATTTATGGCTTTCTGCTCCCAGTATCCCACCAAAATTTTTTGTAATAAGGTTGCCATTTGAAATTTTAGTGGAGGGGCAAAAATGGACAACAAATTACGTGATGCTGAATATCGAAAGGAAGATGTGGAAATGGCAAATAGCAGTCAGTCACTGATGGAAGTGAGAGGGAGATAATGCCTCCTCCCCAAGGGAGCAATGATATTCACCTGGACCAGATTCAGGCATTATTCCAGAGGCACTTTCATTTTGGAGCTACAGTAAAAGTATGTCTCTTACCTGTTTTTCTTCTGTAGCATACCAGTGATTGAATCTTTACTGTAGAAGCAAAAATGAGCCAATTCCCACAACGAAGATTGTAGAAGCATTCCATTTGATTCATTTGTTCATTCATGTAAAAGTATTTCCTGAATGTCTGCTATGTGCCATGCTTATGGTTAGGTGCTGGGAATACAACGGAGAGTAAAAAACACATAGTTCTTGTTCTCCTGGAGTTTTGTAGTATAGTGATTTTTTATTTGCTTGTTTATATTTAACCTAATTTATTTAACTAATTTTACCTTTTTTTTCCCTTTAGTATCCTCTTATATATGGACTGATTCTTATTCCCTGCTGGTGTTCTCTAGTTTGCCTAAGTAGAATTTACATGGGCATGCACTCCATTCTGGTAAGGAAAACATTGTGTTCATAGAGCTTTATTTTTTTCTAAAATCGACAGGCAATTGTATAATTTTTAATCATTTTCAAACTTACTGGAAACCTAAATGAGAAAATGTAGTTACTGTAAATCTTCTTTGTTTTGCAAAAATAGAAACAGGATGCTTTGTAAAATTTTAATGTAGTTATCACGTATTTCATACAAACAGTTCCCACAATAACCAAGTATTATACTCAGGATAACATTTCTCCCTCCTTCCAGTTTCACTTTTCTTTTCTTTCTCATTCTCTTCTATGCCTTTCCTACCACTGAGTCAAAACCAACAATGTAAATACAGACACCAAGGAGCTCTACTTATAAGTGAGGACCCAGTGACTAGAAGCTAAATGAACTTAAACTGCCCTGGTGCCACTTGTATTTGAATATTAAACTCTAGTTTTCTTGGCTTACATCAGATATTTTATTTTGAGAATGCAATTCAGTTTCAAAAGCAGCAGCACAGAGACGCTGTACTCTTTCAGCCAGCCACACCTACTCACTTCCCTTCCCCTCTATCCCATTGACATTTCCTAGTTCGGGCCTGCACCATCTCTTAACCAGATTACTGCAGCAGCTTCTTAATTAGCAGCCCCACTTCCAGTAGGACACTGATCCATACAGTGTTTAGCCTCCTGTTGTAGTTTACTGCCCAAAATGCAAGTATAGATGCCATACTGAATGACCTGTGTTTCCTCAAATGCAAAGGGTGTTTCATATCTCCATACCGTTAGCAATGCCTTAACCGCCACATGGAATGCCCTTTTCCTTTTCTTTGCCTAACGGACTATCATCTCCTGTTCTTCATGACTCACAAAAAAAATTATCTCCTAAAGCGTCATTACCTTCCCCATCTTTCCTTTCTCAAGACTGGTTAGGTAGCCTTTCTCCCAGAGCATATTGAACATAATTCTGGCATAGCACTTATGCTAAATTGCTACTGCTTTTTTCTTTATCTCTCATCCCCACTAGAAAATAAGCAACATGAGAAAAGTAACTCTCTATCCCTTGCATTTAGTGTGGTGTCTCTTAGGACACTCTGTGAATATATTATGTATTATCTTGTAGATAAAGGATCAGAAGAAAGGTGGAGAGATAGAAATGAATTCATGGAATCCAAAAGTTTATAATGGATTATATAAAATTTTTCTTGTCCTTAACAAGTTCACATTTTTAGACTTTTCTGCTCATAAAAGTGTGTCATTAGCTTATTCCGTAGCTGTAGAAGTATTGGGTTTCTACTTCTTCCTCAGATTGCTTGCTTCCAGCAGCTGCCCCTTCACTAGTAAATTTCCAGAAGTCCCAAATGCTATGTTAAGAAGCAAGCTATTTGTGTTTTATTTTTTATAATTATTTATATTAATGCAAATTATGAATTGGCATATAATTATCTTTCTGACTAATCTCTACTAATTTTATAATAGACTAAGTATCACATTTTTATATCAAATCTAATATTAGTCACAAGAAAATGTTTTCCATCTCTGTGCCATGTTACAGTTATTCCCTTCCACTACCAATTAGCAATATCGCACCTAAAAAACTAACAAAAGGTTATACATCTATGAATGATAATATTATCCCTAGATTCATTATCATCATAAAAGAGGAATAAGAATCTTAATATATTGAATATGTAATCTCAACCATGCTGTTCTTCAAAAAAAGGAAATGTATAGTGAATTGATTAAATATTCAAGCTGAGTTCAGTTCATGTTTAGATACTGGATAACATCTGTTCTTGAATCAGCTGAAGTAAAAACAATATTGATGTATTATTTTTCAAATCATGCGTCTGACAACCAAATCATGAGTCCAATAACCCTCGGTCTTTTTTTTTTGGCCGCACTGTGAGGCTTGTGGGATCTTAGTTCCCAGACCAGGAATTGAACCCGGGCCCCAGCAGTGAGAACACCAAGTCCTAACCACTGGACCACCAGGGAATTCCCCAGCCCATCTTTTAATTATTCAAAAACGATCTTGTCCCATAAAATGTCTTTATCAGTTTTATTCTGAGTAGCTACTGAATTTTATTATGTATAGCATTGCAAGTTGTTTTCCTTTTAAAAGTAAAATCACAGATGACTTGCAAGCATTGTAAATTATGTTTCTGTATTATAAGCACGATTATTCCGAATCAATAACATATTGGTTTTATCATTTGATAATTAATATATGAAATTATAGTCATAATGAATCCCCCCTTTTTACATTATGGATCTAATATATTCCCACAATTTTTACTTTTTCCTATATTTTAATGCTTCAGTAATTACCTGCATTTTGAACTATTGTCTTAATCATAATTTGTATCTTCATTGTTTATTGTGAAATTACTATGGAACTATAGGCAGAGTATGCCCTAGAAGTTGCTAATAGGTGCTTAGATGCCATACTATCTAAGCAGATGTCTTTATTAACATTAAGAAGAAAGTTCTAATAATGTAGTCTAAATAATTTATAACGAGCACTTTGTTGAGTATTTTCCATACGCTTTGTTTTTATTGTTATAACACAAAGAGCAACACTTAAGTTTATTTTTAACATTTGCCTACCTTCCTAAATAGATTTTCTTAATCCCCAGAAAAGTAGAGGAGTTACTACATCCATTTTTCCTCTATTTATGTATGTATGTATGTATGTATGTATTTATGTGTTTGTTTGTTTGTTTACTTTTTTGGCTGTGCCATGCGGCATGCGGGATCTTAGTTCCCCGACCTGGATTGAGCCCATTGGGAGTGCAGAGTCTTAACTTAATGGGGAAGTCCCCATTTTTCCTTTATTCATTATCAAACTTAGCTCTAAAAATTTCTTGAAACACAAGCCATTTTTAAATTACTAGATTAAGTACTTGACAAATTACTGTTTTGTTTCTACATTAGTAAAATTATGAATATGTTATAATTACATTTACCCAAAATTGTACTAAAAGTTTATTTTTCTATATGTGGAAAGTCTTTTTAGAAAGGTATTATGAGATCATGAAGTAGAATGTACCTCTCAAACCCATTTTTTTTTGTGTGTGTGTGGTACGTGGGCCTCTCACTGTTGTGGCCTCTCCCACTGCGGAGCACAGGCTCTGGACGTGCAGGCCCAGCAGCCATGGCTCACGGGCCTAGCGGCTCCGCGGCATGTGGGATCTTCCCGGACCGGGGCACAAACCTGTGTCCCCTGCATCGGCAGGTGGACTCTCAACCACTGCGCCACCAGGGAAGCCTCAAACCCATTTTTATAACAAGACATAAAAATCAAACTAACCAAACAACAGGGAAAATCCTGAAAACATGTTATAGAGAAAGATCCAGAACAGTAAACACTAAGAGTTTTAATAGTGGTTATTTCTGGGTAATAATTACTTGTTAATGTTTATCCATATTTTCTAGTTTTTCTGTACTGAACATGTATTAAATTTTAATTTTAATTAAAGATAAAAATTTCAAAATCCATCCCTAATAATGCCTTTATAATCAAGGATTGCATTCCAATAATACATTTTGTTGTTAGAAACCCTGTTGGCATCACTGACATGTTGAATTAGAAGCTGAACACCTGAAATATGTTACAGTTAAAAAAAAAAAAAACCTCTAGGAGCCAGCAGAAGTCTTGAATTCTAGCCTCAGCGAATCACTAGCCTCTCTAGTTTTATTTACTGATTGGAAGAAATGAAAAGGAGACAATTTCAGATTTAATACATAAGAAATCTTTATTGAATTTATGGTATTTGATATCTTCTACCATAAATTTGATAACCATGAACATTCCATTCAAATGTGTAATTAACTTTTACAGCATATATGTTATCTATAATTAATAAGTATCTAAAATTATTTGCTAAGTTTCTTTTTGGAAAATTTCCTACTTTGAGTTCTTTATGCTACCTTTAACATCAGCTTTTCTCTATTGCATACTTTGTGCTATAATGCTTAAAACCACTTAGTTACACATTTTAATATTGTACATTAAATTGATATTACAATGATAGCCACCATGTTTATGTCCTGAATTCAATCATTCTTCCTTCTGGTTCTGTAGCATGGAAATTAAATGTGCCTTTTTATCCAGGATAATATTATAAATAATTAATAATTCAATCAGAAAAGGAGGCAGATTTGTATAGAGACTTGTAGCGATCTAAGTTTATTATTCATAGAGCTATAAAAGAAAAGCAAAGGACAACAAATATTGGATGTTTTATGTCATACTGAAATATACATCTAAAAATATAATTGATGTGTTATCATATATATATATAATCATGTAAATCAGCAAGCAAAAGAAAATCCAAAGGAATAGTTGCCCTAAAGACACAAATATACATTGTATAGAAAAGGAACAGTCCATAAACATATGAAATAATGCTTAATTAATTATAAGGGAAATGCAAATAAAACATCAAGAAATACCAACAACTCATGGAATATAAATTTCTATAAACATTCTGGAAATTTTTTATTGTCTTGTAAAATTGAACATGCACATATACTGTGATTCTGCTATTACATTCCTAGGCATATGTCCTGGAGAAACTTTCATAGACCCATACGGGAACATAAAAAGAAAGAACATAGAGGCATTGTTTATAATGCTGGTTGGTTTAAGAATATATACCAATTAAGAAAGCATTCAAGCTTAACCATAACCAATGAACTAATCCAAAAGCTGAAAACATCCTAAGTGACCATCAGTGGGAAAATAGATAAATTGTATAACCACACAATAAAATATTACATAGTTGTGGCAGTGAATGACCTATAACTAACTACATATGATGAATGAATCTTAAAAACTTAATGTTAAGTGTAAGAAGCAAATCAACGGAGACTGCATACTGCCTAACATTTTTATAAAGCTCAGAAAGAAGCAAAACTAGGTAATGTTTTGTTTGGAGATATGTGATAAAAGTTTTTAAAAGCAGGTATTTATTCAGCTAATACTCAGGCTTATGCAGGGTGATAGAACTAGGAAACAGCATACCAATAGATTCAAAGTACTGGTAATATTATAGTTCTTTATGGGGGCAGTGATTTCATAGATATTCTTTTTGTAATTTCATATATACTTTACGTATCTTATTCTATGTACTAACTATTACATAATAAAAATCTTAGGACAGAAAAACATTAAGCAACTACTCTGTTGCTTAACTGTATTGAATGCTGTTGAGACGTAACCATTGTTTTGGGCAGCATAAAGGTCACTAGTATCCATGAAAAGAGTGGTTTCAATGCAGTGATTAGTTTAGGAAAAAATAGGAAGTGAGAAAGTGGAGGCAGTGAATATAAGCAACTCTTCTGATAAGTTTTTCAGTGATACTAGATCCCAGGGTTTTGTTTTGTTTGTTTTAAGGTGGAAATTCTGAAACAGTTTTGTTCATGTCAGGAATGATTCAGAAAGGAAAGTTCTTTTAATAATAGTGTTATTTCCTCCAATAAACCATCTTCTATTTTCTACCCAGTTGTTTGTACCTAAAAGTAGGAGTCATTTTTGATCCCTTTTTCTTTTGCTTCTCTCTTACATTCAGATCATCACCAAGTTGAAGTCCGTCAACTCTAATTTTAAAATATTTTACTAAATCCATCTAGGTACGTCTCTTTATATGGACCATATCTAGAGTGAACCACTACAGTAGCCTCCCACTAGTGTCTCCTGTCTTCCATACTTTACCCCTATAATATATTCTCTACACAGCAGATGGAATGTTCTTCTATAAATATCCATCAGATTTTATTACACTCCTACTTGGGAATCTTTCAGGCTCCCTATCACTTTTGAAATAAAATCTGAACTTCTTACCTAGCCTACAGGGGCCCCATCTACATGATTTGACATCTGCCTGTCTCTTGGATCTCATATCACATCACTCTTCTCACTATTTGAGCCACACGGAATTTCTCTAAGTTCCTTGAACTCACTAGGTTCTTTTCTGCCTCAAGGCCTTGGCACTCCCTCTACCTGGGACACTTCTCCTTAGATCTAAAGATAGGGCTGACTCTTTTTTGGAATCAGATTTCTGCTCAAGGGTCACCTCCTCAGACAGGTTTCCCTAATCACTCTGATAGGGTCTTTCATCATTCTACCCCATTGTCTTGTTTTAATTTCTTTATAACAATCTGAAATTGTAATATTTATCTATTTTTTACTCACATGGTTACTGTCAGTCATCCCCACTAAAATGTAAGCTCTATGGCAGTAGGAATCTTTTCATTTATTAAGCAGTGTATACTCAGCCCCTAAAATAGCATCAGGCACATGTAGGTACTCAATAAGTATTTGTTCAGTGAATAAATGAATGAATGGGAAAAGGAAAAATAGGCTTTGTATCCTCTTTAGTCATGGAAATAATTATGTATTTAAATGTGTGATTATTAAATGCATGAAGATGAAGTCTTTGAAAAATAAGTACAGTTGATCCTTGGACAACGCGGAGGTCAGCACAATCAAAAATCCACCTATAGGGCTTCCCTGGTGGCACAGTGGTTGAGAGTTCACCTGCCGATGCAGGGGACGTGGGTTCGTGCCCTGGTCTGGGAAGATCCCACATGCCGTGGAGCGGCTGGACCCGTGAGCCATGGCCGCTGAGCCTGCGCATCCAGAGCGTGTGCTCCGCAACAGGAGAGGCCACAACAGTGAGAGGCCCGTGTACCACAAAAAAAAAAAAAAAAAAATCCACCTATAATTAGAGTGCCCTTCATAAACTTGGTTCCTCTGTATCTGCAGTTCCTTTGTATCAGGGGTTCTGCATCCTCAGATTCAACCAACTGGGGATCATGTAGTACTGTACTACTGTTTACTATTGAAAAAAATCAGCAGTTAAGTGGATCCACACAATTCAAACTCATGTTGTTTAAGGGTCAGCTGTATATTGTTTTTCCCAGAAATCACTACATACGTTAAGCATAGTTTATTGTTCATTTGAATATACATTTGTGTATAGCATATATGTATTAATTTGTAAAAGGGCAGAGCTATAAAAGCATAATCATTTTATCATCAATGAATCTTTTTAGTATTATTAAAACAGCTTTTAGTACCTATTATATAAAGTTTACTTTAAGAATGTGACATATTTAAAAAATGTACATTTATTAACATTGAAATGTGAAATATATATATATATATATATATATATATATATATATATGTATTTCCTTAAATGCCAAAAAAGTATTATACTAAACAACTCTACCTTCTTCTTTTCTCAGGATGTTATTGCTGGATTCGTATATACCATTTTAATCTTAGCTATCTTCTATCCATTTGTGGACCTGATTGACAACTTCAACCAAACTCACAAATATGCTCCATTAATCATCATCGGGCTTCATTTAGCCTTGGGGATCTTTTCTTTCACTCTAGACACTTGGAGTACATCCCGGGGAGACACAGCTGAGATTCTAGGAAGTGGTGCTGGGATTGCATGTGGATCTCATTTTACCTATAAAATGGGTCTAATATTAGATCCTCCTCTGGATATATTACCTTTACCTAGGTCCCCCATTTCAGTGACTCTGTTTGGAAAAGCCATATTGCGGATTCTCTTAGGGATGTTGTTTGTACTAGTAGTCAGAGATATAATGAAAAGGATCACTATTCCTTTAGCCTGTAAAATCTTCAATATACCATGTAATGATGTTCGAAAAGCAAGACAGCACATGGAAGTTGAACTTCCTTATCGGTATATTACCTATGGAATGGTTGGTTTCTCTATCACATTTTTTGTTCCTTACATATTTTTCTTTATTGGTATCTCTTGATGGAGAAATATTGTTTATGATAAGAAAGGAGGGTATCAGTTACTGATATCTAAAACCATATTCTAGTTAAAAGCCAAATCAGAGTTAGGCTTTTGCAGGAATTTAACTTAAATAATTATTTAAGTAAATTCATAGGAGTCAGTGCATTTTATCATTGCACATCCAGTTATTGTTTTAGGTGAGCTGAGCTATTTCAACATTGAGAAAATGATAAGTATCCATTTGGAATGTTCATGTAATATTTGGAGAGTTTTGTGCTGTTACGGATTCAAGTTATATATAATATATATTAAGGAACATAATATACAATTATGTGTCTAATATATGTTATATATAAAATAATATACCTAAGTTTTTTTTTAAACCATGGGGGTGTATTATAAAATCAATAATAATATGCAAACAGTTGTGCCTGTGTATTTGGACTTAATACAGGTATGTTGTTATTAACAGATATATTTAACGTTTATTTACTATGGGAGCCATTTCCTAATCAAATTGCATAATTACTAGACCAGAATTCGTATGCTACCACATATTGATTTCCTGCCTCTTTTTATACTGCCATCACCTTTCATGTTACTCATGACGTTGAACATAGGAGGCATTTTTAATGGACCAAATTTTCAGAAAAATCAGTTTTTGGATTCCTTTTTTTTGTTCCCCAGTTCTGTACACTGTGTTGAATGTACTTTATTTGCACTTGTTCTGGACATTAGTTTAATAATTCAGGTACTGAATTTTATTGCTTGCTAATTGTGCCTTTCTGTTGCTGAATTAAGAAATGCCATGTATACTGTGATATAAAAATAAGACTAACTTTATCTTAAGTTACATATAATCAGACAAATATTTTAAAAAAATATCGTCAAGCTAACAGGGCTAGCAGTAAACCACCTTCAGTTCTTTAGCCTTTGTTTAGAAAGAAATGTGGAATGGACTAAACTTTCTCACTAATTTATTGGGAACCTAAATGGATAAATATTTCCATTTTTGTAGGTATTTTTCTGTGCATTGTAAGTTATAGGAACAAGATATATTTTTTGTACATTGTCTTGATCGTTTATACTACAGGTAGATATTTCCAATGAATGGAACTGTAATTGAACTTTATAGATGGGACAATGCACATTTCATATGTAAACAAACCATTTTTCTAAATTATTTGCAAATGATTGGGTTTAGCAGGGTTAACTTTTAATACCATTTATTAGCTACTATGGTAAATTATAAAATTTTAAAGTATCAGTATTTTAGGTCCTATTATTTTTTTCAACCTTTTATTATTTTCATGGTGGAATATTTGAGTATAAATATTAAACTATTCTTTATTCTGTTCGTGCCTTTATATTTTGAAGTGTAATTGTAATTAGATTAACATTAAGTTTATTTGTATTAAGTTTTTCATAAAGAAGAGAATTAACTTTCCATGTAAATGAGCATCAGGTATGGAATTACTGACTTAGTGCAATATCTGTCTGATTATCCAGAGGTATCAACTTAAGATGTTTCTATTTTGGGCAGCATAACTATTTGAGCTCATATTTTTATAATTATGATTGAGAATTTAGGGACATGGTAATTTTTGCCAGTACTGAATCTGATAATTGTTAATAAAGCAACTAAATTTTCGACATTTACCTATTAGTTAACAGAAAACCAAGGCACTTAGGAACATATCGGTACGTTGGAAAATGTGCAAAGAACTTTTCTTTCAAAATGTGTTCACTGAATCAAATTTTAGGGACTATTTCCCATAATTTGAGTATATGCTATCTTATTAATTTTTATATCTAGCTTAAAAGGTATTTGAAAATATTCCATTTCTTTGTGATTTATTATTTTCTGTCCTATGATAGTTCCATGCTAAATGTATTTTAAAATAAAAGCCAAATTCAAGATTGGAGGGTGTTTTGTTTGCCGTCTATGCATTTGTTTCTGTATTGTCTGGTAGAGATTTATAAAATATATCTAGTTATTTTCATTCTAGCAGTCTTTTCCTGTGAAGCATTTTATTCAATATAAGTACTGTTTTTAGAAATAGAAGACACTGAAGAAATTCTTTAAGGTTCAAACTGCTTTGGGCTCTATATATGATCATTCTGACACTGTACTTTTAGTGAAAAGTTTCATAACTTTATTTTTAAAACTTATGCATAAAACATGTTTCAGTAAAATCCATGACTGAGTGTTGTAGGTAGTTGACTGTTAATCCATTAATCCAGGAATTAATCATAATACAAGGAACAGGTACTTTTACAAGCAAAATAAACATATGGACATTTCATTTTGTAACTATAAAGTGCCATGACATGTGAACTGCAAAAACTAGGGCTTCCTGAAAGTCATTATAAGACCTAATATAAAGCAATGCTACTATAGTAGATTTATGTAATTTAATTTTGTCTACTAGCTTTCTTTACAAGTAGTGTTTATTAAATGTCTTTCAAAGACAACATAAAAATTAATTCAGTGATATGAGTATAATTTAAAGGCAGATTTTCATAAAATGTTTGATAAAGATGAGTAAATGTTAAAATGTTTTTGTTTTGAGTAAAATTATGTATAATCACACAATTTTATATGGCAAAGATTTTTTATTGCCAGAGCAATTTCATTCTTGTTAATGAAGAATGTTTACTCTAGATTTAAAACCAAACTGTTTAATCTGGATATCAATAAGGCCCAGTTTTTAAAATGCAACTTTATAGCTGAATTAGTTTTTCTGAAGGGAGTTTTTGTTGTTTGCTGTGGAGATTATTTTGAGAAAGGGAAGAGGCAATAGTTTGAGAAAGTAATTTGATGTAGTGGATGTTACTATGCTATTATTTTGTCAACTTTTGGTCATGTTCTTCCAGTTTTTGCTGTTATATACATAAGTTAAAAAGAAAACTTTTTTTTTTTTTTTTTTTAAAGAAAACTTTTCAACTTGAATTTTAAATAACTTTTACACTTGGATTTTAATGGTGGTTACATACGCTATAAATAGCACAATAAAAATAAGTTTTAACATGCTAATTACAAAGGACATTTTAGAAAGCTCTTCATTTTTAAGCACACCAGACCACTACAAATCTTTATAAACAAAGCATGCCATGCCTTCCTTGTGAGACACACAGGAGGGAAAATTCAAAGAAAAATAAAAGAAATATTTTTTTTAAATAAAAATGTTTACAGAAATAAACACTAACTTTTTAACCTCAACTATCTGGTATCTGCTAATTTGCCTTTCTTTTTTCCTTTCATCATGTTTAGTCTTGGTGCACTTTCCATGGATGTCTAAAAAGCCTAGCTCCTAGTACTGTAAGCGACAGGATATGACAGAAATCTAAAGTGTGTTTTTAAAGGGTATTTTCCTGTCATTTTCTAAAAGCCAAGTGAATTTTAAAATAGCTTTATGACCTATACTAACAGATTGTATCATGATGTCTACAACATCATTGGGTTTATTTCAACCTTAAATGTCATAAAGTCCATTATCTCAGGTTTTAAAAGTTCATACACTTACCTATTATGCTGTTTGCAATATTTGTTTGATTTAATACATATTTTTAAAGTTTCCTTTGTTACATAATGACATTTTCTTATGAGATGTAAAATGGATTCTCTTTTTAAAAAATAGTTACTACAGTAATATTACTTCTTCAGATTTGAGGTTTGTCCCTTGTCCTAAATTAGGGGTTCTCATAACTGAAATCCATTGTAGCACATATCACAACCTGTGATTATTTATGTATTATTTTCTTAAATTTTCTATCTTCATCTCCATGATGTAAGCTCTATGAGGAAAAGTGGCTTGTACCTCTATTTACTTCTGGATCCCAGGGACAGAGCACGCATAATAATATATATTGAATGAATACCCAGTCCCTAGACAGGCTTCAGTATGTGTATTTATCTGGGTGAAAAATTCTACAATTTTCATCAGCTTCTCAGAGAGATCGGTGATCTAAAAAAGTTTAAAATTGGGCTTCCCTGGTGGCGCAGTGGTTGAGAGTCCGCCCGCCAATGCAGGGGCCACGGGTTCGTGCCCCGGTCCGGGAAGATCCCACACGCCACGGAGCGGCTGGGCCCGCGAGCCATGGCCGCTGCGCTTGTGCATCCGGAGCCTGTGCTCCGCAACAGGAGAGGCCACAACAGTGAGAGGCCCACGTACCGCAAAAAAACAAAAAACAAAAGTTTAAAATTATGTAATAGTCTACATTTTACTTGTTCTAGCTGTTTTAAAGGTTTAGATTGTAAATAAATGCATCCAATTCATCTAGTAAAAATTTTGTCATTCATGCAAATATTTAAAGGATAATCATTTAGATTCTTGAAATGTTTTACATGTAATTACTATAATACCTCATTGTATAGAATGTGATTTGTATCCAAATAAGTTTTAAGATGTTATTTTCTTTGGAATTAAAATAAAATCTGAGAAGAAAATATTCTGCATATATGGGGATATAACTTTAGTTTCTAGTAATAAGCTATATAAATATGTTCTTGAGAATATTACTTTGTATGGTTTGATCTTTAATCTTTCACATAACCAACTACTTCACAATCTGTGATTTTTATAATTAAAGTGATATTTATAATTAAAATGTAGATGAGATATAGTCAGGGCTTAAATATCAATTTTTTTACTTAAGCACAAAGACTCCCCTGGATTCCAAATGTCTCCAGGCCCAGACTTGTGAGACTCAACTGGGGTTGGTGACAATAAAGTGGATTCTAATTCCCCTAATATTTAAAGTTCCCCCAGTGTCCCCCTCCCTGCTTTTATCTGGGCTGACTTAAGGGATAAAATTCACCAAACTCATTTTAATGGTGGTGTTACTTTTGCTAATTTCTGATTGAAATGCTGTGATGACAAACTTGAAAAAGTAAAAGAAAAAAAAGAAGTTATAGTCCCTCAACATTTCCACTCTGCAAAATGTTTCAAATAGCTTTACAAAATAAATATTTTAAAAATATTTCTTTCTCTTGGCAGTATATTCCCAAAATCTTACTTAAATTATTCATGGACACAAGCTGTAAATTTTTTAAATGAACATATAACTTAATTTATAAATTTCATTAATTAATTATAAACCCAAACATGACATTTATATCTGAAATATTTTTCTTCCTTTTCTAAAAATAAGTTGTCTACATTTTCCAACTATGTTATATATGTTAAGGCTAATCGTAGGTTTACAAAATACTTTATTTTTTTAATCTATTTTTTATTGAAGTATAGTTGAATTACAATGTTGTGTTAATTGCTGTACAGCAAAGTGACTCCGTTTTTATATATATATATATACATATATATATATATATGTATATATATATATACATACATACACATTCTTTTTCATAGTCTTTTCCATTATGGCTTATCACAGGATACTGAATATAGTTCCCTGTGCTATACAGTAGAACCTTGTTGTTTATCCATTCTATATATACCAATTTGCACTGCTAATCCCAAACTCCCACTTCTACCCTCTCCCACCCCCCTGCCCCTTGGCAACCACCAGTCTATTCAAATGTCCCTGATTTTGTTTCTGTTTCATAGATAGGTTCATTTGTGTCATATTTTAGGCTCCACATATAAGTGATATATGGTATTTGTCTTTGTCTTTCTGACTTCACTTAGTATGATAATCTCTAGTTGCATCCATGTTGCTGCAAATGGCATTATTTTGTTCTCTTTTATGTCTGAATAGTATTCTATTGTATATATGTACCACATCGTCTTTATCCATTCATCTGTCAATGGACATTTAGGTGGTTTCCATGTCTTGGCTATTGTGAATAGTACTGCTATGAACATAGGGCTGCATGTATCTCTTTGAATCATAGTTTTGTCTGGATAATATGCCCAGGAGTGGGATTGCTGGGTCATATGGTAAGAATTACAAAATACTTTAGATGTATCTGGCATCTTAGAGCGCATATATGGCAATTTCTTACCAAGTGCATAAATCTATAATATTATTAGCAGATAATCATGTGCAGTCTTCTTAAATACTTAGGCAGACTGTAACTTTATGATGCATTGTTGAAATAAATGAACGAATGAAATAAGTGAGATAAAATTTCAATGGGCTAAGAGCAGTGTGGTGGGACAGAGGATACATTTTAGGTAGAAGTAATTGGATGAACCAAAACATGGAAATGGGATGTATTAGACCTGTTTGGCAAAAAAGTGGATTGCAGTTTGTCTGGAGCATCAAGGTACCTGGAAGGGAGTGGTAGAATGTAAAGCTGAGAAGTTTGTTAAATTGTTCAGTAAACAATGGTAATAGTGGATGTTGCCTTTCTTTACCAGTAGAAGAGCTGCACTATTTATTGCTTGTGGATGAAATTACACCCAACTTGAAGGTAATCAAAACTATTGTTTGTTCAATAAATAAGTGTATATATATATATATATATATATATATATATATATATTTTTTTTTTTTTTAAGATGTTGGGGGTAGGAGTTTATTAATTAATTATTTTTGCTGTGTTGCGTCTTTTTTTTTGTTTCTGTGTGAGGGCTTTCTCTAGTTGTGGCAAGCGGGGGCCACTCTTCATCGCTGTACGCGGGCCTCTCACTGTCGTGGCCTCTCGTTGCGGAGCACAGGCTCCAGACGCGCAGGCGCGGCAGTTGCGGCTCACAGGCCCGGTTGCTCCGCTGTACGTGGGACCTTCCCAGACCGGGGCTCGAACCCGTGTCCCCTGCATTGGCAGGCAGACTCTCAACCACTGCGCCACCAGGGAAGCCCCCAGGATATATTTTTAATCTGTGATAAAGGAAGAGAGTTGTGTGTTTAGCTTTGTCTTGTTTACTTATTGAGAAGTAAGGCAATTTTTTATTATTAATCCTGGATTTTTTTTTTTTTTTTTTCTTTTTGCGGTATGCGGGCCTCTCACTGTTGTGGCCTCTCCCGTTGCGGAGCACAGGCTCCGGATGCGCAGGCCCAGTGGCCATGGCTCACGGGCCCAGCCGCTCCGCGGCATATGGGATCCTCCCAGACCGGGGCACGAACCCGTATCCCCTGCATCGGCAGGCGGACTCTCAACCACTGCGCCACCAGGGAGGCCCATAATCCTGGATTTTATATGAAGAAGCCCAAGGCCTTGAACTTTGGTGACATGAGATCATGACTGCTACAGTTGCAGTTATTTAAAGGAGCCCCAAGTGACTTAGGAGAACTTTGAATGTGAAGTTATACTTCCCCAACCTTCCACCCTCACTAGAGGGTTGTAAAGCAAATAATGGCACACCAAGAACCCCGTGAATGACCCTAAGGAATGCAGCATGAGGACTGCAGAGTTTGCAGGCCTTCATGTGTTCCACGACAAGGACTACCTCCCAGGGGATGCACTGGGCTTTCTAGACATGCTCTGGGAGTAATGTTGGCGTTCTTCAATTTATCTCCTATCCCACCATACTTGAGACTGAACTTTCTTCTTTGGTTTGAAGTCAGAACCTATCACACATCTGATCAACCTCAACTGCTTGAGACATGGATTGTGGGGTGAGGGTAGGAAGGATGTTTGCTAGTAGAATCACAGAGACACCATAAATATGTTCTATATATGTCAGGTAATCCACAATACACCCATGAGCACCTGATTTTTCTGATTCAACATTATTGTTCAGGAGGGCTCTTAGCTTCCTCATTAGAAGTGTGTATGTGTGTCTATTACCTATTTTAAAAGGACATAATAACTATATTGTCTTATATTTACCTTCCAGTTAGCCCTCAAACATGTTACTATACAGTGCAGATCTGCAAGTATAGCCATTCCATATCATTCACTTGAAACTCTCAAAGAACCCTTTGGTGACTTTTCCATGAGATGGTTTTGTAAGTAGAACAGAAAGATCATAGAATTTTGTTTTGGGGGACTTTAAGGTGTTCCATGTCATAATATGTTACATTCTTATTCTTGCCCTTGCAAGTCTATCATAAAGCTGACTTCAGATTCCCAGCTTGCAAGCAGTGGTTTCTCTCAAATCCTGACCCTGATAAAGAACTCTTCATTTTTTACAGAACTTTTGTTCATCCTTGTGAAAATTTTTGTGTATGAATTCAATTCTGCATGAAGATGCTGGTGCCAAACTGTTATTGAATTTTATGTTCCCATTCTGTGTTTGTTTTCTCCAGTAAATACGACAAAACAAATATGTTGAATAAAAGAAACAGACTCAAGCCAGTATGTTACAGATGACGTCAGAAGAGCAGAATTTTTGTTTTGACTTTGTTTTGTCTTTGACTATAATTTGCTGTATACCTTTAGGCACTAGCTCCATCTTCGTGAAACACCATGTCCTCACATATAAAATGAAGACGTTGGACTTGATGTTCTCTAAGATCCCTTTCAACACTAAAATTTAATAAACTGTACTAGACGAAGCATACAAAAACAAAGGGAACATTTCTATTGGTTTTATGAGGATACTGAAATTTAACGGAAAAAATTTTACTCCCTTTTCACTGAGAGAATAGAGTCGAAGGAGCCTATCTTGTCCTGTCCATAAAAGGTTTGTAGACACCCGTCTAAGAAAGTTTCAAGTTTCTCCAAAGAGAAACAATGAGTTAATAGCTTTAGAAGGGTCATAATAAGAGGTTATAAGTCTCCGTTATAATTCTTGTTTGAATCACAAGGTTTAAAGTGACCACTAGGCATTACCTAATCCAGCCTACTATCCAAATAGCTCTGACCTGTAATCACCCTAAACAGATGGTTCTTTAAAAAATAAAGGGAGGGGGGCAAGGACAGGGTAAACGCCAAAGACCTCAGTAATTCTATAATTCATTCAACAAATCTTGCTAGCTATGGAGATGAACATGTAAATGAAAAAGAGAGAGAAAGAGAGAAGAAAATTCCCTTTGGGAATCTCAATCAGAGCTAAAAGAAAAAACAAAGAGAATGCTTGATAAAGAATGTAAAACTGGGGCTTCCCTGGTGGCGCAGTGGTTAAGAATCTGCCTGCCAATGCAGGGGACATGGGTTTGAACCCTGGTCCAGGAAGATCCCACATGCCACGGAGCAACTAAGCCCGTGTGCCACAACTACTGAGCCTGCGCTCTAGAGCCCATGAGCCACAACTACTGAAGCCTGGGCGCCTAGAGCCCATGCTCCACAACAAGAGAAGCCACCGCAATGAGAAGCCCACGCACCGCAATGAAGAGTAGCACCCGCTCGCTGCAACTAGAAAAAGTCCACGTGCAGCAATGAAGACCCAACACAGCCAAAAATAAAAATAAATAAAATAAATTTATATTAAAAAAAATGTAAAACTACCTCATTACCAGCATAAATCTCGTATGAACATTGAAGATTCATGTTGTATTTTAGAAAATAATACCCTTGTAATAAATTCAAGACATTTAAAAATTGCAGAGCACATTATCAAGTTATATTTTTTAAAAATAAAATAAGCAGAACATAAAATCACTACCTTTGTTCATTAGAACATTTCTAAAATTTCAACAGTGCTCATTGCAGTAAGGCATTTAAAAAATGTTTCAAAAGTTCTGTTAGGGCTTCCCTGGTGGCGCAGTGGTTGAGAGTCCACCTGCCGATGCAGGGGACAGGGGTTCGTGCCCCGGTCCGGGAAGATCCCACGTGCCGCGGAGCGGCTGGGCCCGTGCGCCATGGCCGCTGAGCCTGCGCGTCCGGAGCCTGTGCTCCGCAACGGGAGAGGCCACAACAGTGAGAGGCCCACGTACCGCAAAAAAAAAAAAAAAAAAGTTCTGTTAGAAAACATGAGGTTATTGAATGTCAGTCGGCTGTTTTCTTACAGTGAAATTTTTTCACAGAAATGAGAAGTTAACTTGCCACAAAAAATTACATGAGATATATATGGATACATTGGTGTAAAAAAATTCAAATACAAGAAAAGCAGAAGTCCTATTTGACCATTATAACAATTGCATTCTCCTCCCAGAAGTAACCAGTGTTGCCATTTGGAGGGTTGTTTTTTTTTTTTCTTTTGTATGTATATATTCACACATGTTGAAATACATAATTGTGTTTTATAAAAGTTGGGTTTTCTAAACAAAAGCAGGATGTTGTACATATTGTTCTGCAAATTGCTCCCCTCTTTTTTTTTTTCCAGTTAATGATATATATTGGAGTTCATAGAGAATTTCTCTCCTGGAGTTATCTTTTTTATCCTGAAACATAGACTTTTCCCTATCTACTAAACTGCTGCCAAGAGCACACAAACATGGTCTGCCTCATGTCTCTGTTCTCAGCTTCTTGCGAATTGTCTGTATATGGTCTCCACTTCCTTACCACCCATTCCGTGTTTTATTTGAGAATTTATAACAATTACAGAAAAGTTAAAAGAATATAATAAATATCTATATTCCCATTACCTAGAATGAACTACCCTTGGTATTTTGTCATATTTGCTTCCAGTCTGTTGTATTTTACTTTTTAAAATTGAGATATAAAATAAATAAAATTGAGATATAATTGACAAATAACATTATATTAGTTTTGAGTGTACACATGATTTGATATATGTATATATTATGAAATGATCACCATAATATGCCTAGTTAACATCCATCACTACACAGTTACAATTCTTTTCTTATGATAATATCTTTTAAGATTTACTGTCTTAGCAACTTTCAAGTATATAATACAGTATTATTAACCATAGTCACCATACTGTATTTTACATCCCCATGACTTATTTATTTATTTGTTTGTTTAAAATTTTTTTTTCTTTTTTTTGCGGTATGTGGACCTCTCACTGTTGTGGCCTCTCCCGTTGTGGAGCACAGGCTCCGGACGCGCAGGCTCAGCGGCCATGGCTCACGGGCCTAGCTGCTCCGTGGCACGTGGGATCTTCCCGGACCGGGGCACGAACCCGTGTCCCCTGCATCGGCAGGCGGACTCTCAACCACTGTGCCACCAGGGAAGCCCCCTAAGCATCTTTTAATCATTGCCATATTCCCATCCCCTCTCACGATTTGCAGAGGCAATTGTTATGAGTCCTTCCAGTCCATTTTTTTACTTTTATGCACATATTTGTATATCCATAACCAGTGTACAATATTTTATGTGTTCTTTTAAATATACATCAATGGTATCATTCAACAATTGCTTTTCTTTGATTCAGCATTATGTTTTTGAGATATATCCGTTTATAATTTATAGATCTAATTCATTTGTTATCTAATGTATAGTATTTCATTATATAATTATACCACAATTTATTCGTCTAGAAGGGACAATTAGATTATCAATATGTTTCATTAGAAAATATAATAGACTTTATTTTTTAGAGCTGTTTTAGTTTCACAGTAAAACTGAGCAAAAAGTATAGAGGGTTCTCACATTCCCCCACCTCTCCTCTCCCCAAACCTCTTACATAGCCTCTACCACCATCAACATCCTGCCCCTGTGCACTACATTTGTTATTAATAGCTGAACCAACACTGATGCATCATTATTAATCAAAACCCATAGTTTACATTAGAGTTCACTCTTTGTGTTGTATACTCTATGGGCTTGGTAAATATATAATGACGTGTATCCACAAGTATAGCATCATACAAAATAATTTCAATGCCCTAAAAATTCCCTTGCTCTGCCTATGCCTCCCTCCTTCCCCCTAAGGCCCTGGCAACCACTGATCTTTTCACTGTCTCCACAGTTTTGCCTTTTCCAGAATGTCATATCGTTGGAATCATACAGTAATAGTCTTTTCAGATTGGCTTCTTTCACATATTAATATGCAATTTTATATTAAAATAACATGCTTTGATGTACAACACAAAGAGTGAGCCCTAAAGTAAACTATGGACTTTAGTTAATAATAATGTATCAATGTTGGCTCCTCAGTTGTAACAAATATTAACACTAATGCAAAAATTAACAGGGGGAGTTGGGGAGGGGATTAAGGGCCATATCTGTATTTTTCCCCCAGTTTTTCTGTAAACCTAAACTTGCTCAAAAAAAAATCTCAAGGTAAAAAAAAAAAAATAGACTTACAAAACTTAACTCAAAATGGATAAATTAAGAGCTAAAACTATAAAATTCTTAGAAGGAAACATAGGAATAAATCTTTGTGACTCTGGATTAGGCAATAATTTCTTTTTTTTTTTTTTTTTTTGCGGCACACGGGCCTCTCACTGCTGTGGCCTCTCCCACCGCGGAGCGCAGGCTCCGGAAGCGCAGGCTCAGCGGCCATGGCCCACGGGCCCAGCCGCCCCGCGGCACGAACCCGCGTCCCCTGCATCGGCAGGCAGACTCCCAACCACTGCGCCACCAGGGAAGCCCAATAATTTCTTATATATGACACCAAAAGCACAAACAATAAAAGAAAAAATAGATAAAATGGACTTCATCAAAATCAAAAACTTTTGTGCCTCAAAGGATACCATCAAAAAAAGGAAACAGACAATCCACAGAATAGGAGGAAAATATCTGATAAGGGTCTAGTATCTAGAATATATAGAGATCCCTTACAACTTAATAACAAAAAATTAATAACCCAATTTTTAAAATAGGCAAAGGATTTGAATGACATTTCTCCAAAAAAGATATACAAGTGACCAAGAAGCACATGAAAAGATGCTCAACATCATTTGTCATTAGAAAACTGCAAATCAAAACCACAATGAGATATCACTTCACACACTAGGATGACTGATAAAAGAGATGGACAATAACAAGTGTTGGTGAGGATATGGAGAAATTGGAATCCTCAAACATTGCTGATGGGAATGTAAAATAGTGCAGTGTCTTTGGAAAACAGTTTGGCACTTCCTCAAAATATAAGCAGAGTAATTATATGACCCCGCAATTTCACTCTTAGGTATTTACCCAAGAGAATTAAAAACATATGTCCATGTCTGTGAGTTTGTTTCAGTACAGAAAACAAACTTATGGTTACCAAATGGGATAGGGAGGAAGGGAGGGACAAATTAGGAATGTGGGGTTAACAAACTACTACACATAAAATAGATAAGCAACAAGGATTTACTGTATAGCACAGGGTTAAATTATATTCAGTATCTTGTAATAACCTATATGGTATATAATTTGCAAAAAAAATCACTATGCTGTACATCTGAAACACAGTATTGTAAATCAACTATACTTCAATAAAAAAAAACTTACGTCCACACGAAAACTTAAACACAAATACTCATAGTAGCATTATTCATAATAGCCAAAAAGTGGAATCAATCCAAACGCCCATCAGTTGATGAATGGATTAACAAAATGTGGGATGTCCATGCAATGGAGTATTATTTGACCATAAAAAGTATTGATATATGCTACAAAACGGATGAAACTTGAAATTGTGTTAAGTGAAAGAAGCCAGATATAAAAGACTACATATTTGGTGAATCTGTTACATGGAATGTTCAGAATAGGCAAATATGGACAGACAGAAAGTAGATAAATTATGCCAGGGACAGGGGGAGGTGGGGGAGGAGTGATTGGGGAATAACTGCTAATGGATATGGGGTTTCTTTCTGAAATGATGAAAATCTTCTAATTAGATATTGGTGATCATTGCACAATTTTGTGAGTATACTAAAAATCACTGAATTGTACACTTTTTAAAAACTAAAATGAAAAATAAAAAGTTCTATAAAAACCTTTGTGACAATTTCCTTGTGGAATTATGCAAGAGTTTCTCTTGGGTACATATCCAAAGTGGAAGTATTGGGTTGTGAATTATGCACATTTATAATTTTAGTAGCTACAAACAAATTGCTCTCCAAAGCAATAGTACCAATTACAATCCCAATAACAGTACTTTTTTGCTTCACATCATTGCCAACACATCCTATTTTTATGCTTTTTAGTTTTTGCTAATATATGAGTATGAAATGGTATCTTGTTGCTTTTATTTGCATCTATACTCCTCAGTGCAGTTGAATGCTTTTCCCTCTATAACCATTCGAGTTTCCTTTTGTGGTTTGCCTACTCCAGTGTTTTACCCATTTTTCTACTGGATTGTCCTTAAAAAATTGATTTGTAGGATTTTTTTTTTTTTTTCGGTATGCGGGCCACTCACTGTTGTGGCCTCTCCCGTTGCGGAGCACAGGCTCCGGACACGCAGGCTCAGCGGCCATGGCTCACGGGCCTAGCCGCTCCGCAGCATGTGGGATCTTCATGGACCGGGGCACGAACACGTGTCCCCTGCATCAGCAGGCGGACTCTCAACCACTGCGCCACCAGGGAAGCCCAATGATTACTATATTAATGGACTTTCAGATTGCTGCTAATTTTTTGCTATAAAAATGCTACTCTAAAGATTCTTCTATGTGTCTTTATTTATTATTATTATTATTTTGTAATTGCATGTGACTGCAAATAGGCAGGGAGTCAACAGAGATGAATAAATAAGACTAGGGCTTCCCTGGTGGCGCAGTGGTTGAGGGTCCACCTGCCGATGCAGGGGACATGGGTTTGTGCCCCGGTCCGGGAAGATCCCACATGCCGCGGAGTGGCTAGGCCCGTGAGCCATGGCCGCTGAGCTTGCGCGTCCGGAGGCTGTGCTCTGCAACGCGAGAGGCCACAACAGTGAGAGGCCCACATACCGCAAAAAAAAAAAAAAAAAAAAAGACTATATCCTGTCCTCTTTCCTAACAGCATTTCTATTTCCTTTCTCCGCAGAGATTTAAAGAGTCCTCGTACCCAAAGTAATTTTGAAACATAAAGCAAGTTTGTTTCTTTTAATAGCTAGATTCAGAGAAAGTTTTTGCTTTATCATCAAGAATGTATTCTCTGTCCCAGTCTAGTTAGATCTGAAATTCTCTTATGTCTCAGAAATCACCATGGGATTGTAAGAAGATAGAAGACCCTTAAAATTACCTCTACAAATAATTTTAAGTTTGATCTTTCATCATCATCATCTTATCTCTGTTGGCTCCCTGCCTGTACACGTCTTCAGCAAGTTATACTAGAATGTTTAAAAGTCCAGTACCGAACATTTTGTAACTATCATTTTTAATGGATATTTATTGCTATTTGTATTCCCTTTATATTTAATAGCTGTTGGTATACTGAAGTATATCAAAAATGTATAATTTATTTTAAGAAAATTAGTACTTAAAATCTGCTTCTGGAGGGAGTCTTTACAACACATGTTTCACCTCAAGGACAAAAACCGATCAACTAAGAGTGTTTAAGGGCTGTGTTGTGAAGAATTATTCAAAATTCTGTCAATAGGAGTGCTACAATTAATGATATCTGCCAAGGGCAAGAGAAAGGGGGTGGAAGATAAGAAGTTAATGAAAAGGACCCTAAAATCCAGACTGAAAGGGAGGAAAGGGTTTCCAGAAGAACAAAGAGATCAACAGTGTCAAATGCTAGTGGAAGGATTCAGGATAAGGGTAGAGAAAAGCCATGGGTTTCTTGTTTACCTTTAAAGAGAGCAAAGTCAATAATATATGTGGTAGGATTAGTAGTCCGATTATAATGAGTTACAGGGGGAACAAAAGAATTGGGGAATGAGGCAGTAAGTGTATTTCTGCAGTTTATAAATTTGTGAAATTAGTGGGTACTACACGCTAGAACTAATTTTATTATATACAGTTTTTAAAATCTACATTAAATCTAAGATTAGACTGCATATGAATCGGAAAGAATGTAAAACCTAAAGCTAAGAATATCCATCAAATGACTTTGTAGCACCTGATCTTAAGCAATAAATTTCAGTACCATTAATCTAGCTTTTATCTCACATTTGTCAAACAAAGAGAAAACATCAGGGAACCACGTCTAGGGGATTAGCTAAACTACCTGGAGCCGTGATTCTCAGTGTGCATTTCCCTGACCGGCAGCATCAGCATCACCTGGGAACTTGTCAGAAATGCACATTCCCAGGCCCCATCTAGGACTTACTGAATCAAAAAAGATTTGGAGGGGCTTCCCTGGTGGCGCGGTGGTTGAGAGTCCGCCTGCCGATGCAAGGGACACGGGTTCGTGCCCCGGTCCGGGAAGATCCCACATGCCGCAGAGTGGCTGGGCCCGTGAGCCATGGCCGCTGAGCCTGTGTGTCCAGAGCCTGTGCTCTGCAACGGGAGAGGCCACAACAGTGAGAGGCCCACGTACCGCAAAAAGAGAAAAAAAAAAGATTTGGAGCCTGGAACCAGCAATTTTTTTAACAAGCCCAACAGGTAATTTGGGTGCACACTTGATTTATTATATTGTAACATATTATAATGGTACTTTCTTATTAAATAAGCCACATAGTTATTAAGTTACTAATCTACTTGGTGGGCTTGGCCTAGATGCTATACTGCCAAACCCTTTCAAGGCCTCAGAGCCAACTGAAAGTCTTTTAAGGGTATTGTGGTCTATTGGCCAGTGTGATATATTAAGAAACCTCAGAGCTGGAGGAAAAATGATTACTCACATTGGGCACCAGCGATCCCACAAGTGAGAGAAGCTCCTCTCCTTAAGTCCCTGGGGCTTGAACTCAGAAGTCTCAGGTACCCCGAGCCAATTCCTGACACATCAAAACTACGTACAGTCATTTTTGACATATTTGTCCGTGAAGAACATAACTATTTGTTGAATTTTTGCCTCACTACCCATTTGTAACATATGCCTTGCAAAAATTCTTCCCCCCTTTTTTTACAAGTTTATTTGTACATCTATTACATTGCTGTCTTACATATAATATTACATAATAATATATTATACTGCATTTCAAAATAATCAGATCCTTTAAAAAGATCCCTTCATCTAGAAAGTGTGCTTCTCCTACTGAGTTCTCCTTTCAGCCTCGCAATTATTGAAGGTCTTTACATAAAGAAATTAAAAGCTCGCTTCTTTGTATAGTATCAACCCAGTTCAGAAAATAGATTATCTAGCCAGTATTTACAGGCATAGTGTTGACTCTGCTGAACTTGTGCTCACTACCCAAGGCCCTCTCTTACTTCCTCTGACTCTGGTTTGGTCCTAGTTACCTCCATTGGTCAATCTGTGCTATGGGCATGAGGCTTGAAGTGGCATCCTCACATTTGCCAATGCTGTGTATGCCAGGGAAGGTCTAAGACAGAACCCCACGATTGAGATCAATAATTGTGTGATTCATATTTGTAAAACTGAGAACATTTATTTTCAGTGTTTTTTTTAAAATAAAAATTGAAAATGCCCTTTACTAATCAACATTTTATTTATAGTGAAAGTTATAGTATGGGTTTAATGGATATCTACATCATCAGATTCAAAGCATTTTTTAACAATAACCTTAAGAGTGAACTTTGTCCTTAATTTATCTTGTAACTATATGAATGTCTAGACAATCTGTGCTTCAGAATTATCATGTAACCTTGAAATGATTGATAGTGATTATGATTGTTTTAAATTCATGTATTCAACATATTTACAATTCATTAAAAATTTTTCCAAATTGTTTTGAATTCATTGCTACCAACCAAATGCAGGTGCATTATTTTCCTCTTTATTAAATCCACATTTCAATTAGTGCAATGGAAAATCACATATCACTAATTTTTTTTTTTTTTTTTTTGCGGTACGCAGGCCTCTCACTGTTGTGGCCTCTCCCGTTGCGGAGTACAGGCTCTGGATGTGCAGGCTCAGTGGCCATGGCTCACGGGCCTAGCCGCTCCACGGCATGTGGGATCTTCCCAGACCGGGGCATGAACCCGTGTCCCCTGCATCAGGAGGCGGACTCTCAACCTCTGCGCCACCAGGGAAGCCCACTAATGTTTATTAATAATCATGCAATAGCATAAACTACTATGTTTCAAATACCTTCTAAACATTTATCAACATTTAAATTGACAGTATTTTGTTGAAAAACTGTCAACATAAAAATAATTTCTCCTGCCTCAAAAATAATAATCCTTATAAATCGTGGTTTGGTTTGAAAGAAAAGAGGAAGAACGTTTATGAAAGTTCCTATAAAAATACATCTAGTACATGCAATAATGTGTATTTAATAAACTCAGTTTCTTCTAGAGTAAGTTGAACTGAAATTTCTGACTATTGCCCTAAATTTATCCAGATTATCAAATCAGCATTTTATTTTCTGCTATGCAAACTTTCCTTAAAATCCCAAATTTGAAATACTGCACTTAAAGACATTTCTATTGCAAGGGGGGGGAAAAACCCCATAAGTTAGTAACATAATAATTATAAAAGTGTAAAACAGCTCTAAGAAACCCATACCTCTCATGCTATTGGAGTCGTTAACAGATGACAAAGAATGAAGACTTCCCAATTGTTAATAATTTAACTACCAGTTCAAACTGTAGAAGGCTAATATGTATTATTACCAGATTGGAAATTAGTCTTTGTTGCCAGACTTACACAGCTCTTCCTCTCCACTAGGTTCAAAGGAGAGCAAGATGGTGATTTCCAATATTATATACCTACTAATGTATCATTAATAATATTGGTGGGGGCTTCCCTGGTGGCGCGGTGGTTGAGAGTCTGCCTGCCGATGCGGGGGACGCGGGTTCGTGCCCCGGTCCAGGAGGATCCTGCATGCCGTGGAGCGGCTGGGCCCGTGAGCCATGGCCGCTGAGCCTGCGCGTCCGGAGCCTGTGCTCCGCAATGGGAGAGGCCACAGCAGTGAGAGGCCCGCGTACTGCAAAAAAAAAAAAAAAAATAATAATAATAATAATATTGGTGGGACCTTAACCTACATATGCTACATTTTTCAAGGTTTTCAATATATAAATGTTTCAAATAAGTGTTCAATACAAATTCTGGTGATATAGGTTGGCATTTCTTAAAAAGATTCTAGGGCCTCCCTGGTGGCGCAGTGGTTGAGAGTCCGCCTGCCGATGCAGGGGATACGGGTTCGTGCCCCGGTCTGGGAGGATCCCATATGCCGCGGAGCGGCTGGGCCCGTGAGCCATGGCCGCTGGGCCTGCGCATCCGGAGCCTGTGCTCCGCAACGGGAGAGGCCACAACAGTGAGAGGCCCGCATACCGCAAAAAGAAAAAAAAAAAAAAAAAAAAAAAAAAAAAAAAAAAAGATTCTATTTCCGTATGTGGTATTTCAAGAATAGTATTCACAATATTTTTATCTTATGAAGAGAGTGCTCCCTCGAGAATCAACATTTATATTTTAAAATTTAGTAATATGTATAACCACAGAAGAGTGGAACAGTAGTTGTTTTTTCAAGAGAAAGAACTTCTCTATTTCTTGTAGCCATTCAAAGCATATATAGTTTTGCAAAATCAGGAAGTAACATTAACAACTTACTTTCGCTGTCTTTGACAGAGAAAAAGTGATAAAGTGTATTGTTTTATAGCTAAACGTCAGTTAAAAAGAAATTGACCTGAATGCTTTGAGATGAGCTACTTTTTTAAAAATTAGTTGTGTTTAAAAGAAAGCCCTTTTTAATGAAAGTCTTTGAAAATTTACAAATAAATTACTTCCATAACTTTGTAACTACAATTTAATTCTCCTTTAACAATGGAGAGTCTAATTTTCTCCTAGAGTCAATATCTGGAAGAACAAATTTTCATGTGCTATTCCAGTCTGTATAAGAGACCCTGTTCTTGGAGCTTAGAGGCTGCTTTTTTCTAGAAGAGGGATTGCAGCAAAGATTTCTGAATGGGTACATGACATTTTATTTTATTTTTTATAAATTTATGTATTTATTGGCTGCATTGTGTCTTCGTTGCTATGCGCGGTCTTTCTCTAGTTGCGGCGAGCGGGGGCTACTCTTCGTTGCCGTGGGCGGGCTTCTCATTGCATGGCTTCTCTCGTTGCGGAGCATGGGCTCTAGGTGCACAGGCTTCAGTAGCTGTGGCTCGCGGGCTCTAGAGTGCAGGCTCAGTAGCTGTGGCACACAGGCTTAGCTGCCCCGTGGCATGTGAGATCTTCCCGGACCAGGGCTCGAACCCACGTCCCCTGCATTGGCAGGCAGATTCTTAACCACAGTGCCACCAGGGAAGCCCAGTACATGGCATTTTAATGTAGCTATTTTATGCGGCCATTTCGGTCCATTGATATTTTTTAAAGTTTATCACAAGTTAATAAAACTTGCTCATAGTTACAAAAAAAATTAAAATATAACTGAGATACAAAGGGGAGAATAAAAGTCTTCCTTTTACTCCTCAGAAGTAACCACTGTTGACCCTGTAGACTTTTTAAAAATGTATACACTAGCATAAAAATCCCTTTGAAAGTTAAATAAAAATGAGCTATATATATGGTTCCGTAGTTTCATTTAAAAATTGTATGAAGAGGGCTTCCCTGGTGGCGCAGTGGTTGAGAGTCCACCTGCCGATGCAGGGGACACGGGTTCGTGCCCCCGTCTGGGAAGATCCCACATGCCGCGGAGTGGCTGGGTCCGTGAGCCATGGCCGCTGAGCCTGCGCGTCTGGAGCCTGTGCTCCGCAACGGGAGAGGCCACAACAGTCAGAGGCCCGCGTACCGCAAAAAAAAAAAAAAAAAAAAAATTGTATGAAGGATCTACCTAATTTTAATGGCTGCATATTATTGTATTCTTGTAGCATAGTTTAACCAGTATTCTATTTATAAATTTAAGATATTGCTAGGTTTTTAAAAATTACAGTGATACAGAGTCTATCCTTGTATATACATTTTAATGCATTTATGCAAAGTAACTGACAAGTCAACGTTTTTGTGGATTTTATTATTGATAGATGTCAAATTGCCCTCCAGATAGGTTATATCAATTTATAGCACCATTAATAGTATATGAAAGTACCTGCTTCCCTATTCACTTTTTAGTGTATACACTTTTGTGCTGTTTGAAGGTTTTTTGTTTTATCGTGAATGCAAATCACCTTTTCAAAGTTCATAATTTTTCTAAAGTGGTGAGATAATTTAAATTCAGTCTCTTTCTTTTACGGCTATCCTATTTTTCCAAAACTATTGTTGAATCAGCCATCTTTTACTCATTATTCTGAAATATCATCTTTATCATATACTAAATTCCCATATAAATATTAGTCTTTTTCTGGATTCTTTATTCAGCTTCGTTGATTTATCTGGTTGCAAAGAGTTTCAAGTACTGTAGCTATATAAGTTTAAAATTCTTATAAGACTAATTAATTCTCCATAAATGCTCTTTTTTAAAAAAGTTTTTTTTCCATCTATTCTCATATTTCTAAAAGAATTTTTTTGGCCAGTCAGATTTTTTTATTGTGGTAAAATACACATAAAATTCAGCATTTTAACCATTTTTAAGTGTACAGTTGTGCACATTCACACTGTTGTGCGACTATCACCACCACTCATCCCCAGAATCTAGATGAATTCTAATAAGACTTTGTCAAGTTCCAAAACATAATGCTGTTGATATTCTGATTGTTATTATATTCAGTGTAGAGATTTACATAGCAATAACACTTTTTTTTTTTTTTTTAAGACTTTCGTTTTATTTATTTATTTATTTATTTATGGCTGCGTTGGGTCTTCATTTCTGTGCGAGGGCTCTCTCCAGTTGCGGCAAGCGGGGGCCACTCTTCATCACGGTGCGCGGGCCTCTCACTATCGTGGCCTCTCTTGGCAATAACACTTTTTACATTATTGTTTCTAACCAAGCATAATATATGTCTTTCCATGTCATTCATTCATTCATTCATTCATTCATCACTAACTTAAGAAACATCTGTTGAGTGCCTATTATACCGAGAACTCTGCTAGGCACTGGAGATATAAATGTAACTAAAGTAATGTATCTGTTATCATAGATTTTATGAAATCCAGTAGGGGAAATAGAGATTAAGCAAACAATTGTACATATAAACATAAAATTGTGAAGGGAGAGATATATGCTGGGCCTATATAAAGTGATTTGATCTGGGCAGTCTTCCCTGAAGTGACAACCAAGCTCACTCAAATTATACTCAAATATACTCAAATCATCTTCAGTATCCTCCAATTGGCTTCATACAGGCCCAGAACATTTCTTAGGTTTTTCCATGAGTATACAATCTTTGAAATAGTATATGGGATCTTTTATTCATTTTATTTTCTAACTGGGTCTCTTCTCTTTATGGGAAAGTGATTGAACTTTGTATTAAACTTTTAAACAGCTGCCTTTAGGATTTTTTAACTGATTTTGAGGGAACTCATTCTCTTATTCTTGTACATTTTCCCTCAGCCAGTAAGACAGGAATGTCTGCCAAAACTTGCATACTTTGGGAAGTTTTAGGGAGATGCTGCTTTCTCCACCTCTGTGAATGTAAGAGGGATTTATCTATTTGGTGAAATGGTGAGACTATGACATCTGTGTTGAGTAGAATTAATGTGTGAAAGGTGGCCCATCTCTCTGGGCTCTTGATAGTCAACAAGTAAGGCAGACCCCAATCCACTCTGCAGCAGGCTGGTTCACATGTTTGCTCTCTTGACATAGCTCTCCTGTTATAGGAAGGATGCTTGAGTTCCACACACTACGTTACTTCATGTAAACTTGTTTGGCCAAGAAAAAATTGGAAATTATATTTTTATTCTTATATCTTGGATTTTCACCTATTTCAGAATGAAATTAAAATATTTAATTCTATCAGCTTGGAGAGTTTGATTAAAGAGCATTCTGTCAATGAAGTACTTACTATTCACTAGACCAGTGGTCACCAAACTTTGTTGATTGCACATTCATCATAAAAATTTTTTAAGCATCTATCCCTAAACTTTACTTAATAAATTACCCACATGTACTATAATAATGTTCTTTGTATTATAAAATATACATGGAATCAAAATTGTTAAAGGATGAGATTTCTAAAATAATTTTTACTTATGAATGATTCTCAAATGTTTTGCTCTCAGCAATGATAATAATTATTATAATTTCATTATGTTTTAAAATCTTGGTTTAACAATTTGGCTATAAAGCTTCTTGAAAGTCTGATTCTACATTCAATTTATTTCACTTCTTGGTTTTAATGTCTATAATGTATGAAAAACATACTTCAAAAAGGTACTAAGGTTCAAAGGGAAGTGGTGCAAAATCAGGATACTCATTTTTTATTATCTATATCCTAATTATGGAAATTTCTGTTGAAAATTCCACTAGAAAAGTGGAAGTTTTTGTTGAAATTCCACTAGAAATCTTCCCTAATGTCAATCAGATGGTGTATATTTATATCTAACATATGGATTAAATATCTACTGTAACTCTTCATGGGAAAACTTTCAAACAAGTTTGACAATTCTGTTTCCCAATTTCAGCAGACTTTTTATAGATGACAAAACATCATTTTCAGCAATAAAGTCACAGAATGATAGAAACATTTCCAAACGTGTTTTCAAATTGTATTTGCTTTTTTTTAAAAAATATGATGGCTACTCAGTGAATCATCTCTTTTTTTAATAAAAATTTTATTTATTTAGTTTATTTATTTGGCTGCGTCGGGTATTAGTTGCAGCACGGGGCTCTTACATGCGGTGTGTGGGCTTCTCTCTAGTTGTGGTGTGTGGGTTTTCTCTCTCTAGTTGTGGTGTGCAGGCTCCAAGGTGTGTGGGCTCTGTAGTTTGTGGCACACAGACTTTCTCTCTTTAAGTTACCCGAGCTCAGTAGTTGTGGTGTGTGGGCTTAGTTGCCCCATGTCATGTGGGATCTTAGTTCCCCGACTAGGGATCAAACCCAAGTCTCCTGCATTGGAAGGCAGATTCTTTACCACTGGACCACCAGGGAAGTCCCTGTACTTGCTTTTGATAAGCAATTACTTTTCTATTCATTGTTAAAAGGTCGCTATTACCTTGAAGGAACAGATAAAGTGTTCCTTTTTTCTGTTCCCCAAAATATCTGCCAACATTGCATTTGCAGAGAGCCACTTGTCAGCACAGGAAATTTGAAACACTTTCTTTTTTGTAAAGGGAAAATGTGAAACTCATCTTCACTTTGGCAGCTCTTTTAAGTACTCTGCCACAAAATATCAGTAAACCTCTTTCTGTTGTATAAAAAAATGTTATGCCCTTTCTACGGATAATTAAAAAGTATTGTAAAGAGTCTACACTAAAATTTTAAAGTCTTGTTTCTATTAAAATAGATGATATTCTGTAGAATTTCATACAGTCTGGCTCCAACTTTCCTGTCATTGTAACTTACCAATGAAGAATCCAGTGATTTGATTTCACATGTTATTAGCACTGTAACCATGTTCCAGAGAATTCATTTATTTTAGTGAAACCAGTTGCTCCACTAAAAAAAATCAGTTTTCTTTTCCCATGCAAAATTGTTTTTATTAGCAAAGTCATTTATTACTGAAAACATAACCTCTCTGGGATATCTTTCTTTTAATGGCTCAAGAAAATCAGTTCTTCCTGTACTTCATTCTTAACTCAGAATTTAACAAATACCACAAGCTGAAACAGATGAGAAACACTTACATGTTCATCCAAATGAATAGGAACCTCCCACACTGCATAACTTGTTTTAATACTTGTCTCTTCAACTTTGCACAATATTTTCTATGCATATTCCCTTTAGAATATTACCTAAAGAATGTATTTTAGTTTGTCTCTTTAAAAAAATTCTTTATTTTAGCTATTTTAACTGTTGCAGGAAAGAAATATTTCCCCAGTGGCGTATGAATAGATTTTTTTTTTAGTTATTGCTATTTTTGTTTTGTCTTGTCTTTCACTTTTAGGTAAGAAACCTCAGAAGTAAGAAATCTTAGAATTCCAAACATTTATCACTTAGTTTAGTGAAATTGTATAAAGTGTTGCATGTCACATAATTTTAAATATTGCTCAAAAGATTGTTGAAATTTAGCTTCATATTCTGGATGCATCGATTTTAAATACCTTGCTAATAGTGTTTTTATAGTATTATTAGCTAATACCTCAATCCATTATAGTCACTAAGGCAAGATTCATTTGCTGGAAAAGTGTATAGAAATCCATATTTCAAATAGTCTTCTTTTTGGTTTTTAGCTGACTTGTTAGATCTCATTACACTGTCATTTTTATCACATATTTTGGCTAAGAAGAGATTGTCCTGAAGTAGGAAAAATCTAGTTCTGCCATTTGGTTGTTGCTTTTGCTTTTATTACTGATCTTTTCAATTCTTGTCTTTGCGTGACTGTTTTAACATCAGATGTTTATTATCTTAGGTCAGGTTCCCAAGAAGCAGAGTCTGAGATGAGGATTCTTGTGCCAGTGATTTCTGGAGAAAGTGAGTGATGTCAGATGAAACCTGTAAGGCAGTGCAGGAAACAGAACAGAGTAGGAGAAGGGGCTAGGCAAAGATGCGGGTTCAGCTGAAGTTTATCCTCAGTCTGATCCTACAAGGAGCTCCGGAGTATGGATGGCACCATGGAGTTGTGTGTGTCACCTCCAACAAAGGAAGCAAGCCTTTTATACCCCCTTATCATTCAGTCATTGGGTTGGGTGAGAGGGTGGTGGTAGCATATAACCTCCCTGATTAGGTAGCTCCCGTCATTTAAGAGCAATTCTCCTAAGCAGAAGGATACAGCTATGAGCTGTTAGCAGCCAAGAGTCACAACATATGAGGAATGGATGCAATGACCAGTAAGGAGGAACTTGGCAGTTTAGTTTACATAGTCTCCATCAAAACTTCTCAGAATACTTTTTTTTTTCTTCCTTTATCATCATAGCAAACATGTACCTGGCAAGTGTCAAGCTCTGGACTAGATAGTGGTGACAAAAGTAAAGTCAAACACAGTACCTGTCCTTCTCAGGAATGTATTCAAGAGGGGAGACTGACATGACCATAATAAATACTATGTTCTATGCATAAAATGCATGTAATCCTCAACACAACCTTATTATGTCAGTTGCCTTACTTTCTCGTCTAAGAGATGAAGCAAGTAGAAGCTAAATGGATATGTCATCTGCTCTGTCACACATCCAGGAAGTGCTAGAGTCTTCTCGACTCCAGAGCTGGAGCTTTTAGTTATTATCTTATGATGCTTCCTGAGTGAAACAAAATCAGAGCATAAAGCACAAAGTGACTGGGGAGCAAGGAAGAAAAAGCCTTTGTTTCTGAGAGGAGAGGTTGGGTAGGAACTGTAAGAGAAAGTTTCATGATGTCCTTCCATATGGCCACAAAGAGCCCAAACATACAGAGGAGCATGACCAGGGGCATGGAGCTATGAGTGAAGGACAAACTTGGGCAACTTGTTGCTCCCTCTTCTGGATTCTCATAAAAATAGGTCACTGTCTATACTTTCATTTACGAGTCAAACTCACTGAAGTGAGTTTATTTTTTATGCATCTGCTTCTGCCATTAGGCAGTGCAGTGAGGAGGGGGAAGGTATCTTATTCATCTTTTTATACCCACTTGCTCACGTAGTTGCTTGACACATGTTCTCAAAGGAACGAGTGACTGGTGTGCAGGATGTGTGAGGCTGGGGAGAGAGGGCTGATAAATGAGAAATGAGGGCTGATAGAGTAGAGAAAATCCTTGGATTTGGCAATTAAGAGTTGATTTGTGACCTCTGAGAGAAGTTTTCATGGAAGCCTAGAGATGAAAGCTATATTCTACCCAGTCGAAGAATGAGGGTGAGGTGATGAAACAGAGGGAGCATATAAGATATAGAAAATGGAATAAATCAGTGGGTTCTCAGGGTCACAGGAAAGGTTTTTATAGAATGGAACAGACTCACATATGTGTAGAAAGAAGGAAAAGGTAGAACTGAGGAAAAGGTTGAAAAAGTGAGGACACAATGGATGATTCAAGGCCTCAGAGGACATGTGATTAAGTGCATGGGCAGACATCAGCCTCAGAAAGAAGGGCACCCCTGAGGTTCCTAGGATTTCCTTCTTGCAACCTCTGCTCCCCTTAAAACACACACAGAATACACCCACCTACAAAACTGTCTTGTACTCGGATCTGTCTCTATCATACCAGTTCAGTCTATAGGAAACGACTTGTCGTTGTAATATATATCCCAAAATATGAATTATTCAGTCCAGGACAACACAAAGGAGGCACTATCAGAAGAGTCTAAGGTTGTCTTTGGCACTCCTAGTTTTGTTCCCACTGAAGTCTCCCCATCAGTGTGTGGTAAACAGATCTCCCATGCTCTCTGGTCATCCAACAGATAACTGTTGTATAAAATATCCATACACACACACCTCCCAAAGACTCTATACTTCTCAGGAAGAATACAGAGTTAATACACAGCTATTTTATAACTCTCCACCCTCTTAGCTTGCTTTATTTTTCTTCAGAGGAGCAGGGCTGATTTTCAGCCAATTTACTTCAGCAAGGCTACATCAATTGTTATAATACTGAGATACTCTACTTCTGTGCTGGCAAACAGGTAGCTGCTGCCCCACATCCTGAGTGCATCCCCTGTTCTTGCTATCCTAGCATCTCCCAGACTTTCCCATGATCTGGCAACTAGAGGCATAACACCAGTCACAACTAGTCTAAGGCCGGCCCATGCTCTGAGCGGTTAGGGTGGGAGTAGGAAGGGGTATGTGGGAACATAGTTACAAGCGAAAGCTTATATACTAACACATTATTGGGAAGTTCAATGTCAAGGAAGTTGGAGTGAGCAGGAAAGGGAAATGAGGCAGGGAAGGAAGGGAGCAAATACAGAAGAGTACAAGGGAATATGAACCCATACCAAGTATCACAAAGCTGGCCATACCAATGTTAAATATTTGAATATACCACCCTGTATAGTACTTGTCATTAGCTGAAATTATATTATATACTTTTCAAACATACATTATATTTATATTTCTAGTGTCTTCCCACTAGAAGGTAAGCTGCATGAAGGCAGGAACTTTGTTTTGTTTAACATTGTAATTCCAGGATGTAAAATATACTGAGTACATAACAGGTGATAGATAATATTTGTTGAATGAATGAGTCAACTCATATTAAGGAGAAACATTTTCTAAATAAAGCACATTTTATGTAAATTCCTGGCCATAATACATGTAGTACTTGATATTATTTTTGCAGAGTGGTTTCCATTTCTCATTTTTTACTCTCCAGCTTCCTAATCATGCCCAGAGGCCTTCTTGTACATAAGAAATGACCATATGGTAACCATTTCATGTTACAGTCATCTACCTCTGGTTCCACCATCTATCTACTCAAAGACCTGGCAAAACTTTAAAGTCCTTGCTTTCCCTTATCTTAGTCCACCAAATAGGTAGTCAAGCCATCTACAAGGGAAAAGAGGGAGATTTGTTTTCTCCTGCACAGAGCATTCTCTCAAGGGTGGGGGACAGAAGTTACAATTTAGCTCACTTAGACTTGGTATTTATGACTTTCCTCTCTGAAACAGTTCTCTTTCCTTCACTGCTCATGCTGCTCTAACTAGTACTCAGATATGTTTTTGTTTTTTGTTTTTTGAAATATACATTTTCTTAGTGTGGAAGTTTTATAGGAAAAATTATTACATGCTTCAAGTTTAAGTGGGAAATGATTATGAAAAGTAGTCAGTTTTATAGTACAACCAACAACTACCATGTTTAGATTTTCAATTTGGGAATTTAAGGGTGAGAAAATGCTAATTAATTAGATTAATATACTCATGACTGAGATCATCTACTTAATGTTCCTTTCCTCTTCTAACCTTTCACTTCATCAGCCTAAGAGCAATCATCTGTAATCATTTATAATCATCTGATTACAAACTTATTCAAGCTGCTGACTCCCACTGTGATCCTATATTTTATCTCCATCATCACAACGTATTTTTTTAATTTAATTTTATTTATTTATTTTTCTATACACAACGTATTTCTCTAAATGAAAGAAAACACGGTTTTGTTGCAATGTGATATTATTATTGCTCAGATATCAAGATGCTGGCAATCATGATCAGATTCATCTTTATAATGCTCGGCACAACTTAGGATATTGTGTCATCTGGCAAGGAAATTTATTTAATATAACGCTTAGAAAATTAAATCCAACCTGTTACTAAATATTTTTCTAGAATAGAGGTGAGAGAGAATCAAACAATAGGTAAATCCAAAAAGATGTAGACAATAAGTGGGGATACCAGTGGTATTTGAGTCTGGGGGCTAAAAGTTCCAGAAATCCTACAAAAGAAAACAGAAAGGTTTCATATTTCTTTTACAGCTCAGATCAATAGTTTTGTATTATACCATCATATAGGTCAACTGGAGATCACATGAAAAAAAGAAAAACTCTAAGGATATGAGATTAGTCAACGAGTGTATTTCACATAAGTTTATATCAATTATCTTATTACTGGGCTGTACTCTACTTTGCCTATAACTTTGATCTACTTCATTTAAACTTCTTAGATTCCACTTCCTGGCTGTTGTACACTCCTAGTGCTATCATTAAAGTTTTTTTCTTTTTTCAAGGATAATTTTCAACAACTAAAGGGCTCAGCAAACATCTTGTTTTTGGTCATCCTTCCTATAATCTCTCAGAGCAAGTGGTGAAAGTAGACCAAATGCTGGAATTTGAACCAATAGTTCCTGAACGTCTGCACTGTGGCATGCACTGTGCTGGGCACTTTATTTACACTGTGTTAATCTTCATAACCCCATTGAAAGGAATATATGGTCACCTGATGAGTAATTTGAGGTTTAGAAAGATTAAACAACTTGCTCAAAATCACACACCTAGTTTTGAGTAATAGATATTATTAAAATATCTGCCTGTTGTAGTTACATTTGGGGGGGAAAGTCCTTATTTAGAGTTACAAAGAGTACTATTTACAAACAAAATGATGCTGGGATTTTCTTATAAATAATCAGATAGGAGATGTGGTGGGAATGTGGGTGAGAGCATAGATATAAGTAAGTTTAGCCATCAGTTAAAGTTGGGTGATAGGCTCATATACATCAGGGTTCATGATATTTTTTTCTACTTTTGTATACGATGGAACTTTTCCACACTGAACAGATTTTAAAAGTAAGTAAACTGGAAAGTAGAATTACGATAAAAAAGAAAGTGTAAATGTGTAGTAGCGTTCATCTTAGCAATTCAATAACTCTTTCAGCTATATCCTTTTACAGCTGATCTTGAGGAAGGGCCCTGGATCAATTTCACATGCATGGGTAAATGGGCACTTTCATAACTTATCTAATAAAAAAGTGATGGGAATTCCCTGATGGTCCAGGGGTTAGGACTGGGAGCTTTCACTGCCGGGGCCCGGGTTCAATCCCTGGTTGGGCAATTAAGATCCCACAAGCCACGCAGCATGGCCAAAAAGAAAAAAAGAAAAAAAGAAAAAAAATGAATTTTCATAGCAATTATTAAGATCCTAAGCTGTTCCTATTGATCCTAACCACACCTCTCTCTTTAAATAAACTATGGTCCTAATTCTTAATTAAACAGAAGACCCAAAGACCAGTTTGTCAGATAGTCTGGTCTTTCTTCTCCTCTTGACTCCATTTAGTGTGCTATTTTACTGTCTGTTCATTCTTTTTAACTTCAAAGTGGCAGGAAGAGAACAAACAGCTTAAAGCAGTTGATTCACCACTTCTGAGCAGCCCTATGGAGAGGTTTTCTGGAGGTAGGTAGTGTTTTCAATCAACATAATTATCAGTTTCAGTACTAGTTCTGCCTCTTCCTCAACTTTCAGCTGTCTAAATTAAAAGGGGTAATAGGAAAGTCCATCTTAAAACTGAAGTAGTTAAAATACCACCACTATCTTGAAAAAATTTGGGCATGGTGACTGGTATAAACCAGCTGGCACCTGTTACAGGATGTTTTAGCCACCACTCCACCTTCTGGCTTCAAGGGCAGTGTTGCTGACATTTTCAAAAGCTTTAGACCTGGTAGCTTACCAGGAAGTACTCCTTATATAGTAGAGGCCGGCCTGCCTACGAGTGGGCCTTATTTACTGGGAAACCTCTGTGATTGCAGAGTTGGGCAAAGTATTCCTGGTGCTAAAGAATGGAGCCAAAGACTTCAAATGTAGGCTGTCAGGCCAAGATCTAGCTGGCCAAAAGAGGTAGGGAGTTAGAGAGGTAGGCTGGAATGGAGTTTGAAGGTAGAGCTGTTCCTTTTAGATGTATTTTACCAGAGAGTGGAAAATGGAATTGGTTTGTACATCCTATATGCTTATACTAACCCACTCCCCCAAATACAAGACACAGTGTCAAACATGGTTCTTTGGAATGAGTTCCAAGCCTGAAACTGCACTCTCAAACGAATGATCTGAAGTTCTTCATCTATGTGTTGCTGTGAAGGTATTTTGTAGATGTAATTAACGTTCATAATCAGTAGACTTTAAATAAAGATTATCCTGGATAACCTGGGTAGGCCTGATTCAATCAGTGGAAGGGCCTTAAGAGCAGAACTGAGGTACTCAGAAGAAATTCTGCCTGTGGATTGCAACTTCAGCTCATGCCTGAGAGTTCCAGCCTGCCTCTCCTGACACCCCGCTCTACAGATTTCAGACTTATCCCCTAGCCAGCCCCTACAACTGTGTTAAGTCAATTCCTCACAAAAAATTCCTTAATATATGTCTCCTACTGATTCTGTTTCTCTGGTTGAGCCCTGATATAGTGATTGAGCCTGAGTATTTCCAAGCAGTTATTATGGGTAATTCAGACTTCATATTTTAACAATAGCAAATACAAATATTTTTATGTATATATAGGAGTAAGAGTATGTGTGGGCTGTATATATATGTGTGCTCTTTTGACTAGGCTTGACCTTCAGCTCCCATGTCCTTCCTTGTAGTGTTTAAGAATCCTGTAGCAAGAATTCTGCTAAGGCAGCTTAACCAGAATCACCCTCCCTCAATATCTGATTGAGTGCCTCATCCTTCATTATCCCCCAGTTGATGTCTGATTACACCCACCTACTTTCAATAAGAATACTGTTGAGTGATGTAGCAATAATCCCCCCTATGCCCGATGTTTCTTCGTAGTAATTTTCCATCCACTGACCCCCTATCCCCTACTCCTGGGCTATAAATTCCCACTTTTCCTGTTGTATTCAGAGTTGAGTCCAATCTCTCTCCCCTATTACAAAACCCTACCACAGTAGCCCCCGTTGAATAAAGTCTGCCTTACCATCTTAAAAAGTGTCATGAATAATCTTTTCTTTAACACCTCCACACCTTTCTTATCAAATATTTTTCAATAATTTTTTTAACCATTCATATATATATAAACATATATACATATATATGGTTAGATTTCAAAGTTTATACTGTTATATCATGTTCACTATTTTTAAAAATACAGATAGAAAAAGAAAAATGTTGATATTAAAAAGTAAATATTACAAACAGGGATTGTACTATTCTCTTCCTGTATCTCAAAAGTCATCTTGCATTTATCTCACCTTGAGGTCATTCCTTAAACTATTTCCCAACAGATGGTGTACCAAGGTGATTCCTGGGTTCACATCTTAAGAAGCAGTAATGGTGCCTGTTGCAATTTCTACTTTTAAATTCTCAGTTAAACAAAAAATAACTACTAAAGTTTTTTCTCTTTAAAATGGAACACTTTGAGAGCGTCCAAAAGACTCCAAGTGAGCACTTAGGACAGTTAATACAGATCAGCCAAATGTGTCTAGGAGTCAGTCACTCAGTTGATTTATCACTCTGCTGAACCCTGCTAACGACAGTAGCAGTCTTGATACCTGCAGTTTTTAATGGTTTTTATTCTTAGTCAAACGAATTTAATTAACATCCCAAATGGACCACTGATTTAAAATAGGAGTCAAAAGGAAAATTCTTTCAAAATGTTAGTTAATGGAAAGCATTAAAACTAATAAATCTGACCGCAATAGTGAGAGGCCCGCGCACCGCGATGAAGAGTGGCCCCCACTTGCCGCAACTGGAGAAAGCCCTCGCACAGAAACGAAGACCCAACACAGCCATAAAAACAAAAAAACAAAAAAACAAACAAAAAAAACTAATAAATCTGCATTTTTGTCTCAGGGTGATTTTCGTATCCATATATGTCACTTAGTACATCATATCAAATATTTAAAGGAGAAATATAGTGGTGATTACACACAATTTGGCTATTTATTGAGAATTATAAAAAAGTTATGTTTCTCATGTTTCATTTGGAAATAAAACCTGAAACCTTCTCTCATCATCTACAAACAAGACACAAAAAATTAAAATAATTTGATTTTTTTTAATATAAAAGCAATTATTCCAACCATCAGTCAAAAAAGCGGTTTCTGCTTGGCTTAAATCCTCTAAAAGTATACTTAATTTTTAGTCCAGCAACAAGCCCTTTTCTTACATATATGAAAAATTGTATTACATATTAAATAGAAAAAAATTTGTTGGAAGGAAAAATTCCACTCAAAAAGTTTTGGTATTTATACATTGATTTTTACTTTTGCTAAACACAAAGTGATGAAACATTACTAAATGTGCTCACAGAAGTGAAAGGAGTTCATGATTCAATAAAGGCAGGGAAATTCTGCCTTAAACTAACATGTTTCCAATAAGACTGAAAATAGACGTGATAATACAATCTCGAATAATATACAATGTGTGCCTCCTGAAACTGGTCACGTTTGACATTTTAATTACAGCACTATTTTTCTGTCAAGACAGCAGCCAGGGCTTCCCTGGTGGCGCAGTGGTTGAGAGTCTGCCTGCTAGTGCAGGAGACACGGGTTCGAGCCCTGGTCTGGGAGGATCCCACATGCCGCGGAGCAACTAGGCCCGTGAGCCACAGGTACTGAGCCTGCGCGTCTGGAGCCTGTGCTCCGCAAAAGGAGAGGCCGCGATAGTGAGAGGCCTGCGCACCGCGATGAAGAGTGGCCCCCGCTTGCCACAACTGGAGAAAGCCCTCGCACAGAAACGAAGACCCAACACAGCAAAAATAAATAAATAAATCAATAAACTCCTAAAAAAAAAAAAAAAAAAAAAGAGAAGGTTAACAAATTGGATTTCTTAAAAAAAAAAAAAAAAAAGACAGCAGCCAGTTCTGCTTCATGTCGTATCAACACTTGATTTATGTAAGCAGCGACAAAACAGTATAGATAGCTCTTAAGTTTAGGGCACTTTTCAAATATCCTCGAATGGACACTAATATGCAAATCAAAGACCATTTTGTTGTAAAGGCAAAAAGCCAAGACTTAGTATCCGCTTAGTACGTTAATTACGAACATCTAGCAGAGAGCCAGGCACAGTAGTGGAATGTTTGAAACACCAGTATTTATCTTTACAAACATACATGAAGTCTTTCCAGTTTTCCTAAGTGTCCTTTGGCTTTAATGGTGCTGATAAGTGAAAGGATTAAAAAAGCACAACGGAACACATGAAAACCACAATAAATGTCAGCGGTTGTTAGCAACGAATAACTCAGCGACAACCACATTTAAAGCCATAGGATCTTTGCGCCCGATACTTCAAATCCCAAGGTTCCCTGGGGGTGGAGGCGGAGTTACATTCAAATTAACAGCTTTTTCAGCCAATGACACAGCCAAGCAAAGGACCGCGAGAAGGCCTAATTCTTCTACATTACAACGCTGAAATCATACGAGTTCTGAGCGTATGTGGGTGTTTCAGGGCCCGATTCGAACTACTTAGTATTTCTCACCCGCAGTTACTATCTGATCAACATAGCAATTCTCTACCCGAGTCTGGCTCTGTGGGAGTTCTAGCGTCTAAACGCTGAAAGGAACTCACGTCGCTCTATGTCAACGGAAGGACCCATTCGTCCGAGGAGGAGGCGGAACTCGTTTTATTCTTTCCCTTTATTGGCCACGCAGCAAGGAAACCTAAGCTTTCAGCACAAACGATAAGTCGTTAAAACTTCCGTTAACGTAACGTAAAAGGCAGTGCTGTGCAGCGCTATACGGAAACTGGGTCTACGCTGGCGCAGATATCTTGCATTCGTCCAATCCGGAGAGAGGCCACCCCCTGGCGCTTCTTCGCTACCCCCGCCCAACCTCTTTCCCTTCCCCTGGGCTATGGCCCGCCTCTCTGCTGCTGACCAATCCTCTGCATCCTCCTTTGTGCGTTTATCCAATCAGAGAGGTGGAGGGTGGAGTTCCGGTCGACCGGTCCGCGCAGAGGCTGCGCTCCGAGTTCTCTCCTGCAGCCGGTGTGGGCTCCCTGGTGAGGTATATTTCCCAGAACTGCGTTGGGCAGGTTCCTGGGATGGGCAGCTCTCTAGACGGGCAGCGACAGTGCCAGTTGACTGTAGAAAGCCGAAGCCGCTGAGCCTGTAGCACGAGGAGCAGAGGGAAATGGGGAGGAGCTGGGAGGAGAGAACCACGTGTTGGGGCTTCTGGTGCAGTTGTCGGAGCCCCTGGGTCATGCATGCCTCTGCTGTCCCTGCCCCGCGGGCCTTCCAAGGGTTAGGTTGGTGTCGCCGAAGCCGCCCCCAGCACTTCTCTGGGTTATTCTTGAGTAAAAACAAAGCGCCTATTCGTCAAGTGTTCAAGGAGAGGTAGCCAGGACCTATTTTTCCCCTACCCTCATTCCCTTCCCTCGCATTCTTAAATTACCCACCTCCTGGGTTGGTTAATTTTCGGGGTCAGAAAGCAGATTTTCCTTTGGAAAGAGACGTGCTGGAGTATATAGTACGAACTCTGAGACTAGCTACTATATATAGGCACTTTACGTGTATTATCTCATTTAATCCACACAGCAACATCTAAAGGGTTAGGTACTGTTACGGTTCTCATTTTCATGCGAAGAAACAGATATGTTAAGTTACTCGTCCACGTGTTCTCTTCAGCTTTTCTCTGACCACTTAATTGAGTGTGACATTCGGCTTCCATGCACGTAAAGTTTAAATATGATATTGCTTGTAAAATGTTGGTCTTGTTTTCTTTCCTATCTTGAAGTTATTTTAGAAGTTAATACAACATACCTAGAAGTAAATCGATTGATGTTATCGAGGTAAAATGATCTAGTAGAAAGACTTCAGAGTAGGAGCCATTTACTAACCTTTGGGCAAGTCACCTTCTCAGCCGCCGCTTCCTCCACTGCAGAATTGAAATCAATTCCAGACTTGTCTACTTCCTGGAGTCGTGAGGATCAAATGATATAATATGTATAAATTACTGATGTTAACTACATATGACAGTTTTCTGCTTTTCAAATTCTTTCCTGTGGAAGCTAGATTATCATTAATATGCAATATATATTATAATTAAAGTATTCTATATATACACACATACAGTGGATAACATGCAGCCTAGTACCACTTGAGTGTGAAATACCTCTTAAGCATATGTGGCCCACTTATCTGCTTATCCAGGGTTCAGGATAGTATTCCCTGTGAATGCAGAAGTGGTACTTGTCTGGTTTGTATTCTTTCCTCAGACTGCTGTAGATAGCATAAAGCAAAAGTAGATCAGCTCATTTAACTGCTTTTCTGAGTTCTGATTACTTTTGGAGACTCTGAAGGGAGGTCCCATTTCCTTGCCTTTTTCAGCTTCTGGTAGCCTCTTAAATTCCTTGGCTTGTGGCTCCTTCATTTTAAAAGCACACCACTTCAATCTCTGCTTCCGTAATCATATCACCTTCTCTTCCGTAGTCAAATCCGTCTGCTTTCGTCTTAGTGGGGGCACTTGTGTTTATACTTAGGTCCCATCTAGATAATCCAGAATAATCTCTCCATCTCAAGATCCTTAGCTTAATTACGAAATCCCTTTTGATGTATAAAGAAACATTCATAGGTTCCAGGAATTAGAGCTTGGATGTTTTGGGGGTGCATTATTTTTAGCTTGCCACAAAGGGTATAAAGAAGGGTAAAACATATCCTATCCTAGTGCAGCTTAAAGTCTAGTAGGATATGCTGTAAGAGAAAAAAAAAAAATGACTTCTGGATTGCTGTGAAAAGACCCTTCTAATTTACCATAGGTTGGTACTTCAGCTTTTCCCCTGGAAAACAGAAGAGGTAAATGAACATTCCTGTGATAATGTGAATACAAAGCCTGAATTAACCCCTTAGAAGAGTGAAATTTCTTTATATTCTAATCTTCTACCTTAAAAATTCATGTGAGTATTGCATTCAATTTCATAATATTTGTATTTGATACTATTTTGAACTATTGCCACATCATAACATTGCTGTTCTACAGAGATAGACAGTTTATTTTGTGGCTTCTTATAATAGCCAGTTTACTATAGTCATAGGTGTGTCCCCTAGTTTAAGAAGCATGACCTCAGATGATGGGGATTTATTATAAGGAAGCCATTTATGCAACTAAATACGCTGACTCTCATTGCTCCTAAGGCTAGAATATGCACTAGGCTTCTTGGAGAACTGGACTGATAGTCCCTCATGATTGATATCCTCTAGTCCCCCCAGCAGGGAGTTAGTAGGTCTGATGACTTCAGTTTTTTGTTGTTATCTTCAGAAGAAGGTAATAATCTGTTGCTCTCATGTCTGGCTGGAATTAATAATTCTCAGGAGACAGAATCTGATGAGTTGGGTTTGTTACCATTCCACCCAGTATGGATATGTTGGAATAAGATAAAATACGAAAGGACCCAGCTTCAAGTAGGCATTCACTATATAAGAACTACTCTGTAACAGTCTCTGTGCTTTTTGCATGGAGATGGAAGGGTTAAGGGCAAGGAGAAGCACATGTGGGACATTTCTTTGGGCCAGGCCTAGAAGTGACCTACATTGCTTTTTCTCAGGTTCTTTTGGCTAAAACTCTGTCACATAGCCACACCTAACCAGTCTAGTTGTGTGCCTACCCTAGTGATCTGCTGATGAGTTAGCAGTCTGCTACAATGGGCAATACCTGTAGTCAACTTCTTAAGACTTATCCTCAGCCCTTAGTTTCCAGCCTTTAGTTTCTTCACCCTGTGAACTCTTGGCGTCCAAATGCCTCTAGACAAACCTATTACACAAAGTTCTTTTTTTGCTGGCTCCATACCTTTGCCATCATCAGGTCCACAAGAAAAAGTCTCACATCCTTTGCTCTATAAATAACAGTGCAGTGCAATGCACCCATTTGTCCTTGTTCTGTTTGAGCAGGTATCCAGCCACAGTCTCTTGGACTTTTCCAGGCATGGCTCTTGTATCAGCAGTCTACAGGGTACCAGATCAAGGTCTGAGTTTGACTGTAAAGAATCTAAAAAAGAGTGGTTATATGTGTATGTATAACAGATTCACTTTGCTGTACAGCATAAAGTAACACAACATTGTAAATCAACTCTACGCCAATAAAAAATAATAATTTTTAAAAAGAAATTTTAAAAAAAGGTCTGAGTTTGTACCACTCTTGTGCATGGTAAAGTGGGCCCGAGGAAAAAATTCTGTAATATTTTTCCACAAATAACTTATTCCAAAAAAATTCTTTATCAGCTTCTTTAGTGCTTTTATTCCCTCAAAGTGGTGTCAAGCTAATGTTTACAAGACTAGTTTTAGGCCGTCTTCTTTGCAAGTCCAATGTGGGTGGTCTGCCACCTAACTTAGGGCTGTGAGGGTATAGTACACAGTTTATAGCTACAACATTTTTATTTTTGTGCACTTAAGGTACAGTTTATTGGGTGTTTTCTCGATAATTAATTATATAACTGATAATCCAAACCTAAGCTATTGCACTTATTTGTTAAATGTTCCTATTTGGTTCACCAGCCTTCTCTGTTCCTTGGCTGGGTAGTAATTCAGGTGAAATAGATATAGAGGAATGAACATTAAAAAAATTTTTAAAGATAAATTTATTTATTTTTGGCTGCGTTGGGTCTTCATTGCTGCTTGCATGCTTTCTCTAGTTGCGGTGAGTGGGGGCTACTCTTCCTTGTGGTGCGCAGGCTTCTCATTGCAGTGGCTTCTCGTTGCGGAGCATGGGCTCTAGGCGCACGGGCTTCAGTAGTTGTGGCTCGCGGGCTCTAGAGCGCAGGCTCAGTAGTTGTGGCGCATGAGCTTAGTTGCTCTGCGGCATGTGGGATCTTCCCGGACGAGGGCTCAAACCCATGTCACCTGCATTGGCAGGCAGATTCCTAACCACTGCGCCACCAGGGATGTCCCGGAATGAACATTTTTAAAAACTATCTTTGAAACGGATAATCTCTGGGAAGCTAGCATTTAAGTGATTGAGATGAATGGTAGTTAGAAGTGATTTTTTTTTTACTTCCTGAAAAATAGTATTATTGTAGAGTTACGTTATTTCACATTTATGCATTTAAAATTGGATTCAGTTACGTTGTTTTGTGTGTGTGTGTGTGTGTGTGTAAGTAACTCCCTATCACTTAGCTTTAAATGAAGATTTTTCTTGGGTTCCAAGTTCATTTTGGCTGAATTAACTTGTTCATCATGTCAGCTAGATAACTTGTACATCATAAAATAGGGAGATTTTCAGCAAATCTCTTTACATTTTAACGACCATAAAACTTCATTATGTTTTCTGCTGTATATTTTCCAAATTTTCTTGGCTTTGAAACAACTTGAAAAGTATAAAGCTTAAATTTTTGGCAGCATGATGTAATAGAAGAAGCACTTGGAGTCAGAAGGTATATCTAGACCATGCAAAATATTTAACTTTTCTGAGCTTAAGTTTCGTATTTGTAAAATAAGAATAATAGTACTTCTCCTACTTAACTCTCGGAGTTGTGAGAAACAGATGAAATAACAAATACTGTAGTCCTTTGAAAAATGTAATTCTTTCATAAACAAAATATAAGGTTGTATTAAGTATCTGTTATACCTTAAAAGGGTTCAAATTTAGCATGAATTCTATTGTGAAATCCACTAGTTCATGTGATTTCTTTTTTTTAAGTTTTTTGCTGCTTCATAAGATGACTGGACCAAAAAATGATAAAAATCCTGTCTATCAAGTCTTTTAAGTTAATATTAGTGTTAATTAATATTATTTTCCCAATTTCATTCCTTTGGTTTGCTAACAGTACAATTTCATAGGAAAATTAAAAGAAACCTCTTCTTCCAAAGACTAATAACTTTTCCTGATAGTGTAGATTAGTTTACCATATCAGTTAATATATTTCTTTTACATGTTCCTTTGTATTAGTATGTATGCTGAGGTAAGTGATGGCTCCATTCTCTTTGTGGACATTCATCCTGATCATTAGTACTTTTTATTGGCCTAAAAAAAAAAAAAGAAGAATTTCACCATTTCTTGAATTGCAATGGAACTAGTGGTTAAGAGCACAGATCCTTAAACCTGACGACCTGAGTTGAATACTGGCTCCAATTATAACTACTTTGTAGGCTGTTAGGATTAAATGAGTAAATATTTGTGAAGTGCTTAAAACAGTGCCTGACAAACACTATTAAATAAATTCCTTCCTTAATGATTTTATTCAGTATCATTCATCAAGTATTAATGTGAAATAATAGCTAAAAGAGAAAAAGCTCTAGGGGATGGCTTATATTTTAAATTATATCTTGTAGCTGATATTTTAAGTCTCTAAGCCTATAAATACTTGGAAATTTACACATCAATTCAACTAAAATTTGCACTGGATTTCACATCATTGGTATTACCACTGTCTTAAGAAACTGGTAAGGCCTTCCACATATTTGTGCTTTAAATCTTTTAACTTTATGTTGCTTGGTTGTATGAAGTCATTTTGATTAGTGCAAATAAGAATTATAACAGGACTTTACATTTGAATGGCCATTTAAGAATGCTCTGTAAAATATTTCCTTTATATCATTTGAGAGGCAGTATAAGAAAGGATTTAAGAGTGTGGGCTCTGAAACTAGTTTTGAGTTCCAGTCCCTGCTATGCATTTGTGAGCAAAGTGACCTCTGGCATATCACCTACCTTTTCTAAGCTTTACTTCCTAATTATATAAAATGGGAGAAATAAGTGTACCTACTTTGTAGGGCTGTCTGGAAGGTTAAATGAGATATAATGCATATAAGGCATTTAGAACAGTGCCTGGATTATAACAAGAGTACATTATGTCTTAGTTACTGTTAATGTCACTGATGCATACAAAAGTATCAGTAAACAGAACAAGTGGAAATGTGAGGCAACCAAGATTCAGATTGGATCTGTGATTTACTGAAGGTCACATGCAAAAAAAAAAAGTAAGCCTCCTTACTTCTAGTGCAGATCTTTTCCCATAAAAACACTGCCTTCATTTCCACCTTTAACACCTTTCAGTTCACTCATATTGACTAGGTCCATCTCAGAGACACGTTCCTTTGTTTTCCATTGTGTTTCCAATTCTTGGCTGCTTGTTAGAGTATTTTTATCTTGGTTCTAATTCTGTCAGACTGCTTCCGTTTCTTCATGAATCCTTCAGCCCTGTATTACTCAGACCTAAAGTTGTTAGCATGCATGACAGGCATCTGTTTTCAAGAAAGGAAGAAAGAATAGATACTGCAGCTAAATTTTTCATAGTGGTTAGTGTTTGTTGTTGTTGTTTTTAATTAATTAATTATTTAAATTTTGGCTGTGTTGGGTCTAAGTTGCTGTGCGTGGGCTTTCTCTAGTTGCAGTGAGCGGGGGCTACTCTTCGTTGTGGTGCGTGGGCTTCTCATTGTGGCTTCTCTTGTTGCGGAGCACCGGCTCTAGGCACGCGGGCTTCAGTAGTTGTGGCACGTGGGCTCAGTAGTTGTGGCTCGCGGGCTCTAGAGCGCAGGCTCAGTAGTCATGGCACACGGGCTTAGTTGCTCCACGGCATGTGGGATCTTCCTGGACCAGGGCTGGAACCTGTGTCCCCTACATTGCCAGGCGGATTCTCCCCTCTTTTTTTTTTTTTTTTTTTTTTTTTTTTTGCGGTATGTGGGCCTCTCACTGTTGTGGCCTCTCCCATTGCGGAGCACAGGCTCCGGATGCGCAGGCTCAACGGCCATGGCTCACGGGCCCAGCTGCTCCGCAGCATGTGGGATCTTCCCAGACCGGGGCACGAACCCGTGTCCCCTGCATCGGCAGGCGGACTCTCAACCACTGCGCCACCAGGGAAGCCCGCCAGGCGGATTCTTAACCACTGTACCACTGTGATTTCATTAGCCTATCATAAATGTGTATTTAGTGTAGCACTGAATTATTTTTGCAGAGCTATTTTATTCTTTCCAAACTTTCCCTTCCCCTGCCCCCACCCCACCCCGAGGTTGTAAAGTCAAATTGAAGTTATTTCTTAGGAACTAAGAAGGGAGCCTGAAAATCACACAAATACCCTGAGCCATTATAAAAATAGGAAGAATACAATTTTATGAATCATTGGGTTATTTTTTAAAATCTTGAAAGATTATAATGTGGATGTATCTTTTTGGCATCAAAAGCACGTTTGTATCATATAAGCAAAGCACATAGTATTTAGTGCATTATACTGGAATTTTGAGTTAGTTTGATCCCGTAAAGTATTTTGTGAAAGAAGAGTTGCATTTTGAACATACTGGTCTGAAATTTGGGTTTGTAGATCTAGTTATTAAATTGCATTCAAACCATCAGGTGTTTGTTGAATACTTTCTGCCTATAGGGTACTGTGTAAGATGGTAAGGTGATGTTCCCAAATCCTAGCCCTTTCCTTAGCTTCCTCAGTTATGCCTTCCTGGTGCTTTCTATGATGTTAGGAGGTTGAGTGAATTTACCTCTGAACTGTGGTTATGGATGTTTTATCAATATTGATAATATTATTACTATTTAATTTCTCCACAAAAGGGATAGCTGCTTCTAAAGCTTGGTCTGTGTGTGTGTGTGTGTGTGCACATGCGTGCGTGTGCGTGTGTGTGTTTCCTGTCTTTGACTGTCATTGTTTTACATCTATGTGCAGTTCCTTATCTTTGCCTCCTGCCTGCCTCTATTGAGTGTGTTTTGTGTGTGTTTATATTTTTATACTCCTCTCATAGGAAGTAGCATTTCGTGAGGTAAGCTGTGGAGTTAGTCTCAGGCTGGTGGAGGATTGATATTAGAGAATTGGAAAATATGGTTCCTGTCCTTAAGAAGTTTATACTTTACACTGGAGAAAGAAGCAAATATAAATATATAGAACATATAACTAGAGATAAATAACACTTTAGTATATTTGGTATATGATTGCTAAATGAATAATAGTTGATCTTTTGGCATTCAGAGGAAGTAGAAACTCACTTTAGGCTGAGTTAAGAAAGATTTTGTAGTACTGCTAGAATTTGAGCTATATCTTGAAGCATGGGTATTATCTAGATAACTCAAGAAAATGAGGTAGGATTCTTGGAGAGAGTAGCAACTCTTTTGCAGTTGTATTGTGGGGAAAATATTTTGCCTAGCCTATTAAAGTATTGATGAGTCTGGGCTTGCTATAAAATATAGTGTGTAATTCACATGTTCAAACATCTGCAGTTCATGCAGAAACAGCAAAAGAATGTATGTCATACTTTATAAAAATTAAGTGTTTAGTTTTATATACTTAAGAAATGTTGGTGAAATCTATATTTGCTTTTATTTCTGATATACTGAGTGTCAATATTTTTTACAACATGAAGTTGGCTTCTAAGAATAAAACTCTCACATGGTATTTCTCGTGTGGGAGGTAAGAAATTTTCCCGTTCTTGACATCTTTGGCCAGGAATCAGATGTTAAGTCAGGTGTTTCCTGTCATGCTCTGTATCAGGCACAGAGGAGGTTATTGCAGTTGCAGGCGAGAGGTAATGGAAAACAGGAGGATAGTGGCAGGACAAACTGAGGAGATGGATGTAAAGGGCGATTTTCAAGGTAGGCTTTATTAGCTAGGGGAATCTTGTCGTTTGCCTCCCTTTAATCAAAGGTCATTCTGAGATTTTGAGCCTTGGTGACTGAGAAGATGGTGCACTTAACAGAGATGGAGAATATAGGTTTGAGTTACATTTTGAGTATATTTAATTTGAAGTTTTGGCAGCACGTTCAGGGGTAGAGGTCTAGGCAGACATTATAAATATAGGATTGGAATTTTGAAGAAAGATCAGGGTTGAGGATAAAATCTAGGAGTTCACATAGAGGTAGGAATTTATATTGCCAGGTGAAGAGGAAAAAACAACTTAAGAAAATCTCAGTTATCCTGGGTAACAGTGGAAATTTATTCTGTTTGGAGACTTTGTAATTAAGTCCTGAATGATGTTTTTTGTCATTCTCTAATTTCTGCACCTGTTGCTCGATGGCAGTAGTCATCAGTGCCATGAGCAAAGAAGGCGAGTATTAAAAAAGAATTTGGCAGCTTAAGTCTTCATGTTTAGTAAAGTTAAACTTGACAGTACATTATTTCCAGTCCTTTTTAGCCTTCACGTCAGATCTATACAGTAAGTGTGGAATTTTTTTTTTCCTCTTAATATCCGGCTTTTGTAGCATGGTTCAAGAATTATGCCTTTTGTTGGTTATTTCTCTGATATCAGGATCTTTCACTGTGTTCAGAGGAAAGGAAATGAGTTTAGAACTTAACTAGATTCTCATCTTCCCGTGATATGGCGCAAAGTGGTTAAGAGAACTGGTCTGTCCTATTGAATCTTTACACAAATATAAAGCTATAAATATTTATGTTTAAGGGTTTTTACCACTGTTTTGATTTCTATTGCAATAGATCCCTTTTGGATACTCATATAATTTGGAATAGTAAATAGTGAGTCTATACTTCAAAATGTAAAAGAAGATATCTTTAGCTATCAATTTATAAATATTTATAAACTGTTGCCTTTTGTATGAGAGATATGTGGACATGATTATAAGCTCTCCAGTATTAGGAAGCCTCATTCTGGCTTAACCTTATTTCAGGCACTGGTTAACAGTGGAAATTAAAAGAATTATTAGTATGCTAAAGTGTTAAAGCATCTTTCTGTTTGGTGACTTTTGGGGAGAACATTTCATACTGTGAATTCACCGTAGAAGTATCTAGTCTGCTTGTCTCCCTGCCCCCACTCCCTCCGGTGTATATATTCAGTCTGATGTCAGTTATCATGGTTAACAGCATGGGGGATATGTATATATATATGTAAAATCTAATAGGTTATTCTGCAAGTTTATCGTTTGACACTTGCATTTCTTTGAAGTTCTCTGTGCTGGCACTTCCTGTTCTTCCGGGCCAGGCATCATTCTGAGCACCTACCATGTAGTAATTAGTTTATATCTTATAACAGCCCTGTTAGGTTGGAACTGTTAACCTCTGTCTAAAGAACAGGAAGCTGAAACACATAACTAGTGAAGCCAGAATTTTTTTTTAACATCGTTATTGGAGTATAATTGCTTTACAATGGTGTGTTAGTTTCTGCTTTATAACAAAGTGAATCAGCTCTACATATACATATATCCCCATATCCCCTCCCTCTTGCGTCTCCCTCCTACCCTCCCTATCCCACTCCTCTAGGTGGTCACAAAGCATGGAGCTGATCTCCCTGTGCTATGCAGCTGGTGAAGCCAGAATTTGAACCCTGACAGTCTGGCGGTATACCCATTCTCTCAACTACTGTGCAATACCTCTTTCTCTAAGCCTCAGTTTCCTCACCTAAAAAGCAGTAATAAAAAGATTATCTTCTAGGGTTATTGGTAGGGTTAAATGAAGCAATGCACGTGAAGAGACTGATACTGGAACCTAGTTATTAATCAGTTAATACTAGCTGCCTATTGTTTGGCCACTTTTCTGAGGTTCTTCTGGTTCTTTTTTTTTTCTTTGTCTCCTTTATAGTTTTTATTTTTCCTCTGCCCATTTCTTTAACTGGTGTTTCAGGGTTCCATTCTTTTTTTTTCCCCCTAATTTATATTTATGTATGTATGTATGTGCGTATGTGTGTATGTATGTATGGTGGCATTGGGTCTTCATTTCTCCACGTGTGCTTTCTCTAGTTGTGGCGAGTGGTGACTACTCTTTGCTGCGGTGCATGGGCTTCTCATTGCGGTGGCCTCTCTTGTTGTGGAGCATGGGATCTAGGGCGTGCAGGCTTCAGTAGTTGTGGCTTGCGGGCTGTAGAGTGCAGGCTCAGTAGTTGTGGCGCATGGGCTTAGTTAGATCCCACATGCCGCGAACTTCCCAGACCAGGGCTCGAACCCGTGTCCCCTGCATTGGCAGGCGGATTCTTAACCACTGCGCCACCAGGGAAGCCCTCAGGATTCCATTCTTGACCTGTTGTTTTATATCATTCTGTATAATTCCCCTTCGCGAGTTTCATCCAATTCCCTAGTTTTTAATTACTGCCCATTTCCTATAGTCTGATGACCCAGTTTTATACTTTCCTCCAGAGCTGTAAACTGGTGTATCCAAATATCTATTTTACATCCTCCCTTGGCTACCCCCATATGTCCCTCCAGCCTGATGTGGATAAAACTGTAAAAGGATTTTAATCTAAAATGGAATTGAAGGATATGGAATGGAGAATCTCACACTTGTGCTCTCAGAACAATGAAACTTAAAGACTGAGAGACTGATTTCCCATAAATGCCTGATTTACAAAAGAGTGAACCTTAACCTCTGACCCATGAATCTCTCCCCATCTTTGAGCCAGTGAACTCTGCATGGCCCCTAATTGGACCCTCCCCTTTTGCACTCCTTGCCCATAAATGCAACCCAGCCTAAACCTTCAGTGGACTCACCTGTAGCTTACTGCAGCATGCATGTCCTGAACTGCAGTATCTCTGCTACTCCAGGATAAACTCGATTTTCGGTAACTCGAGTTTGCCTCAGCTTACCTCTTTTCTTTTAGGTTGACATTGCATGGTGTCATAAGTGATCTGAAGGCGCCAACCACTTGAACTTCTGGGATCAAGTGAGGTTCCTGCACTTGAGTCCTTTGCACTGTTTGCTTCTGTGAGTCGCTGTAACTTTCAGTTTGGTAAGTCTCCTCTCAGATCTCAAGCTACCTCTTTTTGGTTGAGCTGTCTTACTTTATTCAAAATCTAGATAGAGACAGATTGTCTTTCTGGTAAGTACTCTTTTGTTTCTGATAATTTTATCTAGTCATCTGAATGTACTAAAGGTGGCCTCCCCCCTTGGGGAATCCTAGCCAGTTTTTTTTTTTTTTTTTTTTTTTTTTTTTGCGGTACGCGGGCCTCTCACTGTTGCGGCCTCTCCCGTTGCGGAGCACAGGCTCTGGATGCGCAGACTTGGGCAATAGCTCACGGGCCCAGCAGCTCCGCGGTATGTGGGATCTTCCCGGACCGGAGCACGAACCCGTGTCCCCTGCATCGGCAGGCGGACTCTCAACCACTGCGCCACCAGGGAAGCCCCCTAGCCAGTTTTATGTTAAAAAAATTATGGTCCTTCCTCATGTGCATGTTTGACTAAATAGACCAATCTTACAAAGGATAACATAGAACTCCAATTATCATTTTGTGGAAACTTTGATCTCCCCAAACTTGTTTTCTTTGAACTAAGTTAGAAGACCATGGCTACAATCTTAAGCAATCTGAGTGGGATTGTTATTTTAATTGGTATCTAGAGGCTACTAAACATTCAGGATTCTAAAATTGCCTCCTTATTTCTACATTGACTGAAGCAAAATAAACAACCAAAGATGGATAAAAAAATTCCAGAGCCCTTTTCCTCAGTGCTAACCAAGGTCCTTTCTAACCCCACTGTTCCACCTCCTCTGTATCCCTCCTTGCCCCTTCCTGAGTCTCTCCTCTGTCTGAATTTACTTTCGTTCCTCACCAAACTGAGCCCATTAAGATCTTCTTTTTCAAAATGAGACCTTCTGAGCATCCTACTAAAAACTGCCCTAGATTTCCTACGCCCCATGGACAAAGACCAAAAAATTAGGGCTGTAATTAAGGATTTCCCCAAGGTAACTGAGGATCCCCATACATTTGCTGAGGAATTCAGTATTGTAACCCCAACCTACCAACATAGTCTCTCTGGTCTCTATTTATTAGTTCATTTGCTTGTTGGAGAATGTCAGGCCCCACAATGGATTAAAACTGCAGGTTGGGGAAACCCTGAACAACTTCTAGGGTTTAAGCTAAACCAACCAGTAGCCCTTTTATATGGTCAACCTCATCATATAGCCAAAAGGCTGCACAGAACCATCCCTAGAGCCTTCCCCAAACCTGTGGACTGGAATAAAACTCAGGTATGCATCCAAAAGCCTGCCGAATCCTTCCATGACTATTACAACAAACTCCAAATTGTTTCCAAAGAAAATTCTGGACTCCCCATAGACGTTGAGTCCACTCAGGTGTTTTTTTTTTTTTTTAAACAGTATATATTTTTTAAACTAATTTATTTATTTTATTTATTTTTGGCTGTGTTGGGTCTTTGTTGCTGTGCGCAGGCTTTCTCTAGTTGCGGCGAGCGGGGATACTCTTGGTTGCGTAGGCTTCTCATGTTGTGGAGCATGGGCTCTAGGTGCACGAGCTTCAGTAGTTGTGGCTCACGGGCTCAGTAGTTGTGGCTCTCGGGCTCTAGAGCGCAGGCTCATTGGTTGTGGCACACAGGCTTAGTTGCTCCGCGGCATGTGGGATCTTCCCGGACCAGGGCTCGAACCCCTGTCCCTTGCATTGGCAGGCGGATTCTTAACCACTGCGCCACCAGAGAAGTCCCCACTCAGGTGGCTTTTAATTCCATGTGTATAAATTGCCTGCACAAGGACTTATCCTTGTTGGTCAAAAGAACCTGTATCGAATGGGAGACAGTGTTCACCCCTGACCTTGTCAATCTGGCTAATAAATTAGCTCACACCATAGAAGGTGACTCTAGAAAAAAGACAACTAAGATTTTGAATCTACAACACCAACGGATAGAAACTCCAAAGCAAATCCGTCCTACAGAACTATGTCATTATTGTAAAAAACCTGACCATGGAAAAAAGATGGCTACAAATTGAAATCCAAATAGTCACAACCTTCTAAGAACCCATGGCCAAACCCACCCCCAATGATGGGACTCCAAGGACACACAGGGACTGTTCCTTGTTCTGCCATTAAATAGACTGGAGGAAACTACTCTCCAGATCAGGGACCAATTCCTTACAGTATTTTCTTTTTTAAAATACATTTATTTATTTGTTTGTTTGTTTGTTTATTGCTGTGTTGGGTCTTCATTGCTGCGCGCGGCCTTTGTCTAGTTGAGGCAAGCCAGGGCTACTCTTTGTTGCCGTGAGTGGGCTTCTCATTGCGGTGGCTTCTCTTGTTGTGGACCATGGGCTCTAGGCACACAGGCTTCAGTAGTTGTGGCGCACGGGCTTAGTTGCTCCACGGCATGTGGAATCTTCCTGGACCAGGGCTCGAACCCGTGTCCCCTGCATTGGCAGGCGGATTCTTCACCACTGCGCCACCAGGAAAGTCCCTCCTTACAGTATTATTTGACACAGGAGCTACTCTTATAAGTGCTCAACCCCACTACAATTAAACAGTCCCTTTCTTGGAGTAATATGTATGTTCAAACAGTGGGAGTCTTTAAAAAACTGCAATGTGTCCTTATTTCTCAGCCCATATTTTTTTGTCTGGACCTTTGCAAGAAAAATGCCTGCTCCCAAACATTTACTGGGATGAGATTTTCTGGAGAAATACAATGCTGCCTTTTTTTTTTCTCTGAAAAGGCAGAAATATCCCTTGAGTTTGAATTCAACACTTAGGAAAATTTAACCCCTTTTGCCATTATTGGCACTCTACAAACCAAGGCAGTCCAAACTTTGTACTCATCTGTCCTATTAAACCTGGAATTCCCTAATCTTTGGACAAAAGTCTTAACAGAAAAAGGCACAATTCATGGTGCCCCTCCCATTATGATCCGGATTGACCACACAAAACCTCTCCTAAGAATAAACAAATATCCTGTGAATATCCAGGGCGTAAGGCCCATTACAGAGGACCATAAGGCCCAAGGACTTATTATCCTTTGTGCTAGTCCTTGTAATACCCTTATTTTGCCTGTTAAAAAAAAAGGATGAGGATGGAGATTTGTCCAAGACCGTAGGGCAATAAATAACATTGTAATTCTCTGCCGTCCTGTCTTTTCTAATCCCCACATGCTGTTGGTATCCATCCATACTGGAAGCAACTTTTACATTCTAGTCAACTTATACAGTGGGTTTTTAGTGTCCCTGTTGAAAGGGGTAGTCAGTGTCTCTTTGCCTTTACCTGAAGGACAACAGTACATCTGGACAGTCATGCCTCAAGGCTTTACTGAGGCCTTCTTACTTCTCACAAGTTTGAAAGGCTGATTTAAATGACAGAAAATTCTCTGGAGGCTTTCTTGGACTAGCTAGTCATTGTCATAATTGGATCCCAAATTTCTCCTTAGTGGTTCAGCCCCTATACGCCTTACTAAAGAACACCAACCTGACCCCATTGTTTGGATGATCAAGATAGCTTGGGCTTTAAGGTCTTGAAAGAAAGCCTAATAAATCCACCTGCCTTTGGACACCTAAATTATCAGCTACCCATTTTCCTTTTTGTATATGAGAAGGAAGGGAATGCCCTCGGATTACTTACCCAAAAACAAGGGGACTATCACTGACCTTTAGGTTTCTACAGCCAACAGTGAGATTCAGTGGCCTGAGAGTACTCCACCCCCACCCCTTAGAGCGATGCCTGCTTCCACTCTTTTAGTAAAGGCTACTGAAGAGACTGTTATAGGATTCTCCTTGATCATCTTTGTACCTTAGCCTGTTGAGCCTTTCTTAAATTTTGCACCACACTCAAAACCTTTCAGCGAGACGTCTTACCACCTATGAAATCCTCTTACTAACCTTCCCTCATATGACTCTTATTCATTATAACAGTCTCAAACCCTGCTATCCCTCTTCCCTCTTGCATTGATGAAGTTCCCCATGTCTGTTTGACTTTGATGGATCACCTCTTGACCCCTCATGATGACTTACAAGAAACCCCCTTGGTGAATGCTGATCTGGTTAATTGATGGTTCTTACCTAAAAAGTGAGAATGGCAAATTCTGTGCCAGGTATGCCAGGTCATTGAGGCTGCACCCTTGCCTTCGACCACTTCAGCCCAACAAGAGGAGTTACATGCTCTCATTCAAACGTGTTTTAGCCAAAGGCAAGACGGCAAATGTCTGTACAGATAGTTGACATGCCTTTGGTATCGATAGCCCATGGCTTTGGAATGTTATGGAAACAGTGGGGTTTCCTTACTTCTAGTGGAGTTAAAATTAAGAATGGCCCTTATGTCCAAAATTTGTTGGATGCTGTACTGCTGCCAGCAGCTCTAGCTGTCATTAAAGTCCCTGGGCATTCCAAGTCTGATTTTCTGGAAGCCAAAGGAAACCACCTCACCAGTATTCCTGCAAAAAATTCCACCCTTCTGAGATCTATAAGCCAAACCTCTGTCATTGTCCAGAAGGCTACTCCCCCTGGCGAGGACCTAAGGGAACTAGCCAGGGAAGTACAACAGTTGGCCTCTGAAAGAGAAAAACAGAATTGGAAAATCAAAGGCTGTTGGTACTGTGAAGTAAAGGGACTCTGGTTTGGACCCAGTAATTAATTGGTCCTGCCAAAAAAAATCTAAAATTTCCCTTTTTAACTACCATATATGAATTAAACCATTGGTCCAGTGAGAAAATGGTAATATTTATGAATGAATCTTGGTGGAGAAACGTCGGCAAGGCCACAAAAAACACATATCTTGTCCTAAATTCAACCCAGAGAAGACTATCTACACTGCCTGGGGACATTTTGATTTACCCAATAGACCATTTGAGTTCTGGCAGATGGATTTCATACAATTGTCCCTGTCTCATGGATATAAATATATGAGGCTAGTAATGGTGTGCATGTTTTCACATGGACTGAAGCATTTCCATGTAGAAAGGCAGCTGCCTCTTCTGTAGCTAAAGTCCTTTTAAAAAAGATTACTTCCATTTGAGGAACCACCCTGGAACTCCATAGTGACCAGAGAACCCACTTTACTGGACAATTACTTTCACAAATCTGTGCTGTCTGGCCAGTTCTACAACATTTTCATTTTGCTTATCATCCTCACTCTTCAGGACTGGTTGAACATACAAATGGAATTATCAAGATCCATTGGCTAAATTAGTTAAAAATCTCCAAATACCTCAACCAAAAATACTTCTGCTGGTTCTTCTAAATCTTGGACCCGTTCCATTCAGGATTCATAAGCTCTCACCCTTTGAAATAATTATAGGACAGCCAACGCATCTACTCCCTGCTTCCTTTGACCTACAAATAATAAATGGGGATATATTTCAGATTTGCAAAAGTCTAATTAAATCCGTTGACAATAATAATGCTTTGGAGGAATAATCTTTCCACAGCATGCTCCCAGGAGACAAAGATGTCAAACACCACACTTCGCAGCCTGGTGACTTCGTCTGTTGGAGAAGGCATATCCATAAAGTTTCCCTCCAACCCTGTTGCAAGGGCCCCTACCAGCTGTTGCTGACTAACCCCTGTGTCGCTAAACTCCAAGGGATGGACTCCTGGATTCATGCGTCTCTTCTATAAAAAGGCCCGCAGGGGCTTCCCTTGTGGCGCAGTGGTTGAGAGTCCGCCTGCTGATGCAGGGGACACGGGTTCGTGCCCCGGTCCGGGAAGACCCCACATGCCGCGGAGCGGCTGGGCCCGTGAGCCATGGCTGCTGAGCCTGAGCGTCCGGAACCTGTGCTCCACAACGGGAGAGGCCACAACAGTGATAGGCCCGTGTACCGCAAAAAAAAAAGGCCCCCAAACTTGAGTACATCTGCAACCTAACTGGTGATTCAAAGCTAAAATTTTCTACTGAAGCAGATGACATCAGAAGTAGACAGCTTTCCCAGGATATCCAGACAGGCCTGTGTCATGCTGCTTAAAGTTCTAATTGCCCTTTCTTTGGCTTTCTTGCTGCTCATTAGCTTTAGCGCATCCCTTGGTGCACCTTACCAAAACTCCCTGATTCTGCCAGCCTTACGGATTGTTTGATTTGTGCCAGAGCTAATAACATTCATGATGAACCTGAACTGGTAACCTGGCCATTAACCTTAGAAGGATGGCGAAATCTGTCTGGCAGAGATGTAGGCTTTTCCTTTGGTACCTTTGAAGAGGTGCATGTTCTTCCTTGCAGCAAATTGGCACCAGACATTACAGCATTCCATTGGGTGCCCCCTGCCCATAAAGGAATACCCCTTAATCAAGTCTGGACTCTTACCCAAAATCTTTCTTTGTGTTTCGAAAACATTTATGGTACTGGCAAAACTCTGGCATCCCTCCCACTAAACGCTTGTAACTATACAATTCTATATGACTCAGATGATCATGAATTCACTCCCTGCTGGAATCAAGAAGACTAAATGTCTCCTCCATTAATGTATCTCTGTGGTGGGATAATGAAAATTATAATGGTACCAGGGAATGGGAAGCGGATGTGCTTCCTTTCGATGGTACTTAATAGGGAGTTGATCAAAAATCTGGTGAATGGTGGGAACTTAATTCAACTTACCTTCTCCCTGGAGATTCCCCAGACCTCCATGAGAAACTCACCCGCAATAATCAAACTCACCTGTTATTCCAAATGTATAGAAATTTAAAATGTTCTTACAGCCATTCCCACCATGCTGACTGTCATGTGCTATGTGTAAATGACCATGTTTTTGATCCTGAGAGCTCTTTTATACCAGGAAAAAAAAGGGGGCCCACGTAACATCCTGTCTTTAGAAAACACTGGTTATTTCTTTCTGTGCAGAAACACTCCTCCTTAAATGGAAGGGACGTTGTGGAGTCGTTGCCCTTCCACTGCCTATGTACCCAGTCTGGGTTCTTTCTCCTAACAACTTAAAAGAGCACGTCAAAGCTGGGATGGATATAATTTTGAATGGATGCCCACAAATAACCCCATAGTAGATAGAAAGGGGTTTGGGCGTGCCTTTGCCTGAGTCTTTTTCCCCTTGGGTTGGAGTAACGGACTTGAAAAAGCAATTTGAAACCTCTCTGTAGTCATGGCAACTACCTTTCATGCTTCTCTTAGAGCCTTTGAAAATCAACAAACCCAAACAGACAGCCTAGCGCAAGTAGTCTTACAAAACCACAGAGCACTACACCTCCTCATTGCACACTAGGGAGGAACCTGTGCTCTGCTTGGGGCAGAAGGCTGTTTTTATGTTAACAAATGGGGAAAAATAATGCAAGAAATAAAAAATGATGGACAGTATCAATCTGTTAACTGAAATAGGCCAAGCTTCAGGACTTGGGACATTCTCAACCTATTAAATATAGGTAGCTGGGGAAACTGGTTGAGAAGTTTGTTCCGGTCAGTAACCATAACTGGACTTCTGACCCTGGGTGTCATCCTCCTAATGAAATTTCTGCTGTCTTATTTCAGTAGGCAAATGTCTTTCCCTCAGATGTACGTACAGGATAAAGTTCCTAAGGCTTATCATGAGGCTCAATTGACCATGGAAACCAACCTGACCACCTTAGAGGACTATGACTGAGATTCCCCATGTTGTTCAAATGAAGCCAAAAATCCACTTGCCATTTCCCTCTTCGGTGGAACAGAACATCTTAGAATGGTCCTCTGCAGCTCCAAGGGACACACAGCCCAACATCTAACAACATCTCTGACTAAACAAATGCCCACGCAATAAGGTTGATCAGCGATACTGTCTGAGAAAGATCCTGCTCAAGCGAGGGAAGAGTGAAAGGATTTTAATCTAAAATGGAACCAAAGGATATGAAATGTAGACCCATTCATGTGCCCTCAGAAAAACAAAACCTAAACACTGAGAGACTGATTTCCCATGAATACCCGATTTAGAGAATTATCAAATTTACAGATTTATCGAAACTTAACCTGTGACTAATGAGCATCCTCCAAGAATCTCTTCCCATCTTCGAACCAGTGACTTGCTGCATGGCCCCCAACTAGACTCCTTTTTTTTTTTTTTTTTTTTTGCGGTACGCGGGCCTCTCACTGTTGTGGCCTCTCCCGTTGCGGAGCACAGGCTCCGGACATGCAGGCTCAGCAGCCGTGGCTCACGGGCCCAGCCACTCCGTGGCATGTGGGATCTTCCCGGACTGGGGCACGAACCCGTGTCCCCTGCATCGGCAGGCGAACTCTCAACCACTGCGCCACCAGGGAAGCCCTGGACTCTCCTTTTTTGCACTGCTTGCCCATAAAAGGAACCCATCCTAAACCTTCAATAGACTTGCCTGTAACTCGTTGCAGCTTGGCTGTCGCAAATTGCAATTACTCTGCTGTTCCCAAATAAACTTGATTTCTGGTACCTTGAGCTTCACCTCTTTTCTTTTAGATTGACTTTTTTTTTTTTGGCTGCACTGCAGCGGCATGTGGGATCTTAGTTCCCTGACCAGGGATTGAACCCGCGCCCTCTGCATTGGAAGCATGGAGTCTTAACCACTGGACTGCCAGGGAAGTCCCAGAGACAGACATTTTATTTTCCTAACTGATCAGAGATTGACATTTTATTTTCCTAACTGATTTTCAGAAAGCAGAGAAGTTTAAAATTTTAATTAATTCAAGTTTTTCTTTGCTGGTTTGTGCTTTTGGATTCTAAGAAATCTTCACCTAACCCAAGGGTCATAACTTCTCTGCTTCTTTCCTAGAAGTTTTGTAGTTCTTGCCCTCACATTTAGGTCTATGATAATTTTGAGTGAATTAATAGTGCTTGTTCAGACCTCTCCTTTGTCTGATGTTAATAAGCCACTGCAGTGTTGGGCCTGGGATGCTGGAGGGCTTTCCTCATTGTCCTTCTCCACTCGCAACTTTTAGCAGGCACTGCTGGCATGTGCCAGATAGGGGATTTCTCACCATGCTGTTTCTCTTCCAGCAGTAGACTGTTGATGCTTTTTACTCCGTGTGAGAATCGTGATGGAGGCAGAGGGTCATTCTCCTCCGTGATGAGTTGTTTGTTTTTTCAAATGTATACATCTGTGCATAATCACGACTCACAGAGTTCTCTTGCTTTCTTCCCCAGTCCGGATTCCCCCAAAAGATAACCAGTATTCCAGTTGCCACCATTGTAGATTTGTTTTACCTGTTCTTAAACTTTATGTAAGTGAAATTCTGTAGCAACGTTTTGTGTCGGGCTTCGGTCACTAAACAGTTCTGAGATTCATGCACCTTGTTGCGTGTACCAGTGGTGTGTGGGTTTTTGTTTTGTTTTTTGCTGTGTATAATTTTATTGTACTAATATACCACAGTTTATAAAGACTATTTAAACCGTTGGATAATTGTCTAATTATCTAATTAATCATCTTGTAATTATCCTAAAAGTAACATGCCAGTGGTCTATTCACTTTGTGGCTGAGGCCAGAAACCTAAGAATCATCTTTGACACTTCTTCTCATACCCCTCTTGAAGTCTAATGAGAAAATGCTGTTTATTCCTCTTTCATACTTGTGGCCTGAATCCAGCGACTTCTCCCTACTTTGGTATCTCTTGCCCAGAATTGTGCACAAGCCTCTTTACTACTTTCATTCTTGCCCTAGGTCTGTTCTCCAGTCAGCGGCTGGAGGAATCTCTTCACAGACGTTTCTCACCTGCTGTCAACATGCAGTGGCTTGCTTTCTCTCTTGAGAATAAAATCTGAAGTCCTTACTGGGACCTGCAAAGCTCTTATCTGACTGCAGCTACCTCTTCAACCTTATTTCCTACATCCCTTTCTTTCTCTGACTCAGTGTTAGCTGCACTGGCCCACTTGCTATTTTTCTCTGCCCAGGAGAGAAAATTATCTTCTGCCCATTTTTGGATTGGGTTGTTTGTATTTTTGATATTGAACTGCATGAGCCATTTATATATTTTTGAGATTAATCCCTTGTCGGTTGCTTCGTTTGCAAATATTTTCTCCCATTCCAAGGGTTGAATTTTCGTTTTGTTTATGGTTTCTTTTGCTGTGGAAAAGCTTTTAAGTTTAATTAGGTCCCATTTGCTTATTTTTGTTTTTATTTTCATTTCATTATTTTTCTCTTGGTTCACAAGTTCCAGTACTTTGCTCCCTCATTTTATTCTGGTCTCGGCTCAAATCTCACCTCATGAGAGAGGCTTGCCTTTAATGACCAAATCTAAAAGGCTATTCCTGCCCCATTTCTTGCCTTACCCAATATTATTTTTTATCACTATTTTCATTATTATAATTAGTTATTTGTCTATATATCTGTCTGTCTCCCCGCTGCTCTTTGTTGAGAGCAGGGACTTTGCCAAATCCAGGGTGTTTTAGGCCTGTCATGTTAGCCATTCGAGAATCGTTTCTGAATTATTGAATAGGGATTTAATGATTTTTTTAAAATATTTATTTATTTGGCTGTGCCAGGTATTAGTTGTGGCATGCAGGATCTTTAGTTGCTCCATGTAGGATCTAGTTCCCTGACCGGGGATCAAACCTGGGTCCCCTGCATTGGGAGCATGGAGTCTTAGCCACTGGACCACCAGGGAAGTCCTAGGGATTTAATGATATTGCTTATCAGTTTCTAACTATAACATAATATTCAAGTGGATTGTTCTTTGATAATGTTAACATCATTCTATTATAGGTCATTACTCTTTTTATTCCCCCTCCCCCTTCCCTTTTTTTGCAGTTATTACAGAGAGCATTTGCTTAATTTCTTTTTTTTTTTTTTTTTTGCGGTACGCGGGCCTCTCACTGTTGTGGCCTCTCCCATTGCGGAGCACATGCTCCGGACGCGCAGGCTCAGCAGCCATGGCTCACGGGCCTAGCCGCTCCCTGGCATGTGGGATCTTCCCGGACCGGGGCACGAACCCGTGTCCCCTGCATAGGCAGGCGGACTCTCAACCATTGCGCCACCAGGGAAGCCCATTTGCTTAATTTTTAAAAGCATCTATTGAGAATTAGAAAAAGAAGTAGTAAACATAGAGTACCAATTCAAGAATTGGATTATTCCACATTGCTACTATCTGTTCCAAATTAAGACATCTGGTGACTGAAGAAGTTTGGTTTCTTCTCTGTTTGGTTAACCAGCTGGTTGTTTTGGAAAGGCAAAGGCAGTTCATTGTTCTTGTTGAAAGAAGCTGGGTATTCATAGACTTACTATAAAGGGTGACTTTGGGGTGAAAGATTTACTTGAGAAACTGGATATCTCAAGATGTTATTGAGGAAAATGTCTTTGTTTTTTAAAGATACTTTGAATGTTATATCTGGAGCCTGAAGGATAATCTCATACTGCATGAGAGAGTGTGTGTGTCATTCCTTCCCACCCCCTTCCTCTTTTCCTTGGTAACAAATTCCTGCACTTTAAAAACTGCTCTCCCTAAGAATTTTAGTGTATTTAATGCATGAAGTGCCATATGTTGCTGCAACCAGTATCTTGAACATTCGTGTGAACAAGAATAGCATATTCAGGCTCGCTAACCAGGATTAATTTACAAAGACATTGTCTCAGTCATTAATGAATATGATATTTAAAATTACATTGAAATTGTAGCTGATGTCAGTTTAGCATACCTTCCACTAAATATGCAGCACTTCTGCCCAATTTAAAACAAATGGTTCTTTGATAGATTGTTTTAAGGCCAATTATGTGTCAGTTTAAAACATACACACAAATTTCTCTAAATTTTTTTTCTTTTTGGTGGTACGCAGGCCTCTCACTGTTGTGGCCTCTCCCGTTGCGGAGCACAGGCTCCGGATGCGCAAGCTCAGCGGCCATGGCTCACGGGCCCAGCCGCTCTGCAGCATGTGGGATCTTCCCGGACCGGGGCACGAACCCGTGTCTCCTGCATCGGCAGGCGGACTCTCAACCACTGTGCCACCAGGGAAGCCCTCTCTAAATTTTTGATTTAAAAGTTTTCTTAGAAATGTTCTGCAGAAGTTAAACCAATGCATGCTTTTTATCCCAAGGTATTGATTTCTCTAGGACATATTAGTAATGCATATCAGGGACTGTTCTTTAATGTCCAGTATAGAACTTTTGTAGCTAACATTAGATTTTTCCCATTTGCCACTGAGCTTGCCTCTAACACATGACATTAGACATTAGCAGCTACTGCTTCCAAATGCTCTGCTAACACGACTTTGAAACTTGAAGCGTACTATCCAGGTATTTGTAAATTATCCCTCAATTGAGTTTGTTTGACGTTTTCTTAAGATTAGGCTGGGGTTATGAATTTTTGAGAGGAATGCCACAGAAGTAAACTATCTTTCTCATCACATCACATCAGAGGGCAAGTGACATCAACATGACTTACTACCAAAGATGCTGACCGTGATCAGTTGGTTAAGGTGGTGTCTTCTGATTTTCTCTAGTTGAATTTACTATCTTTTACTCTTTCAATACTCTGTTCTTTGGAAGCAAGTAATTAAGTCCAGCCTATACTCCAGAAGAGGAGAACTGAGCTCCACCTCCTGGAGGAGGTTGTATCTGCTTATATTAGTTGGAATTTTTCTGTAAGGAAGCTATGTCCCTTCTCCCTCATTTATTTACTTACTCAATCATTTATTTTTATCAGTATGGATTCATGGGTGTTTATTTTATTGTTTGGTTGCTTTTTTGCCCAAACTGGTCTAGAGTGACCAGTGGGAGATCCTGGCTCTTGTGCCTTTTTTTTTTTTTTTAAGCACTTCTTTACTTTCAGGCACTATTCAATGCTGTAGGCTCATCTTGTATTTTCCCTGTCCCAGACCCAGATTTGTCCAAGGAGGTCAAAGGGTAGTTTTAATTTTTATTGGGGTATAGTTGATTTACAATGTTGTGTTAGTTTCAAGTATACAGCAAAGTGAATCCGTTATACATATACATATTTTTAGATTCAAGGGTTGTTGTTTTTTTTTTCGGTACGCGGGCCTCTCACCATTGTGGCCTCTCCCGTTGCGGAGCACAGGCTCCAGAAGCGCAGGCTCAGCGGCCATGGCTCACGGGCCCAGCCGCTCCGTGGCATGTGGGATCCTCCCGGACCAGGGCACGAACCCGTGTCCCCTGCATCAGCAGGCGGACTCTCAATCACTGTGCCACCAGGGAAGCCCCTCAAGGGTATTTTTAATAGGGTAGATCTTAAGCCTTTCTGATTAGTACCTAACTAAAAGACAAGAATTTTGGAGAAGTTCACTGAGAGCTTGTTTTACTTCAGTGAAACTATATAATCTTCTAAAACATACTGAAGGGGGCTTCCCTGGTGGCGCAGTGGTTGAGAGTCCCCCTGCCGATGCAGGGGACACGGGTTCATGCCCCGGTCTGGGAGGATCCCACATGCCGCGGAGCTGCTGGGCCCCTGAGCCATGGCCGCTGGGCCTGCGCATCCGGAGCCTGTGCTCCGCAGTGGGAGGGGCCACAGCAGTGAGAGGCCCGCGTACCGCAAAAAAAAAAAAAAACATACTGAAGTTCATTTGCTCTTTAGAAATGTATTTTTCATTAAAAAATGAAAAATGAAATCTTAAAAAGCACCCACTCAATTTGATATGTCAGTGGTTTATTCAGAATTGAGTTGCTGATTTAATATTCATGTTCATGAAATTTTGCATATTGGTTCATTTTTTTAAAAATAGTTTTAATATAAAAGTAACAGAATGCTTTCATTTTTTAAAAGCTGTAGAATGGTATTTTTAAAATGTGAATGTGAAATGAAATAAGGCAAATCAAATGAAGTTATTAGAAAGAAAGGAAATCAATATTTGCTTATTTTCTTTATGCCAAGAATTATGCCCACTACCTCCTTCTGCTTTGTGTTCCTCTGTCATCCTCTGATTATCTCTGTCCTTGTACCATCACCCTATAGTGTAATTGTTTACTGGTCTGTCTCCTAAGTTCTTGAAGGCAGCAAGTATGTTTCTCATCTGAATCTCCAGCATTTAGCACTGTACTTGGCTATAAAAGGTGCTCAATATCAAGTATGTCCATTTCTATCCCCATTTTAAAGATGAAGAAACTGAGGCTTACAGAGGTTAGGTTAATTTGTAGAATGATGACTTTGCTAGTTTGTGGTAGAACAAGGGCTTGAAATTAGTATGTTTTATTCTTAAACGTATTGCTTTTTTATTGTATCACACTGACAGATTATTGACAAGCTGAAAATTACTTCACTGCATTATTTCCAAGTTGACAATCTCTGAAAATATTCATAAGAAACTGGTAACACTTGACGACTCCTGGGAGAAGAAAGGGGCTTGAGGACAGAAATGTTCTAAGATATTAGTTTTGGAACCTTTTGAATTTTGAACCATGGGACTATTTTAGAAATTCAAAAATATAGATAAATTTTTAAAGTACACAGAAACTTACCAGATAGAGTTTTATATTAAGTTTTAAAATATTGTAGCATTTCAGAGGTTTGTTTGTTTTTTTGTTTTGTTGATGTCTTTAGAAGCAGGGATCCTACCATTATTACTGAGCATAGGTTTTCATAGTCTTCAGACAATTCCTTTGTGTATCCTATTTTTTGGAATAGGTGGGTAAGGGAAGAGGATAGAATGTTCTAAAGGGAACAAAAGATCAAAGTCCCCATCTTAAATATGAATGACATTTGACTTTTTAAAGTATGTTCCCTATATCTTTATTTGTAGGAGCCTCTTACATTAAGTCAGTACTTGGTGATAACACCCAAGACTTTATTTGATTATCTCTAATTAGTTAGGCTGGTTCTGGCTGCATTAACAAAAACTCCACTGCAAATTGACTTAAATAGTCAGAAAATGTTGAATCTCATACACATGGAATTAAAGTTGTTTCCATCAGTCGGGTTGGGTACCCTTTAGAATTAGCATTCCACATGTGAACAGATTGTTAGTTAGGAGGGGAATACATGCGTGGACTGGCAAAAATGTAAGGTTTCTGAACCAATTACTGATTTAAAAGGATGGCATTACTATGATTAGGTTAATTAGGATCCATCCCTGGTGCTACAGGCAACTGAAACAACGTTGATGCCACACGGAGGGGGGAGGGGGGAGTTGGAGGGGTTCCATCATGCTAGATGTCCTCTACAGTTTCTTAATTGCCCTTCAAATAAAATACGATATATGTTTGACCCCTCCACTGCTAATACGTTGTTTGTTTGTTTGTTTGCGGTACGCGGGCCTCTCACTGTTGTGGCCTCTCCCGTTATGGAGCACAGGCTCCGGACGCACAGGCTCAGCGGCCATGGCTCACGGGTCCAGCCGCTCCGCAGCATGTGGGATCTTCCCGGATCGGGGCACGAACCCCGCAGTCTCACAACCACTGCGCCACCAGGGAAGCCCAAGTTTTGAGGAATGTAATTGTTCGTGGTGGGTAATGGGTTGCATAGGGGTTTCTTTTATTATTCTTTATTTCATACAAATTCCATAATAATAAATGGGACACAAAAAAATTAAAAGTAGTGGCTGCTTACCGTAACCTTTTTCTGTGTTTGTGTTTTTTCAATCATCCTGCTCCCTTTTTTTAAATAAATTTATTTTATTTATTTATTTTTGGCTGCATTGGGTCTTCGTTACTGTGTGCGGGCGTTCTCTAGTTGTGGTGAGCGGGGGCTACTGTTCGTTGCGGTGCGCGGGCTTCTCATTGCGGTGGCTTCTCTTGTTGTGGAGCATGGACTCTAGGCGCGTGGGCTCCAGTAGTTGTGGCGCGTGGGCTCTAGAGCGCAGGCTCAGTAGTTGTGGCGCACGGGCTTAGTTGCTCGGCAGCATGTGGGATCTTCCTGGACCAGGGCTCGAACCTGTGTCCCCTGCATTAACAGGTGGATTCTTAACCATTGCGCCACCAGGGAAGCCCCCATCCTGCTCCCTTTCTTTCTCCTCTGCTTATATGTAGAATTAATATGTAATTCTTTCTGTCAAAGCCTAATAGACATATTCCTTAATTAAAGTTGACACTAATATTTTAGTACTTACATGGAAGAGGAATAGCATAGAATTGAAATGAACACGGGTTCACAGGTTTTAAAGTTACAATTTGGGTTTCAAATCAGACTCCCCCTGTTATTACCCATGAGAGCATTGGCAAGTTATTCAGTTTCTCTGAAGTTCAATTTCCTCTGTAAAATGGTGATAATAATACCTGTCTCATAGGGTTAAATGATTAGGGTAAAAAAATTAGATGTATGAATAAGTTTCTAGCACACCGCCTAGCATTTGTTGAACTCCAGTTACGATTATTTTCTTCTCTGAGAGACTCAGTCATCCTAGCCCAATTTCATAGATATGTTAGCATTATTGTAGTTAAATTATAAGTGTGGATTGTGAAGTTATTAGAGCCCATTCCTGAATCACTTTTCCCATTTAGCTTCTCCCTGCATTGGGGACATTAGCCGAATCTCTGCCTTGTGCAATCCTCAGAGCTAGTTCTAGGCGGTCAATGGGCAGTATTAAGTTTCAGCTGTGGGGAATTAGTTTTTCTGACCCAAGTCTGATAAATTGTTTCAAAAGAAAACTAGTCCTTTATCCAACATACAGCTCAAGTACAACTCTTATTCTTTAGTAGTGAAAATGTAATAGTATTTGTTGCTTATGCTGTCCAATCTTTCAGGTACGATGAACATTTATTCATACCCGAAAGACAGAAATATATCTATTTCTAAGGATACTGCTCATTTCTGACTTCCTACTAAGTAATATGCCAAAAACTTTTAGTACAGTGCCTTTTGTAATCAATAGTTTATAAATAGGTATAAAATGTGTGTTTTCGTTTAATACAATTGTTTCATCTTGTTTAAATGAGAAAGAAAGCTACTTCCTCTTCCATCATGGAATGATTTAAGCTACCTAGGCTGTCCTTCAGATTTCATATTCAAACTTGGCCAATTCAGGAATAAGAGCAACACCTAGTTGCGGCTAGATGTATTTAGGATGTACTTTATATATAGAAATAACATTTTATTGGGTTTCTTTTAATAGGAAGTAAAATGAAAAATATTTTGATTGATAAAGATAACTTAAATTTTACTAAGGCAAAAGCCACAAAAGAAATACTTACATTTAGGGATTTTGTTATCAAGTAACTAACTCTTAATTACCTAAGGACAGTTCTTCAGATGAGAGATTAGTCAGCATTTCCCTTCTAATGTGTTTCAAGATGGCAGTTCACCAAGAAGTTAATATTTTCACCCCCTTGAAGCTTACCCTAAGGTGTTTGTTTTAGGGTGTCTTTCTAAACGTCTTCCAGCTACTGCATTCTATTCAGACACGAGAATTCTGTATCCCAGTAAAGACCACAACAGCAGTGGTGGTGGCTCAATGCCAGGGCACTGCTGGGGGTCTGCTATTTCCTGATCTGTACCAGGTGGGTCAAGATGAGATATTAGTAATTTTTTCAGAACAGTTAGGCCAATATTTAAATTGGGTTATGGTTGCTTGCTACATCTACTAACTCAAGGACAAGGAATTTTTTTTAATGAAAACTCTTTAGCCAAGTGAACCAACATAGCTTTAGACTCTACTAAACTTCCTTTACCTGGACCTCTTCTCCTTGTCTCATGTCAGTGTTGGGAAAGTAAGAACTGCAATATGATCCAACAGGTAGTGGCGGTAACTCCATCCATTACTTTCTCTTTTCTCTGCTGTTCTCTTTTGGCTTATCTTCATTTCTCTTTTCTCCTCCCTAGTCTTTGCTTTAGTACTCTTTTCTGTCCCTCTCTTTTTGTCCCCTCTTTCATTTATGTGTGTGTGTGTGTGTGTATGTATTAATATAAGAAAGGCTCACTCTACATCCTCAGCTCTCACTAGCCTGTTGAGATCTAGAATGCTAACTAAGCTTCCTTTTATGCATCTAACAGAAATAAATAGAGAAAAGATTAAAATTATGGATAATCTTATTTGTTCTCTTTATATGTTTTTGTTAGGTTGAACTATATGAAGTTGTCAATATTGTTTTGATCTACAGAAATAGATTGAACCGTATAGTTCAATATACTCTTAGTAGCCTTCAGCAAAAGTGAGATTTAGAAATGGATTGGAAGGGAGATCAGCTCGGTGCTTTGTGACCACCGAGGTGGGGGGGATAGGGAGGGTGTGAGGGAGACGCAAGAGGGAGGAGATATGAGGATATATGTATACATATAGCTGATTCACCTTGTTATAAAGCAGAAACTAACACCATTGTAAAGCAATTATACTCCAATAAAGATTTTAAAAACAAAAAAGAAAAAGAAATGGATTGGAAGAGAGCCCTGAGTAGGAGAGTTGGATATTCCCCAGAGGTTCTGGCTTAGAGAACTGGGTGGATCAGAGTGTTTTCATGGTGCCAATACCATTGACCAACATGGAGAACATTGAGAAGCATATTTTGATTTTGTTTTTAAGGAGAAGGTTGGTGGGGGCATAAATAATCAGTTTTACTTTGAGGTGTAGTGGGACATGTTCAAGGAGAAATGACTAGTAGACACTTGGAAATATGGACTTGTAAATAGATGAGCTCATTGGCACTTAGGTGGCACTTGAAAACATGAATGTCAATGAGGTTGCCTTGTGAGAATGTCAAGTGAGAAGAAAAGAGAGCCTATGGCTTATCTTGAGGACTGGGAAGTGGGTCATACAAAGAACACACAGAGAAGGGCATACATAGAAGTAAAAGGGTTTATTCCTCATTTTAGAATGATCCATTAGTATATTAAATTAAAATTAACTATGTAGCCTTGGAAGTTATATTTCAAATATGATTCACTTGCATATTAATGTGTTAAAGCATAAGCCAGAGGTTTTCATCTTTTCCCTAAGAGATTAAACTATTTTACTCTTTGTATCTATGGACAAATGAATATAAACTCTATAGCATGAGAGTGTTGTAGGAGCTACCTACCTTCTAACATCTGTCTTTTTTTTGAAGTACTATGCTGCATTTAAACAGTGTGTCAGGTGGACAACCATTGAGATTGTTACCATTACTACTGTCTTAAAAGTGTTTGTTGTAGCGTTCCATCTGGGCCCACTCTGCTTGCCTCATCAATCCCCAGAATCCTTGCAGGGGACTGTTCCAGTGTGAAACAGACTCTCCAGGCAGCACTGTGGAGGGAAGGAGTACTGCACTACTGTCCTGCTTGGGGGTAGCAGTGCATAGTCATAGTCCTATAACTTACTATTAACTTAAAAGTCACATTAAACTTTCTTATTGTTTAAAATCTGATATTTCATATGCAGAGATCAATATGAAGCAGTAGCAAAGAATTGTTTCTTTTGTAATCTCATTAACACTTTGACTAGTATTTCAAGAATGGGCAGTTGTTTCTATCTGGAATTAAAAAGGATTTTTCCTTGAAGTGTATAGGTAGTACACTCTTAAGTGAACACACATTTTAGGATGTATTTGAAGAGCTTGTAGTAAAAAAAAATTAAGTTAAATAAGTTTTTTTTCACAAATAAAGTCTCCTGTATTTCCTTTTTGTACTTTATTTAAAGTACTGCTAAAAAAATACCATTATTTTACTAATTTCCATAAGCACAGCTCCCCCTGCAAACACACAGACACATGCAATATCATTTTAGATTTATTCTGTTTCTCCTGGAACTCTTCAGCTCTTAATGCATGAAAGTTGAATCAATTATTCACTCATTTATTCAACAATCATATTGATAACAAAAAAGCAAGAAAGAGTCAGGTAATAAGTTCACCTCACCAGTAAAATCAGGTTTTTAAAAAATATTGAGTGAAAAGAGCAAATTGCAACAAAGCTACATATAATTGTGATGCCATTTAAAAAATTTCTTAATCATAGGAGTTGTGTCTATAAGGTTTCATTTCTTTAAGTGAAAAACTGAGGCAAATGTTGCAAAATGTTAAATCTGGGTAATATGTACAGTACTTGGGTGTCTGTTTCCTTTTTTCTACACTTCTTTGTATATTTGAAATATTTTATAATTAAGCATTTTTAATTTTTTAATTAATCAAATGGGCAGTATAATAGGGGGGTGACAGGCTACTTTAGGTTGGTTGATCAGGGAAGCTCTCTCTGGGGAGGTAACATATTGAGACCTGAATAACAGGAAGGAGTTACACAAAAAAGGTACAGAAAGTATTCCAGGCAGAGAAGCAGCTATTGCTACAGTCCTGAGACAGAAGCAAGCATGACATGTTTAAGTAGAGAAAGCCATTTTAGCCTATCTGGTTGTAAAACCAACAGTTATGCTGTGGAGATAAATGGTCATTTAGTCTCAGAATACTTGAAGGATGCTCACCATTTTCAGACTTATTCTTATACAGAGTTGTTCCATTTAGGGCTCACATACTAATTGTGATAATGACATATCAGAAGCTGGCTGCTTGAGGAGTTTCTCAGTCGTCAAGTTGGGGACAGTTTGAGCACCAAGAAGAATTTAAGTGATCAAGCTTGTTATTATGAGTCTCTGTGATGTGATGCAATAGGAAGTACCCAGGGCTTCCCTGGTGGCGCAGTGGTTAAGAATCCGCCTGCCAATGCAGGGGACACGGGTTCAATCCCTGGCCCGGGAAGATCCCACATGCTGCAGAGCAACTAAGGCCGTGCGCTACAGTTTGAGCCTGTGCTCTAGAACCCATGAGCCACAACTACTGAGCTCACGTGCCACAACTACTGAAGCCCGCGTGCCACGACTACTGAGCCCGTGTGCTGCAACTACTGAAGCCCGCGTGCCTAGAGCCTGTGCACTGCAACAAGAGAACCCACTGCAATGAGAAGCCCGCACACCGCAACAAAGAGTAGCCCCTGCTCGCTGCAATTAGAGAAAGCCCGCACACAGAACGAAGATGCAATGCAGCCAAAAAAAAAAAGTAGCCAGCATCACCTAAATTTTATCCCTGATAACAATATTAAACTGGAATCTAATCATGAGTAGGAAACAATTAGAAAAATCCAGAATATGGGACATATTATCAGACAACTGGCCTGAACTTATAAAAAAATTCAGTGTTAAGAAAACAAAAGATTGGGGAGGTGCTCTGTGTGAAAGTATTTAGAAATGAAGTGATATTTTGTCTGCATTTAACTTTCAAATAGTTCATCAAAAAATTTGTGTGTGTGTGCTTATAGAGATAGAAGAAAGCAAGTTGTTGAACCTCGGAGGTGAAAGGCTATATGTGTGTGTGTTCGTTGTACTATTCTTTCAACTTTTGTAAGGTTTTTTTTGTTGTTTGTTTGTTTTTGCGGTACGCGGGCTGCTCACTGTTGTGGCCTCTCCCGTTGCGGAGCACAGGCTCCGGACACGCAGACTCAGCGGCCATGGCTCACGGGCCCAGCCGCTCCACAGCATGTGGGATCTTCCTGGACCGGGGCATGAACCCGCGTCCCCTGCATCGGCAGGGGGACTCTCAACCACTGTGCCACCAGGGAAGCCCTATTGTAAGTTTTTAAATAGTCAAAATTTAAAGTTGGGGAGGATGCTTATTCTTTACTTTTTTTTTTTTTTTTTTTGCGTTACGCAGGCCTCACCGTTGTGACCTCTCCCGCTGCGGAGCACAGGCTCCGGACGTGCAGGCTCAGCGGCCATGGCTCACGGGCCCAGCCGCTCTGCGGCATGTGGGATCCTCCCGGACTGGGACACAAACCCGTATCCTCTGCATCAGCAGGCGGACTCTCAACCACTGCGCCACCAGGGAAGCCCCTTATTCTTTTTTTTGAACCCCAGTGCAACTTATAAATATTTTTTGCCTTTTGGTTTAATTGTTTTGTTTGGAGCCACTCTGATAGATCCAAATTCTTCCCCATGTGGTGTTAGTGGTATTGGTAATGGTAATACTGGTCATTTTTACATAACATTTGTTGAATGTGTATCATGATATGCCAGACACGTTATTTCAGTTAATCCTTCTAACAACTCTTGAATTAGTATTCGTTTCTCCTTGTAAAGATGAAAAGACAGACGGTTAAAAAGCTATCACTAAAGCAACAGAAAAAAAAAAGCATTTCATCTTAAGAATGAAAATGTGAACTTGTGAGGCAGGCTGGAATATTCATTGGTGAAAGCAAGATAGAAAAGTTTGTGATAAAGTCACTAGGCATGCATATTTTTCTGGCCTTGAACTTGTTCTGTATACAACCTACCATTGAGAGGCAATCTAGTGTGGTGGTTAAGAGCACAGTCCCTGAAGCCAGAATGCCTAAGCTCAGATTGCATCTCCAACATTTACAAGCTGCTACTGCCTGAGAAGCACATCTCCAGAATTCCTACTGGGTACCTCTATTAGTTTTTTTATCGCTGCTGTAACAAATTACTGCAAACTTGGTGGCTCAAAACAACATAAATTTATTATAACTCTGGAGGTCAGAAGTCCAAAATGGGTCTCAATGGGCTAAAATCAGGGTGTTAGCAGGGCTGCACTTTCACATGGAAGCTCTAAAGGAGGCTGTTCCCTTGCCTTTTCCGCTTTCTAGAGGCCACCCAATTATTGGCCTCCTTTGCCCAAACCAGCAGTGTATCTCTCTGAACCTTTCTTCCATAGTAACATCTCCCTCTGACTCTCATATTCTGCCTGCTTCTTCTGTCAGTACTTTTAAGGGCACTGGTGATTACTTTGGGCCCACCCATATAATCTAGAATAATCTCCCTATTTTAAGGTCAACTGATTAGCAACCTTAATTCCATTTACAACCTCAATTCCTCTTTGCCATGTGACCTAACATACTCATAGGTTCCTGGGATTAAGGCATGAACATTTTTTTTTAATGAATTTATTTACTTTTGGCTGTGTTGGGTCTTTGTTGCTGTGTGCGGGCTTTCTCTAGTTGCGGCGAGCAGGGGGCTACTCTTCGTTGCAGTGCTTTTCATTGTGGTGTCTTCTCTCGTTGTGGAGCACGGGCTCTAGGTGCGTGGGCTTCAGTAGTTGTGGCACGCGGGCTCAGTAATTGTGGCTCACGGGCTCCAGAGCGCAGGCTCAGTAGTTGTGGTGCACGGGCTTAGTTGCTCCACGGCATGTGGGATCTTCCCAGACCAGGGATCGCACCTGTGTCCCCTGCATTGGCAGGCAGATTCTCAACCACTGTGCCACCAGGGAAGCCCCATGGCATGAACATCTTTGAGGGACCATTTTTCTGCTAACACATCTATGTTTAGATTCTATAGTTGTTAAGGCAGCTGCGGCCAGGTCAAGATGATCTCAAAGTGGAGATCCTGGCTAATGCTGAGGACTGTGCGTAGGACCAATTATTAAGTTTGAGCTGAAAGGAATTACTAAGCAAGGTATGTACATGTTTTAAAATTCTCTTACTGGCAGTAGATTCAGTATATAAAAAGTGATTGAATTAGAAGTAGGCAACTGAGTTTTAGTTACATCATGGTAGGGAAATGATTAAAATATTAGATTTTAGTTCTGTTGTTTTGTGCCAGCTCTCAGAGGGAAATGTTATTGATTTAATCACAATGTAGAGACGCTTTGGGTTTAATTTTAATTTTTGTTTTTATTACAGATTTTTACTACCCTTGGATGCACTCCTGATATGGAGAAGATTGAGGAACAATTTGCTAATTTGAACATTGTTAAACGTTCCTCAGAAACTAAAGAGCCTACTTATCTGCTTGGCATAGACACATCAAAGACTGTACAAGCAGAAAAAGGAAGCTTGGTTGCTGTTTTATGTTCTAATGGATCAATCAGAATATATGATAAAGAAAGATTAAATGTACTACGAGACTTTAGAGGATATCCTGGACTTAATGGAGTCAAGTTTGCAAATTCCTGTGACAGCATGTATTCCTCATGCACTGATGGCACTGTAAAATGTTGGGATGCTCGATTAGCCAGTGAAAAACCTGTCCAGCTGTTCAAGGGTTACCCTTCCAATATTTTTATCAGTTTTGATATCAGCTGTAATGATCATGTCATTTGTGCTGGTACAGAAAAAGTTGATGATGATGCATTGTTGGTATTTTGGGATGCAAGAATTAATTCTCAGGATTTGTCTACTACTAAAGACCCACTTGGTGCATATTCAGAGACACATAGTGATGATATCACTCAAGTATGTTTCCATCCCAGCAATCCCAACATGGTAGTCTCAGGTTCAACTGACGGCCTGGTAAATGTATTTGATATTACTGTTGATAATGAAGAAGATGCACTGGTTACAACCTGTAACTCAGTTTCATCAGTAAGCTATATTGGTTGGTCTGGGAAAGATTATAAACAGATTTACTGCATGACACACGATGAAGGATTTTGTTGGTGGGATCTTAATCATCTGGATACCGATGAACCAATTACATGTTTGAACATCCCGGATGTCAGAGAAGTAATTAATGTGAAAGAAGGGATTTTGGACTATTTGATTGGCGGCCTATATCATGAAAAGACGGACAAATTGTTTGTAGTTGGGGGAACAAACACAGGAATTATTCACATAATGAGCTGTACCACATCAGGATTGGTCCATGTGACCAGGCTTCAGGGAGGGCATGCTGCTACAGTCCGTTCTTTCTGTTGGAATATGCAGGATGATTCTTTGCTAACTGGAGGAGAAGATGCACAGTTGTTACTTTGGAAACCTGGAGCAGTAGAGAAGACGCTTACAAAGAAAGACAGCATGAAAATAGCATCCTCTGTGTACCAGCGAGTTCGAGTTCATAGTAATGATTCTTATAAGAGAAGGAAAAAGCAGTGATGTTACATTGGGGGTTTACTTGACAGGTTTTTTAGTTGCAAATAATTATTTCTGTGTACTACATGTTGTAGACGTGTTTAGAGCTCATATGTAAATAAAAACAAGCCAGTTAGCAAACAGTCCTGAAAAAATGTTGAGAATGGTTTAATTCAGGTCTTTGTGTATTCTAAAATTATTTTTTTAAGCCGCCATTTGAGTATATAATCAGTGAGTTGAAAGTAAAATTACATTCCTCATTTAAAAAACCCATCTGTTGAATTAGTAAATGTTGAATTTGAAGAAATAGCTTTGATAACGGCTTTTTAGAAGTAGATGGCTGGTGTGACTTTAAAAAACAGGTGGTTTGGCTGTGTTTTTTAAGCTCAATTTTTTACATCTTCATTATTTATAAAACCAATTCAGACTGTTTCTTCATTCGAGAAGCTCCTACTTGCTAAATACATATAGATTACACTGGCATATTTAAATATAAATATTCTAATGAGTTTAAATAGAATTAAACCTTTTCAGAAATAGTGATTTGCATTTATTTGAGAAAAGTATATTTAGTAAATATTTGCATCCACACTTTAATATTGTTGATTAAACAGTAAACAGGTGTTTCACTGATGAAGAGGAAATTACCTTGCAAAATTCTTTTTGAGACTCAAAGTGAATATACAAAAACAAAAGTATTTATGATAGTAGAATGACTTTTTATTTCAACATATTGCAATATTTTGTGATAAAATTTTCTTCTATAGTGTTTCATCCATCCATAATTTTAAACTTGAATTTTTGTTTACTGCTAATTTTTCCATCCTTCCTTTTAAATATTTCTCTAAAGAATCTTAATTAAAAAGTTGATCCCTCTAAAGGTTTGGTATCTTATCTCTGAGACTGTAGCACTGGGGGAAATTTTTCTATAGAACATTTGTAACTTATATTTAGATATGATTTAGCTTAATTCAAATGAGCCTGAACAACAGGTAAGTTGTTGTTCTATTAAATATATTAAAAATACATGTTTCTTATTTGGAGAGATTCAGCTATTCTTGGTATTGTCCAAACCATAAACCTGAGGGTAACATAGTACTTTTCCTTTTTCCCTTAACCAGTCAATCACCAAGTCCTGTGCCATTCCACCTCCTAAAATCTGTCAGCCTGTTCTTTTGCCTTTACCCCCCGGCACTACTGCCTTAGATAAGACTTTCATCATTTTTCTCCTAGATTATAGACTGTCTCTAATGTGCTCCAGTTCATTCTTCCTACTACTTCTAGACTGAACATCGAAAACACAGATTTGATAATGCCTCATGCTGCTTAAAATCTTTGATACATTTTGATCTTTTGATAGAGGACTGTTTAAAATGAAAAACCATGTTTTCAAGATATTTAGGATATGAGACAATGCTGACTATGTTGTAAGTGGGAAAAGTTGGTAAAAAAGACTTTCAGAGACTGCATTTATGCAATAACAGGAAAGGCAACAGGAGTTATAAAACAGCAGAGCTCTTAAAAATATTTAAAATTCAGAAGTAATTATTAGAGCTGTAAGATGCAAGTGAGGAGATACCTCTGAAAGAGACAGAAAGTGAGAGAAAAGATAAAGGCTGCAAGAGGGGTCTAATATCAGACTGATGGCGTTAGAAAGTGAAAAAAAAAACTTTTTAAGGGGTGGGAAGGGATTATTAAAATGAAATAACATAAGAGCCTATCCCAGAACTTCATTCTTTAGGTTGAAAGGCCCAACAAGGGTGTCAAGTGTAATGAATGAAAAAGACCCACACCAAGGCATAGCACTGTGAAGTTTTAGAACTCTAAGAATAAAGAGAAAATCTTAAAAGTTTTCAAAGAGAGGGTAAAAATACAATCACTTAGGAACAAGAATAACATCTGCATTAGACTCAGCAAATCTGGATGACAAAAAATGGTAGATCAATGCCTTCAAAGTTCTGAGGACATATTCCTGCTATCTGAACTTACGCTCTCCAAATTCATGAAGATTACAGTAGATTCAAACTATTCAATCTAAACTCGGATTACAATAAATTTTTTTGACACATCCCTTGCTAAGTGAACACTTCCTTCTTGCTCTCTGAAACTCAGGAACCAAATTTATTTAGCTAACAGTATTCGTTGCTAACCAAACTCAGTGGCTGAACCTAGGAAATAAAAGAGATTTGGATTTCGGGAGATACTTGCTTTTCCAACCTATAATTCTGTGACCAAACTACCCTCATGTTTTATACTTCAAGTTTAAAACATGAAGAGAAGTTTAAAACATTTAAGACATACAAAATTTTAAACTTTAGTTTCTATGCAGCACTTCTCCAAAGAAGATATACAGATTGCCAACAAACACATGAAAGAATGCTCAACATCATTAATCATTAGAGAAATGCAAATCAAAACTACAATGAGGTATCACCTCACACCAGTCAGAATGGCCATCATCAAAAAATCTACAAACATGGGGCTTCCCTGGTGGCGCAGTGGTTGAGAGTCCGCCTGCCGATGCAGGGGATGCGGGTTCGTGCCCCAGTCTGGGAGGATCCCACATGCCGCGGAGCGGCTGGGCCCGTGAGCCATGGCCGCTGGGCCTGTGTGTCCAGAGTCTGTGCTCCGCAATGGGAGAGGCCACAACAGTGAGAGGCCCATGTACAGCAAAAAAAAAAAAAAAAATCTACAAACAATAAATGCTGGAGAGGGTGTGGAGAAGAGAGAATCCTCTTGCACTGTTGGTGGGAATGTAAATTGGTACAGCCACTATGGAGAACAGTATGGAGGTTCCTTAAAAAACTAAAAACAGAACTACCATATGAACCAGCAATCCCACTACTGGGCCTATACCCTGAGAAATCCATAATTCAAAAAGAGTCATGTACCACAGTGTTCATTGCAGCTCTATTTACAATAGCCAGGAGATGGAAGCAACCTAAGTGTCCATCGACAGATGAATGGATAAAGAAGATGTGGCACATATATACAATGGAATATTACTCAGCCATAAGAAGAAACGAAATTGAGTTATTGGTAGTGAGGTGGATGGACCTAGAGTCTGTCATACAGAGTGAAGTAAGTCAGAAAGAGAAAAACAAATACCGTATGCTGACACATATATATGGAATCTTAAAAAAAAATTGGGAATAAACACGCAGACCTACTAGAGAATGGACTTGAGGACATGGGGAGGGGGAAGGGTAAGCTGTGACAGAGAGAGTGGCATGTAGATATACACACTACCAAATGTAAAATAGCTAGCTAGTGGGAAGCAGCCACATAGCACAGGGAGATCAGCTCGGTGCTTTGTGACCACCTAGAGGGGTGGGATAGGGAGGGTGGGATAGGGAGGGTGGGAGGGAGTGGCAAGAGAGAGGAGATATGGGGATATATGTATATGTAGAGCTGATTTACTTTGTTATAAAGCGGAAACTAACACACCATTGTAAAGCAATTATAATCCAGTAAAGATGTTAAAAGAAATAGAACAAAACTTAAATATGAGCACTTGCAAAATAAATAAGTTGTTAACTATGGCAAAAAAAAAAAAGGCTCATCTAGGAAAAAATAAAAGTCTACTTCAGGATGTAGTCCACAAAAAATAAGGGAGTAAATCAAGGGAGGCAAGAGATACCAGAAATCAGTGCCCCAACCCAGTATAGTGGCAGGATAACATTTGCAGCAGGCCCACAATATTCAGTCCAGATTGGAGGAGGATGAGCTATGGGGAGGGAGATGTCCAGGGAAAAAAATGAACTGACAGGTTACCCAATGCATTTGACCATGGGGAAAATGATATAAGTGGATTAAACTCACCAATCACAGGAGATCCTATATTGAAAAATTTTAAGTGAAAACCTTTAAAAATAAAAGTTTTTAAAAGATTAAGAAAGAAAAGAAAAGCATTAAATAAGATTCACTTAAAGGCATAAGTTAAAACATAAAAGGATGAGGAAAGGTATACCAACCCACAGAATGGTAGAAAATATTTGCAAATAATAGATAAGAGCTTGTATCAAGAACTTATTAAAAAAATCAAAAAAAAAAACTTGCCACTCAGTAATAAGACCACCCAGGGACTTCCCTGGTGGTCCAGTGGTTGGGACTCCATGCTTCCACTGCGGGGTGTGCAAGTTCAATCCCTGGTCAGGGAACTAAGATCCCACATGTGGCGCCGCCAGAAAAAAAAAAAAAGGAAAAAACAAATCTATTAAAAATATAATAAAGACACCAATTTTTTGACTGGTCAAAGGATCTGAAAAGACATCTCTCCAAAGAAGATATACAAATGGTCAGTAAACACAAAAAAAGATGTTTAACATCATTAGTCATTAGGGACATGCAAATTGAAACCATAATGAGATACCATTTAACACCCACTAGGGTGGATATAATAAAAAAATATTGGTGAGGGTGTAGAGAAATAGAAAGCTTCATATACTGCTGTTAGGAATGTAAAATGGTATAGTTGCAGTCTGGCAATTCCTCAAACGATTAAACAGAGTTGCTATTTGATACAGCAGTTCCACTCCTAGGTATATGCTGAAGAGTGTTGAAAACAGTCCACACAGAAACTTGTACATGAATGTTCATAACAGTATTCATAATAACCAAAAGGTGGAAATCCAAATGTCCCGTCAACTGATGAATGGGTAAAAGTATATATGTACAATGGAATATTATTCATCCATAAAAAGGCATGAAGTACTAATACAAGCTGCAGCTTAGAGGAATCTTGAAAACATGCTAACTAAAAATAGCCACAAAAGACCACAGGTTGTATGAGTCCATCTACATCAAATGTTCAGAATAGTCAAATCTATAAAGAGAATATATCTATATCTACATCTATATCTATATATATATAGTGGTTGCCTAGGGCTGGGAGGTGGGGGGAATGAGAGGGGGGGAATGATAGCTAAAGGGTATAGGATTTCTTTTGGCGGTGATGAAAATATTCTAAAATTGATTGTGGTTATGGTTGCACAACTCTGAGCATATTAAAAACCATTGAATAGTAACGCTTTAAATAGATGAATTGTATGGTATGTGAACCATATCTGAATAAAGCTCTTGCCAAAAAAAGAAAAAAGTATATACCAGACAAATATGAACCCAAAAGCCCAGATTGCAATCTTAATTATTGACAAAATAGAATTTAAGGCTAATGTTGATTTCAAAACCAGACGAAAATGAAGAAAAAAGGCCCATTTTGTTTATGAATATATATTCACAGTTAAAAATACTAGCTACCAAATCCAATGGTGTATTTTAAAATACGTGACCAAATAGGATTTATCTCAGGAATACCAGGATGACTCCACATCAGAAAATCTATCAGAATAATGGACAAAAAAAGAAAAAAAAGCGTGATTATCTTAAGTGATATAGAAAAGCATATGGCAAGGTTTCACACCTATTGTGAAAAATACAACATCAAGCCAGCAATGGAATAATTTTTTAACTTGGTTAAGGTTTATATATAAAAAATCTAAACTAGTGGAGAAATGTTGTTAGATTAAATGCATTTCCTTCAAGACCAAGACAGTGGGTAAGCCTATCATAGTATGGATTCTGTCTAATACCATAAGGAAAGATTTTTAAAAAACTATAATATGTAAGGATTGTAAGAGAAGAGGGGAAAAAAACTCTGCAAAAGATAAATACCTGAAAAAATCCAACAATCCACAAATTATTTGAACTATAAAGAGGTTCAACAAAGTTGCCAGAAGAAAGTCAGCCTATAAAAATCCAAACATCATTTCACAATAGCAAACGTTAAAAACTATCAAGGAATTAACCAAGAATATAAGAGATCTATTTGGAGAAAACTCTAAAATTCCAATAAAGACATAGAAAATGATCTAAGAAACATTCCATGCTTCCAGTGAGATGACAATATTAAAAAAGTGAACATTCTAAATTTACTCTTAAAAATTAATCCCAACCAAATTCCAGTTGAATTTTTTGCAGAATCCAAACTTAATTTAAAATTTGTATGGAAGAATGAGGTCCACAAATAACTAAGTAAACTTTAGAAAGGGGGATTTTTCCCTATCAGATATTAAGATATTCCACAAACTCATAGCAGTGAGAACTGATATGGCCATAGAACAATGCAAATGAATAGAGCTCAGAGACAGCATGGATATATGGCAACTTAATATTTGTAATATTTGTAATAATAGAAAAGGAGAGTTTTTTATTAAGTGGTTTTGAGGATACTAGCTCACTATATAGAGAAAAATAAAGCTAGATTCCTTAAATGATAGAATTAAATGATAAAAGGTTATAACTATAAATTTACAAGGAAGCATGGGAGAATATCTCTAACTTAGAGGGTGGCAACTGGCTTCTTAAACTTCAAAAGTATGAAGTATAAGACAAAAACAAGGAATTTGATTATATCAAAATTAAGCATTTCTGGTCACAGAACATCTATAGATAAATGACAGAGTGGGAGAAAAGATACTTGAAATCAATGAGTGATTAAATGTAGACTATAGAAGGAATTCTGCAAATCAATAAGGGAAAACAATACCAATGGAAATATGAGCAATGAATATGAAAAGGCAAATTTCAGAAGAAACCAAAGAAATCATCAAACTCCTTAGTAATTAGAAAACTGAAAAAATAATCACCTTGTATCTTTTAGAATTACAAAAGTTAGGAAATTAAATGATACCAAGATATTGGAGACATGTGGGCATATAGGAACCCTCATGCACTGCTGATGGGAGTGTAGACACACAGATACAGCTATTCTGGAGAGCAAAAACGTGTTCATCTACCCTCTGACCTAGGAATAACACTGTTGTGATATCCCAAAGATATTTGCATACAGGTCCATTGTCGCTCATTATTTGTGATGTCATGGAGTTGGAGACAACCTGGATATCCATCCCTGGGAGACAGGTAAAAATGTGGTGGATGTACACAATGAAGTACTCTGCAATACTTACAAACCGCAGACTAGATATACTTTAGCCATATGGCTTGATCATAAAAATATAGTACCAAATGAAAATAGTAAGAAATTGAATACATGTGTGGGGAAAACCATTTATATACGTTTAAAATATACAAAAAGCAATTCACATTTTGCAAGAATATACAGACAATTATACATGTTAATCACGTTAGGGTGGTTGCCTGGTATGGGGAGAGAAGGGAATGGAAGTGGGTTTAGAAATAAAAGAGGAAGAGAGAATAAGAGAGGAAGGAGAGAGAAGACAATAATTTTAGTAGGAAAGAAAAGAAAATCTCTTTGAAGGGATAGTACAACCCCACTGGAGAGTTTGAGAACTAATCATAGGCATATGGAAAACCATGCAAATGAAGAGGCGGGGGATAATTTTTAACTCCAAGTGGGGAAAAATTGTATGAGAAAAGAAATGGAATCGTAGTGTACTGCTTGACCCCGTGGCGAATAATATTTATGTGGTCATAGTGTAAGGACAATATTGATTTAATCAAAAGTTGTAAAACTATATTGAGAGCAAGGAAGGAAAGTGAAAGGGGTGTGCAAATGCTTAGCTTTCCTTTTCCATTGTAAAAAGTCAGCATTCTTTCTATGGATAAGTCAAGAAAATAGCCATATAAGCATATTTTTTTAGAAGTATGTAAGTAAATCACCTGCCAAAACAGAAGAGTTGGAAGTGGTTCCCTCTGGAGAAGAAAGGCAGAAAAGAAAGGATAGGAGACTGCTCTTTTTGTTGTTCTTTGATTTTTGTTATATGCATACCTTCTGGTAGAATATCAGGATACTTTTGGCTGCAAATAACAGCTCAATTCAAATTAACCAAATAAGGAACATATTACCTTGCATAAGTTCAGGAGTGAAGCATTCCCAGGGCTGGTCGTTAGCAAGAATGCAAATTCTTTCCATTTTTCTGCTCTGCCAGTTTTCATCTTGTCAGGTTCAAGTTCACAAGATGACTACAATCAGCCAATGAGCACATCCATACTCAACAAAGGTTTTTTTTTTAATATATAAATTTATTTATTTAGTTTTGGCTGCGTTGGATCTTCGTTGCTGCGCGCGGGCTTTCCCTAGTTGCGGCGAGCAGGGGCTACTCTTTGTTGCAGTGTGCGAGCTTCTCATTGCAGTGGCTTCTGTTGTTGCGGAGCACAGGTTCTAGGCGTGCAGGCTTCAGTAGTTGTGGCTCATGGGCTCTAGAGCGCAGGTTCAGTAGTTGTGGCGCATGGGCTTAGTTGCTCCACGGCATGTGGGATCTTCCGGAACCAGAGCTCGAACCCGTGTCCTCTGCATTGGCAGGTGGATTCTTAACCAGTGCGCCACCAGGGAAGTCCCCTCAACAATGTTTAATGGAGACATTTGCTTGTGATTCTTTTTATTAACGATTACACACACTTTCTGAGAAGCCGTGCAGCAAGTGTCATTGGCAGAAATTTCATTATGTGCCCAAGCCAAAAATAGTCACTAGCCAGAGAAATAACAATCACCACCAACTGACCCAATCATGACTCACTGCCTGTGGTTTTGGAGATAACATATGCCCCTCTGAAGCACATGGGTTCAGAGACGAGTATGGAAAAGAAGGTTGGAGTTGATGAATAGTTCTTCTACAGGTACTAACTACTTCAGTTATGTGTATGTGTTACTTCAAAATATTTTTCACTTTATCATTGAATCAAATAAATAAATGTAAGATATTTGTGAGGGGAAAAATGGTTCTGAAGAACCTAGGGGCAGGACAGGAATAAAGACGCAGATGTAGAGAATGGACTTGAGGACACGGGGAGGAGGACGGGTAAGCTGGGACGAAGTGAGAGAGTGGCATGGACATATATACACTACCAAATGTAAAATAGGTAGCTAGTGGGAAGCAGCCACATAGCACAGGGAAATCAGCTCGGTGGTTTGTGACCACCTAGAGGGGTGGGATAGGGAGGGTGGGAGGGAGATGCAAGAGGGAGGAGATATGGGGATATATTTATATGTATACCTGATTCACTTTGTTATAAAGCAGAAAGTAACACACCATTGTAAAGCAATTATACTCCAGTAAAGATGTTAAAATATATATATTTGTGAGATGATTAACTTGCACTGTTGTAGTGATCAACATGCATTAAATGCAAACTATTATATCTATATATCTATTATATCTTTATTGGACTATTGTTTAGAAGAGAGGTAGACATTTAAAAAATTGAAAGGAAAACTACTATATACAAAATAGATAAACACGGACTTCCCTGGTGGTCCAGTGGTAAAGAATCCGCCTTGCAATGCAGGGGACGCGAGTTTGATCCCTGGTCAGGGAACTAAGATACTACATGCCGCAGGGCAACTAAGTCTGCGTGCCACAACTACTGAGCTCCTGCGCCTCAACTAGAGCCCACATTCTGCAAACTATAGAGCCCACGCACTCTGGAGCCTGCACACCACAACTAGAGAAGAGAAAACCTGCACGCCACAGCTAGAGAGAAGCCTGCAAACCACAATGAAGAGCCTGCATGCCGCAAGGAAAGATCCCACATGCTTCAGCAAAGATCCTGCATGCCGCAGCTAAAAATAAATAAATATTTTAAAAATATTAAAGTAAAAAAATAAAATAGATAAAGTCCAACTGTATAGCACAGGGAACTATAATCAATACTCTGTAATAAACTATAATGGAAAAAATATGAAAAAGAATATATATGTATAACTGAATCACTTTGATGTACACCAGAAACTGACACAACACTGTAAATTAACTATACTTCAAAAAAAAAATTAAAAGAAAAATTGAAAAATGTGCCAGATGATTTTTGTTGTCTTTTTCGCAAAGTTTATGTAATCTTCTGCCACTGCAATCAGTAATATCATATTGAATTAATTTATTATTCAATTACTGTCTCATTAGTAAATCCATCTCTCGGATCCACAAACCAATCTCAATTGTCTGGCTTTGAGATTACTCACACATTATGTCTTCTGCACTTTAGTGCTGCCTGGGTTTTGTGCTTTTCACTGCCCATTATCTTTTTGATCACGTGAAGTGTCAGAATTAAAATCATATGACTTTGCAGCCTTATCACCCTCCATTCTTCCCACTCTTACACCTTATGCATAAACCAAAAGAAATTACTTGAAATCCCTGAATACCCCATGAAAATAATGCAACCACACTTTGCATCAGTTTTGTTATCTGAAAAATAAAGATGAGTATGTGACAGAACCTGCTAATTGTCTCCCATTATCTGTTCTCCCTTTCCATACTTATGGAAACCCCACATTTCAGGTGGGGATGTAATGCCCGGAATAAAGATTATATTCTCCAGAGTCTTCTGCAACTGTTTGTGGTTATAAGACTATGTGGGGTTGGGAGTTCCCTGGTAGCCTAGTAGTTAGGATTCTGGGCTTTCACTGCCATGGCCTGGGTTCAATCCCTGGTTGGGGAACTGAGATCCCACAAACCACATGGTATGGCTAAAAAAAAGAAAGACTATTTTGGGTTAATGAGACGTATGTAGAACCTCCATAAAATGACCGTTGAGTTCCCTGTGCTCCCTCCTGCCATCTGGAATGTGGATGTGATGGCTGGAGCTCTAGCCAACATCTTGGACCAGGAGGATGATGGCCACAACTAGCTTCTAGAGTAGTTGGCTAAAAGGAGCCTGGGACCCTGAGGTTTTGTGGAGAAAGGAACTATTAAACTACTGCTTAAGCCACTGTTATTTTAGGTCTCTGTTGCAAGCAGTGGAACCTAACTGATAACATTGTATAAAGTTTTTAAGATTGTTCAAAACATTACGTGAACTGATATATGTCAAAGCTCTTAGAGCACTATCAGCTCTTAGAGTGAGTGAAAAGTAATATTTATAATGTTATACTATTTCCATGCTTTGGTAAGGTTGTTCCCTCTGCCTAGAGGTTTATTTGGCAAACTTGTATTTGTCCTTAAGCCCCAGAATAATCATTTCTTTCTCTCTGAAACTTTTTCTGATCCCCACCTGGGGAGTTAATCCTTCCTTTGCTTTATACTGGTTCTTAATCTTGTGTCTACTTTTATAGCAACTTGATATTTCAGTTTACACATTTGTCTCCCTATTAAACCACTCTTTCTCATTCAAAACAAAACAAACAAAAACAACTGGAATTCTCTCTCAATAAACATAAAAATCTCATGGCTCATGTAGATTCTGATACTGCCCCTAAACCTATTTAATATTTTACAATATTAATATGCCAATCCTGCAAACCCCTCCTCACTCCCCGCCCCCGGACCCCTGCCAAAAGATCCTGATGCACCACCCTTAGAGGAGACATACCCCTCCTCCCCTCTCCTGGCCGATTCAGTTGATCAGTTAGTATAAATATCTATTGGACTGGGCACTGTAGTAGATGATGCTGGAGAAAGAGATTTGGTCTCTGTCCTCACAGGGCTTGCAATGTGCTAGATGAGATAGAGCCTCTAATAATGATAATATGATGTACAGAGTGCACAAGTAGGAGGGATGGGAATATGATTCATTCTATTCTCAGGCTCAGGTTAAGAATAGATGATGCCTGGACTGTATTTTGAAAGAAAAATAGTTTACCTGATAGACTGGAGAAAGGGGAGAAAAGAGCAACAGAAGATAAAATGGGCAGGAGGAACAACATGTGCACAGACGCAGAGGCACAAAATACGTGGTTAATTTTAGTCATGAGCGTCGGACTCAGGTCTTCCTGAGTTTCTCTGCAAACACATTCACAAAACACTTCTTAGGGTGAGTTACCTCCACAGATGGCTCATCGCATCTCTTACGTCTTGATTTTTCACTGTTTTAATTCTGAGGACTGTGTTTCCCTGAGCCTGTTTCCTAGCCTCAGTACCACTAGATAATAAGTGTAGTTGTTAATATTACTCTTCTGGTTCCAGTTCAGGGCCTCGCCGTTGACTCATCCTGCAATTGTGCACATTCAGAAGCTCTTCCTTCTCAAGGCTTATGCTCATCTCTGACATTCAGAACATTTGCAAGATTGCTTTGTAAAAACTTCCTGGTTAGTTTTTAGCTTTTCGTTTCTAGTTACGCCAGGTTTGTTAGTTTTCTACCCTCTGTCTTTAGTCCCTAGCCTAGGGGGCAATGCTGCATTCATTTAGCTTCAGTCTTCTTGTTTATCTGTTTTTTTGGTTCCAGTAGCCTCCTCATTGATTAAACTAGACTGTATTTACAAAGTGGCTTCTGTTCTGAAAACTGGTGACATCCTCTCGGTTGTCTGTAGGAGGCAGTAATGTGATCTGTGTGGTTAAGAGTGTGGACTCAGATGTCAGATTGCCTGCGTTTAAGTCCTGGCTATGTTAATTATTGCTTCTGTGGATTTGGGGGGCAAGTTACATAACCTCTCTGTGCCTGGGCTTCCTCATCTGAAAAAAATGGAGCAATTAATAGCCTTTGCCTTTTGGGTTGTTATAAGAATTAAATGAATTAATATGGGTGAAGCACTTAGCATAGTACTTGGGACAAGAAAAGTCCTCGATAAGTGTTAGCCATCAACATCATCATCATCGTCGTCACTGGAACCGAGTTCGTCAGGTGGCAGAAGTCAGATAAAATGAGGCCCACGGCCATTAGTCACTGATCACAAAAATTTGTGCTTGCACAATGTTCAACAGTCTTCGAAGACCTTTCACATTTATTATCCCACCTGATTCCATCACTCTATTGGCTGGTATAGCCAGTTATGCCATCTTCATTTTATGGGTTCATTCAACACTACTTAGAGAGGCCTCTTATGTGCCAGGCACTGTTACGTTCTGAAAATTCAAAGATGGAAATGTATGGTTCCTGCTCTTTGGTTATCAAGAGCTGTCTTTGGGAGTGGGTTTTGAGAGCCCATTTTATTTTCTACACTGTGTTTGAATTTATATGATAAAAGTATATTAATTTTACAGTCAGAAAAATAAAAGGTGTGGTGCAAGGGAAGAGTCTAATGGTGAGGCAGGGATGCAAATTACTAATTATAATACAGTTGTCATTGTGGAGGTACAGATAAGGATCAGTGGACATATAGGAATTCCAGGAGGAAAGTCAGAGGAAAGTGGCATTTAAGCTGGGACAGGAATGTTGAGAAGTTTGCCAAGTAAATGAAGAGAGGAAGGTATTCAAGCAGAGGAAGCTTAAATGACTATGGTGTATCTTGAGGAAACTACGGACCATTCAGTGTTGCCTGTCACGAAGTGAGGGGCAAATGATGTAAGTTAACGCAGGTTAGGTAAGCAGGAGTCCGATAATGAAGGGATGTACTAGACAGAGGTGTTCAGAATTTGCCCTATAGGTGATGGGAGCCCATAAAGAATTTTATGTTAAGGAGTGACAATGATGAGATTTGTATCATTCTGTTGGCAGTGTAGACAAGGGGGACTGATAATTCTCTGAAGGGCTAAAGTGGTCAAATCAATACCAATATCAGAACTCAAGTCTTTTTGACCCAAGTTTAGCAGATTTTCCATTAAACCATGCTGACCCCTCTATAGAGCAGTGTATAAAACGTCCCACTATTTACTGTATTGATTTGCTAGTGTGAATTTAAATTCTTAACTAAGAGAATGGGAAAAAGTTTCACAAAATCACTGAACAATGTAACCTTGTCTTTCCTCCCTTTGGAAAGACATGCCTATTAGAAGATACTTTTCTCTTGAATTCCATCTCCTCATTAAAATGGAAGAGAGCTACAATTCATTCATTCTTCAGACATGTGCAGAGCACAGATTCCACTGAGCAATTTGTTCTGGTGCCTCTATCCTTTATAAATTCGTGTAATTTTTTAAGTCTAAATTTAATTTTCATTGATATAGTATAATCCCATTTCTCCTTTCATAAGATTATATATTAAATCCAAAGATGTATGGACAGCAGCCTTTAACAGGAGAGCTTGCTTTCTCATTGAGACAATAACTACCCTCAGTGTGTTTAATCCTCTCTTTGCTTCTACACCCCTGTCCCCAATAGAGGGCATCAGTCAGCCTAATGCACAGCAAGCTGGCCAGCAGAAGATCTTCCACTTGGGGTGGCAATGCTTTTGCTTCTGATGCTCCCTACCCAGGGCTCATGCTGTCTGGCAGAAGAGAAGGGAAATACAATCCTGCACTATTAGTGCCCTCTGTTGGCTTTTCCTACCTAGAGCACTGTCCCATCAATCTGGCAGACCTTAGAATTCCAAGGGTTCTCTGAGCTCCCCAAGTCCTCTGAGCTCCCCAAATCCTTGTGGTCAGTATGATCCTACATTATCAGCAGAGATTTAGTCTTATCAGCAGAGATTTAGTCTGAATTCATCCTAAGGATGTTATCATCATTCTGGCAAAATTCATGTCATTGAGTGTTTCTTTGCCATCTATGTTCTACTTCCTGCTTGCTGGAACAAGAAGTGCTAAACTATTCTCTCTCATCAAAGACAACACCCACTTCTGGGTTAAGTTCAATTTTTCAAACTATACCCAGAAACATGGTCTTTTGTTCATGTACTTATTCATTTATCCATTTTTAAATAACATTCCATTTTTTGTTTTTGTTTTTTTTAAATTTTATTTATTCTTCACTGCTGCATGCTAGCGGGGGCTACACTTCGTTGTGTTGCGCGGGCTTCTTATTGCGGTGGCTTCTGTTGTTGCAGAGCATGGGCTCTAGGCGCATGGGCTTCAGTGGTTGCAGGACGTGGGCTCAGTAGTTGTGGCTCGTGGGCTCTAGAGTGTAGGCTCAGTAGTTGTGGCGCACGGGCTTAGTTGCTCCACGGCACGTGGAATCTTCCCGGACCAGGGCTCGAACCTGTGTCCCCTGCATTGGCAGGTGGATTCTTAACCACTGCGCCACCAGGAAAGTCCCATTTATCCATTTTTTGAGTGCTCATTCTCTTTCAGCGACTGGATTAGTTACTTCAAGCACAGTATTGGACAAAACAGATAGGTCCTTCCATCATGTATCTTCTGATCTAGTGACCCTGATAATTGGGGGGAAGGGTATTAAAAGTGAAGAGTGGCTTGTCAACTGAGAATGGGAGGAAATGAAAGTGTCTACAGTTGCCAACATTGTAATTGATGCATCTTAAGTAAGAAGTTTAAACATACTGTAATGGTTGTATATGAGCATGATTGTTATTTTCAATTTAATTAGAGGGAAGGCAATATGCCGCCTTTTAACATGTTGCAGGAGAGTCCGTGAGAACGGGGCTATTTGTTTACAAGATAACTGGTTCCTTAAAAAACTAAATATAGAATTACCATGTGATCCACTTTTGGGTATATATTCCGAAAGAACTGAAAGCAGGATTTTGAAGAGATATTTGCACCTCTATGTTCATTGCAGCATTACACTATTGCCAAGAGGTGGAAGCAGCACAGGTGTCCATGGACAGATGAATGCATAAAGAAAATGTGGTATAAACAAACAATGGAATATTATTCAGCCTTAAAAAAGAAGAAAATCCCATCATATGCTACAACATGGATGAACTTTGAGGACATTATATTGAGTGAAATAAGCCAGTCACAAAAGGACAAATACTGTATGATTCCTCTTATATGAGATATCTAGAACAGTCAAAAATCATGGAAACAGAAAGTAGGATGGTGGTTGCCAGGAGCTGAGGGCGGGGAGGAATGGGGAGTTGTTTGATGGCTAAAGAGTTTCAGTTTTGCAAGATGAAAAAAATTCTAGACATCTATTACAGAACAAAGTGAATATAGTTAACACTATTGAACTATACACTTAAAAATAAAGGGAAAATTTTATATTATGTGGGTTTTTTGCCACAATTAAAATTTTTTAAAAATAATTTTAGGGGACTTCCCTGGCGGTCCAGTGGTTAAGACTCCATGCTTCCACTGCAGGGGGCATGGGTTCGATCCCTAGTTGGAGAACTAAGATTCTGCATGCCTTGGGGCTCAGCAAATAAATAAATAAATAAATAAAGATACTTTAAAAAGTTAACACAGTTATCACGGAAACAACCGTGGGTGTGATAAAATGAGTGGTGAGAGGGCTTCCCTGGTGGCGCAGTGGTTGAGAGTCCGCCTGCCGATGCAGGGGGCACGGGTTCGTGCCCCTGTCTGGGAAGATCCCGCATGCTGCGGAGCGGTTGGGCCCGTGAGCCATGGCCGCTGAGCCTGCGCGTCCGGAGCCTGTGCTCCGCAATGGGAGAGGCCACAACAGTGAGAGGCCCGCGTACCGCAAAAATGAGTAGGTTTCAGTTAGAAGACTGGAGTTGTAGACCTAGCACTGCCAATTCCTAGCTGTTTGACTGTGACCTTGGAATTGCATTAAACCTCTAAGTCTCAGTGTCCTCCCTGGTAAAATGGAGATCATGTCACTACTTCAAAGAGTTTTTCAGGGTTAAATGAGATGATGTGTGTGCAAGTTGGCAGACCCTAAAGCACTGTTTTATGGTGATGATGTGGATTTCTCTATTATCTGGCTTCCCCACTGTTGCATCTGGCCATACTCAGGCATGGTGGGATGTTGAAGCACCATGAGAGATGTTGAGCTTCTGTCTTCCATTTGTCCTGCTATTTTCTCCACTGCCAGATTACAGATTTTAAAAGTGGAATGCCTAACCTGGTTGCTGATCCTCTTACCAGCAACTGTTCTTACCAACTTCTCTCCAGGCAAGTTCTACTTGCCTCCCTTTTCTTATTTTAGTTAATGCAATCATAGAATTGGAGAGATTAAATACAAACACATGAGAAAATTGAATTGCAATGCAAGATAGTGGGATAACTCCTGACTAGGACTCTTAGAGTAGCTAAGACCCCTTCCTTCTTCTTTGAAGGAAGGAAAAGTCTTGAATAAACAAAATAAGGGAACGGAAGGAAGGGTTAGCATTTCTGGCGGGAGGGAACCTCATGAGCAAAGTTTGGAGATAAAAATAGATGACGAAAGCTTAGGGGACAAAGAGGACACAGGCCTGCTTAAAATGATGAGCCTGAAAGTTGAGAAGAGATTACAGATATTGGGGGGACTTCAGTAGTGGCTGAGGATACTGGATTTTGTGCAGTGAGGAGTTTAGTCATTTCAGTTTGACAGTGGAAGAATGATCTGTTCAGTGTGGGTTTTAGGCTAAAATAGTTCTTGGGCCTAATGCAATTGCAATCAAATCTCAATGAATTATAATATTTAGGAGAGCTCTACAACATGATACCAATATTCAACTACACGAGTCATCAGGTGAGAATAAGGAAGAAAAAGACTTAAAAGTGTAATGAAGAAAGACTTGTGACAATAAATGATGGTGGGAAAATTGATTATTTATAAAAAATCAATCTAGATTCTCATTTTACACCATATACCAAAATTAATTCAAGCTCAATTAAACGGTATAGTGTAAGAGAAAAATTTTTAAAAATTAGAAGATAATGTAGATAAATGTCCACATTCTGGATGAGGAAGGATTTTTTTGGACATCAGAATCTCCTGTATACTGCTGGTGAGATTGTAAATTTGTACAAACATTTAGGAAAGCAATATGCCCCTATCTTGTGAGGTTGAAGAGCACATACCCTATGACCTGATGCCACTTCTAGATACACACACTGGAGAAACTACTGTACACAAGGAGATGTTCACAGCACCACTGTTCAAGATAGTAAAATGCTGGAAACAACCCAAACAGCACAAAATAAGAGGATGAATAAACTGCAGAACATTTGTAAGTAGGATGCTATATAGCAGGGAAAGTGAATGATCCAAAGTACCTCTGTCAACATGGTTAAATTAAAAACACATCATGTTGAATGAATAATTATGTTACAGAAGATAATGTACAGTATAACACCAATTGTATACAATCATAAAATATGAAAAAAGTACTACATGCTGTTTAGGAAAATGTACTTATTTAGTAAAAGTATGACATCATGGGAAAAATAAGCTCCAGATTCAGGGTCATGGTAACCTCTGAGATAGAAGGGATGTGACCGGAGACTGTTACATAGGAGACTTCCACCAGATTGGTGTTTATTTCTTGAGTCGTGTGGTTACACTATTGTTATATTACTCATTATGGCTCTTTGTAAGTCTAAAATGTTTTGTTAAATAAGATTTAGGATGATGCATATTCCTTATACAAATTGAAACAGTATCTCAGTATATAATTTAATCTTTACTACCTACCTCTGACCCATGCCCCAAAATATTCACTGTTAACAGTTCCAAGTATATTCTTCCAGACTTTTTCTAGATATTTACCTTTTCTAGATATCTATATATCTAACTATACATCAGGTTTCTCCTAATATAGAGTACTACTTAACCTAAAATTTTGTAATTCTTGCTTTTTTCACTTAATGCCATAGATACCTTTCCATATGAGTACATATACATCTCCCGTATATTTAACGGCTACATAATATTCCATAGTATGAATGTACCATAATTTATTTTACTATCCCTCAACTGATACATATTTAAGTTGTTTATATTTTTTGTTATTAAAATTCTTCAGTGAATATCCCTGGTAAACCTCAGGAGTATTTTTGTTTGAAATATTTCCAGGGGGAGGAATTTTTAAGGCAAAGACTTTCTAAGAATTTATGCTTAGCAATGAAAGAAATCCCAAAGGAAATCTGGTATACTCCTGTATGTAAAAATCAATGTGTAGAAAGCTCATGTAAGTAAATCACAAAAGCATTAAAACTGTAATAGAAAAATAAGCTATGAATGCTAATAGACAATTTGCAGGAAAAGAAATATAAATGACTACTAAATATGTGGAAAATATTTTAACTATTTTAGCTCTGTAATTAAAGAGATGAAAGTTATGATTAGTTTCAAATTTGGGGCCTATCAACTTAGACAAGATGAGAAAGGGAGTGAGAGTGTTGGCAATGTGGTGGAACTTAATCAAGGACTTAAGGAATATTCTTATCCCTAGACCATTAATTCCACTATTATAAATTTAATTTGAGGAAAAAAATCAAAGACGTCCTAAGTAGACAATCATTGCATGTGTTCTGGGGCAATGGCTCTTTTTCTTCTTTTTCTTTCCCAGCACACATCGAAACAGCAGAGAGCCCCAGTCACTCATTTTGTGCAACACGCCTCTGATGTCCTGACCATAGTTGATTGGACCAGACATGGGTACCTGACCTAGGCTGGACCAAAGCCCCCTATCCAGGGATTCTAGCCTAACTTCTGGATGCTCTCTTAAAAGGAGCCAATGAAAATGTGAGAGCTTGATCTGCTGTTTTGCACCATGTAGCCTTGTCCTCAGAGAAAACCCCTCTTTAATGAGAGAAAAAGATAGAGTACAATCACAGCAAGGGACAGAGACAAAAAAAGACCTCAGGGCTTTCCTGTCCTGCTGCTAGTCCCTGCTAGCTGAGGCTGTGTGTCCCTGCCCAGAATTCTAACAATTCCTCCCCTTTGCTTACACCAGCTAAGTCCCTGGTAAGGCTCCTGTTGCTCTGACTCAAGAGAGAGAGCCCTAGATTCTGCCCTATCCCTCAATATCCCGGCACACAGAGAGTGGAGGGTCATGAGTATCCTAATTCTTAAATCTGAAGGTGGCCTAGGGAAGATGTGAAGGAATGGAAGGAAGAATTCAACCCCGGTTGAGCACTTATTAATAAAATGAAAATAATCTATGTGACTCATTTGGATAGTTCCTGGCCTATAGTAACGAATAAACAAATGAACAAATAAGATGTCAAGCCAGGAGTGAATGAGAGCTCTGAGTGTCACAAGGTTCAGCTTATATATCATGCCCTCTTCTTCTTCCTTTAAAAATTTTTTTTCCATTTCCCCCTCCTGGTCACAAGGTATTACACTGGGCTCTGGGCTCCCATAATAATTAGCTCTTGATCATAACATCTTGTAATACACTAGAGTGATAGTACTTATTATGTCTTATTCATATTTGAATTTTCCCAGAGCACAGAGTAGTTACTTAAATGTTTGGAATGAATGCATGAGGGAATGATTAAGTGAAATAATGAAAATTTGGTTAGGAAAGTTCTCTGATATTAAATGTTTGAAAGGCTTATTGAAATGTACTCACCATGATGATCATGATGATTTCTCTTGAAGCTGAGAACTTGCTCCCATTTGCCTCTGAGGCCAGTGACTTTTAGTTAATTATAACTTTTTTCCTCTAAAGGTCAAGAGAGCTGGAATTTTATACTTTGAATGAGTCTCTTCCAACGCTTGTTCTTCAAAAATACTTTTTCATAAATAGTTTGTTCCAGTTGCCAACTGGTTTGTTAACCAGGTCACTAACCATCCAAATCTGAGAATAGAAGTTTGTTTTGTTTTGTTTTGTTGTTTTTGGCCGCACCTCATGGCATACAGGATCCTAGTTCCCCAACCAGGGATCAAACCTGCGCTCCCTGCAGTGGAAGTGCAGAGTCTTAACCACTGAACCTCCAGGGAAGTCCCAAGAATATAAGCTTTATTGACTTTGAAACCCACCAGACAGAACATTTTCAAATACTACAGGTGACTGCTGCCATTATCCCTGTTTCAAAGCTCTTTAAGACTAAGTTTTCCAAAACAAATCTCTTCAATAACAAGAAGGTTGATTTGGATCCACACTGCAACCTAACTCCACCAGCAAAGTGTGCTTCTCACCAAAGACATAATGGGGCTTCTTTGTTATTTTGGAAAAAGGCTTAAATATCCAGGGAAATGAGCTAGAAAGGTTTCATGTTTTCTACATATTCTACACAGCACTGTATACAAACCAGATTGTATAGACCATTTCCCAGGGGGGACAGGCAGTAAAACAGTTTTGACTTTCAGTGCCTGTCTTCTAGTCTTAACTCCTGCCCAAATTCTGCCATTTACTAGCTGTATGACCTTCGAAAAGAAAATAAGCTTTCTGTATCTTAGTTTCTGCACCTGTAAAATGGGATAAAATTACTTACATTAACAGGTTCTTTTAAGAATTAAGAGAATACATGTAAAATGTCTGCCATTTTTCCTGGCTTATAGGGTGGGAGTTCATGTTGATGATGATGGAAGACTTGGCCCATCGTTTATGCTTTTTTTTTTCTTTATGACATTGTATAGGACATTTAACCTCTGTATCTTGTTAGTCTTTCCTTCTGTAAGATGGAGAAAAGAGTAGCCTCATATTCAATTACTTGGCCATATCATTAGCAAACAAGGATTTAAAAATAGAGGTAACTTGGTACAGTGTGAAGAGGACTGGCCCTTGGAAGAACTGGATACAAACTGTGGTTCTACTAGTTACTAGCTGTGTGGCACTGGAAAACTTCCCTAATACTCACTTTTCTTATATAAATAAGAAAATAAACAATAAATAAAATGGAAATAATATGTATCTACAGAATTAAGGTTCAATTAAGTATTGCATAGGAAAGTGAGCTAAATTGCTATGCACATGTTTGCAGTTATTATTACCAGCACAAGATTGGATATATTGTCCTTATTGTTTTTTATTGTTGTTGTTGTCGTTGCTTTCTTGCTTGTTTTAATAACAGTGTATTCAGATTTAAGTTCTCACCCTCTTTTGGTTGTCTTGCCCCTTGAGAACATTTTAGCAGTGATTTACCTTATGTTCATAGGTTTTACCCAATTTTATTGATATGTTAAAAGCAATGTTTGCTCTCTATGATAGATAGATAAGAACCTTAGATGCAATATTTAATCATAGGCTGCACTTTCTAAAATATGGCCTTGGTGTTTTAAGTGATACAGTAAAAATAACCTAGTGAAAAGCAGCAGTTTGCTAAGAATAAAGTTTATTTTCGTGTTTGGTAGGTCACTTCACCATCTCTCCTCATGTAAGTGTATTCTAGGGGAACTTAACTCTGTAGGTGCAATTCTTAAGAATATCTGCCTTGAGTCTTTAAATAAAGCCCAACAAATAAATTCACCTTGATAAATTACATTAGGAAAGAATTTCTAGCAGGATCACTTTAAATGGTTTTCTTTCATGCTTAGAATTAGATTTCACCTAAAGATTTCATTTAGTTCAACCAGTAGAAAACCCCCGATTCAGGGCCTAAGAGTAAACTGAGGTTTGGAGAGGTTTAGTGACTTGGCCATGCATTATTAGTAAGGATTTTTTTGGGTGTAGGTTATAGACATTCGACTCCAAAGTGGCTTAAACAAAAAACGGAATTCACTGGGTCATACAACAGAAACTAGCTTCCAACATAGCTGAATCCAGCAGCTCCAATCATGTTCTTAGAACTCGGCATTTGCCAACGTTTTTCCCACAGTATTGGCTTCCTACAGTATGGAGGAGAAGGAGGGAGATAGTCATAAGTAGCTCTAGCTTACATCATTTCTATGGTTTATGATCCAAAAGGAAGAGAGGCATCTCTCTCCCAGCTTTCACAGAGCAAATTTTGTGGAAGATCAAAGTGATCCCCTTGGATCCAAGAGAGAGAACCCATCACTCTTGGTCAACAGTCCCACCAGGATCACATGAAGTGAGGATTGTGGTCCTCAGAGGGAAAGTGGGGATGCGTGGGAAGCAGATATCCACCACATCAAGGCTAGGGCATTATTAAGGTGGGGCTAGGACTCAGTTCTAGTGCCGTTCTGAAGGTTGCAGTGAGAAAGAGAAATAGGTAAGCTTAGAGCAAAATAGTTTAAGCCTCTCTTAAAGGTGTATGAATTAGAAATGAAGATAAAGCTCTGAAGTGATGTTAAGTCAAATGACCATTTTTTTTCTTTTACTTTCAAAAGTATATGGATATTGTAAAATGCAAATCCCTGTTATTGCTAATGAATGCTCCTACACGCACTTGATAATTTAGTGTGGAAGTGGATTGAAAGGCATGCCTCTCATTTCCTTGCTCCTTGTTTTCTTCCTGTCACAGAGGGGTATTCCGGAATATAATTTTGAGGGGAAAAAAAAGACAAAACTTAAAAGAAAAATTTCTAAGTGGATAAAAAGTATTAAAATGTGAAGAAAATAGGGCTTCCCTGCTGGCGCAGTGGTTGAGAGTCCGCCTGCTGATGTAGGGGACACGGGTTCGTGCCCCGGTCCGGGAAGATCCCGTATGCCACAGACCAGCTGGGCCTGTGAGCCATGGCCGCTGAGCCTGCGTGTCCGGAGCCTGCGTGTCCGGAGCCTGTGCTCCGCAACGGGAGAGGCCACAACAGTGAGAGGCCTGCGTACCGCAAAAAAAAAAAAAAAAAAGTTTTCTTTTTCGATTAGAACTAAGCATAAATAGATGTCCTCATATTTTCTTCTCCTGCATCCCAAATGGACTGACTTGCATTCTTCCTGGAATATACATACCCCTGGGATGCACTGCATGGACCTCCTTTAGAAACTATTGGTCCAAGGAAAAATCTCTCACATAGGCAAGGATGTTTCCATTTAAAAGAGACCTACTCGTTTCAGTTACTCAGCCATTTTACAGAAAGTGAAAGAGTTTTGAAATGAATCATCTTCACAGAGATTCATAATTTGCCAGCAAAATCCCCACTCTACAAGATGTGAAATGTTCTAAGCAACAGCTGTGAGCATTTCAAACGTGCACTACTCTTGGACAATTCAATTGTTGCCAAGGGAAATTGAGTTGGCTTTAAAATCTTCCTTGGTTTGAATTCTGCATTTACCCTTAATCAGAAATTGAGCAAACAAGTTCTGCATGGCTGGGGCACTGAACTTTTCATGAAGACTGGTATGGGAAACTGAGATGTGGAAATGTAAGTTCCTTGAAGGTGGGAAGGAGACTGGTATTCTAGCCAGTTTTGTAAGGCCTAGGGGAGGTGAACTTTTCAGAGCAAACACAGACACTATCTATACAGTGACCAATCACCTGGAGTCAGTAGAGGAAGCCTGCTTCCATATAAGAGGACCATCTTTTCCTGTTTCCCATTTCAGTTCAAAACAGGAATTAAAAAAAATTTTAATGGCACAAAAAAACTTCTTCAAGATCCATTTCTGGGGATGTGCATAGAAATTTGCAAAACCTGAGTGCTAAATAACACAAACGAGAAATAACAATGCATTTTTTGGTTATTGTCAGTTGTATATATGTTAGTTTTATTTATATATAGTTCTATTTCCTAACTGTATAGAAAACATGATATAATGCGAAGGGGAAAAACTACAGAACGGAATACACAATTTTAATGAAAAAAATACTGGACAGAGGTACACCAAAATGCTAACAGTGGTTATCTCTGGGTTGAAGGATTATAAACGTTATTTTTTGTACTCAGCATTAAGAATTTCTTCCTTCCTTCCTTTTTTTTTTTTTTTTTAACCCTCTCAAAAGACATACGTAGAATCCACTCAAATAGAGCAAGAGTCCAAGAATATTCTCTGGAAATGCACCACTTGGCCTAGGACTCACTAAGGATGCAAACATATCTCTAAATATTTTATCACTTGTTCTAGCTAGAGTTAAGTGAAGCCTTCTCCATAAACTCTTTCGGATCCAACTTGCCAGTGAAGAGCTCCCAAGCTCCCGCAGTTTGAAGCTGGGTTTCCCTGAGCTCTGTACAGCGGGTGGGCCCAAGAGGTTGATCTCAATAAATGATCACAGAGCGTAGTGACCGCGTTCCCACCTGCACAAGTTACACTGAACTGGCCCCAACCAGGCTTGCAGGAGCTCCAGGGAGCTGATATTCAAAACAGAGGTTTAGGGAAAAGGAGACTAGGCGAGAGAGAATTCGAAGCGATACCCAACCCTTGGCCGGGCTCCAAGGGTTCAGATTTCCGTGCCAGGCCTCCCACAAGGTGGAGCGGAGAGCGACTGCTGGGGGCTTTACAGCCCCGGGCTGCGAGGGGCCCATCTACAAAGGCAGCGGCGCACAGGCTGCCTTTCTTTCTATGCGGCGCTGGTTCCCGTCCGAATGAGATTCCTCGAGTCCAGAAGGGCCAGCCTCGCCGCTGAAAGGGGCGGAATCAAGGGCCAGGGACGCCCCCACCCTTAGCCGACCCTTGCCCTGGAATCCTCAGGTTGCAGACTACCGCCGCCCAGAGGATCCGCACAGCGCGGAAACCCATCGCACTGGTGTCAAGCGAACCCCTCCGGGTTTAAGGAGCTCCTCTCAGGCCTGGCGGCGGCGGCGACTCCCCGCTTCAGCCTACCCCACCGCCTGGCGGAAGCGGCGGCAGCGCGGCCGGAGATCGCGGTTGCATCCGGGTCCCTCTCGCCTCAGCCCAATCCTCGGCCTCCTCTCTTCCCACCCTCCTGTTTCTCCGCCCCCCCGCCGCCAATCCCCGATCGGGTCTCAGCCCAACATGCTGACAAGGGAGTGAAGGCGGACGCCGGCCAATGAGGCCTCGCTTCCCGTTTGAAGCCTCCAGTGAGTGGGCGCTGGAGGCGGGCGCTGCTGGCCAGAAGGTTCGGTTGCGAGTGTGCCATGGACTCAGCTGCCCGGTGATATTGACAATAGGAGAGAGAAAGGGGCATTGACGGGGACCCACCGCGGGCACCGAACGGCGGCTCTGGCAGCGGCGGCTCCAGCCCCAGCGGCTCCTTCTTCTCCTTCCTTCTCCTCCTGCTGCCGCTGCGGCTCCAGTCTTCCTCCCTCCCTTCCCCCCTCCCCTCGTCGTCGCTGCAGCCGCCGGGTCCGGGGCAACGAACAGAGGCGCCGCCCGCCGGGAATGTGAGCGAGGAGCCACCGGCGGAGCCGCAGCGGGGTCGGTGCCGATTTGATGGGACGGGCCCGCGGGGGAGGATCGTGAGGCCGCCGCCGCCGCCGGAGCGCTGAGGTTCAGGTCCGGCCGTGAGGCCTAGAGGCGCCGCTGCCGCGGAACCGGAGGGACGCCGCGCCGGACAGCCGTCGCCCCGGGCTCCCTGCCGCTGTCCGGACCTCCCCCCGCACGCCCCGGTCCCGCCACCCGCCCCCGCTGCGGCCCTCTCTCCCGTCTCCCGCCCCTCCGAAACCACAGATCATCTTCGGATTCTTCTCCAGAAGCTTCAAGGTAACTTCGTCCCTCCAGCACCGCGGCTCGTTTGCTTCCTTTCCTCCTTTCCTGCCTCCTACCCGACCTTCTGGGGAACCTGCAGGGCACCGGCTTGGGGAAGGCCTGGCCTGGGCCGGCGAGGGGTGCGATGGGGTGAGGTGAGGGAGAGGGAGCGCCGGTCCCACTTGTCTGATTTACCTGCAAATGCTTCTGAAGATGCCTTTCATTCACTCTGCCCTCCACCCCCCTTTTTCTCCACCTTCCGGCATTGGAGGCGTATTCTTGTCCCCCTTTATCCACTGACGGGGGCGGGGCGGGGAGGAAAGGGGGATTGGTGTAGTGAGAAGGATTCTGTAGCAGCTTATCTTCTCCAGGGCTTGGGGTGGCGCGGGGTGGGGTGGGGTGGGTGGGAGCAAACGGAGTATGTGAGCATCCCTACAGACCAACCTCTTCTCTGTCTTTCTCCTCCACCCCAGTACCCCCTTTGGGTTATCCTGTGCCATGGAAATGCCCCGTGCCCAATGCTTAGAGGATGATAAAGCTTCGGGCGTCCTAGCCCAGGGCGAAACCTGTTTCCCCGGGCTTTGTACGGACCCGCTGCTACTGCACGTTCAATTCTGCAGCGCTTTAGGGTTGAGATCCTTGACGTTTATCCTGGGCCGCGGGCAAAAGGGGCAAATGATTTAAAAAATTTTTTTTTTTGCTACCAGTAAATCATCTTTAGAGATGGGAGATAAAGAATAAAGGAGAGACAAAAAGAGTGGAGGAGGAACAGGATTTACGGAAATCTTGTGTTGTGAGGGTTAAATGTAGTCTAAATAATTCACATACCAGATTGGAAAAGCAGCCCCTAAATTTACAACATACAAATGTGATGTGGAGCTTCTTGCAGATGCAGTGATTATAAATTTTTAAGTCAACTTACTTCTTCTATAATCATTCATGGTTTGCAATTCCTTTTTATCTATCACATTTTATTTAAGGCTAAATTAGATTGCTAAAAACTTTTTTAAAAAAGAGTACCAAACAGGACTTCAAAATTCCAAACCTCAACATCATATGGTTTTGTTTGTTTTTTGTTTATGTTTTTATTTTTACTTTGTCAGAATCCAGCTAATCCAGGTAACTTTTTATTCTCACACATTCAGGAAGAAACTCCCTTACTCTTTTATTTAGAGGTTAAAAAACACTTATGTTATGTATTGGAATGACAGGTGAGTAATTGCATTTCAGCATTTCCCCCATGTGCGTTATTTCTATTCAAGTCTGCCATTAATCTTCCATGGAGCATGGGGCCTCGAGCCTCAGTGCCATAGAAGTGATGGCATCTGTTTAAATTGGTGAATGAAACTGAGCTTAATCCTTGTTACTTTTAGGAAATAGCCTTCATTTTAATGATTTGAGAATGTTAAAAAAAATCCCAAAGAACTGTTCAGTTTCATTAGTTTGATAGAATGAAAATTAATATTTGATGATGAACTTCAAGGGAACTCAACTTGGTTGTCTAAGTAGGCTGTGAATTTGTTTTTATTTCAACTTTGGTGTACCATTTCATCATAGTTTTGTTTATTAAGCTTTAGTAACTTCAGATGGCTTCATTCAAAAAGAAGACTTCTTTGAAATGATTTTAATTATGCCTTTTATGTGTTCTGTTTAAAGTACCCTAGCTTGTCCTCCTTTGTGGTGTGGTGTAGTTTATCATAGCTAACACAGCACATTGCATTAAAAGTCATGGTAGTTGGTAGTTGAGAATGTCTTGGTAGTCTTGGTAGTTGTCTTGGTAGTTGAGAAATTGTAAATTTCACCTTGCTGTGATACAGTGGTGTAGATTCTTGAAGTACCATAAGAGTTTCAACTCTAGAGCCCATTCATAATATTAACTATCTTGGGAAAATGTTTGGATGGAAATTTTGTAACTGCAGAATAGTTCCTCAATTACTTCAGGATCTCAAGATGAGAAGAGCTGTGCAGTTAGAAAATGAGTAGATGTTCAAGTATAAATGAACATCTTTTTTTGTTTGTTTGTTTGTTTGTTTGTTTGTTTTGCGGTACGCGGGCCTCTCACTGTTGTGGCCTCTCCCATTGTGGAGCACAGGCTCCGGACGCGCAGGCTCAGCAGCCATGGCTCACGGGCCTAGCCGCTCCGCAGCATGTGGGATCTTCCCGGACAGGGGCACGAACCCGTGTCCCCTGCATCGGCAGGCAGACTCTCAACCACTGCGCCACCAGGGAAGCCCTAAATGAACATATTAAATGCATATCGTAGTGGGAGTAGCACAATGCATTAGCATTACAATATTGCTTATACAGTACTTATATTCTATTTTCCACCAAGTTTTTCTGTTTTCCCATTGAACATGTGACTGCTCTTAATTGATTTTATTTGCTTTCTTTTAAACATATTCCCATTTTCAAAAATAGTGTATGGGAATTTTAGAATTTGAGTAACTCACTTGTACGCTTCTACCTCGGGAATGTGTTGATGATACTTCTTTCTTTTCAGTAGGGATATGTCCTCAGCACCAACTACTCCTCCATCAGTGGATAAAGTAGACGGATTTTCTCGGAAGTCCGTCAGAAAAGCCAGACAGAAGAGGTCGCAAAGTTCCTCACAGTTTAGGTCTCAAGGCAAGCCTATTGAGTTAACACCTCTGCCGCTGCTAAAAGGTAAGGCTCATGACCAGGTGATGGATTCCTTTTCAGTTGATCTTTTTGTATCTGTATATAATTTTCTTTTTTGTAGAGTTCCATATTTGTTAAAATTCCGTGTTGCAAATTGAAGGGATGGGAGGTTTCCGACATGTTGAAGTTATTGGCGTGTGATACACCCACTCCCCCTTTTAAAGGGTTCAATTTAATATAAATAGCCATGGGCAAATGAAAAGAAACTTATGATCAGAGAATCTCTCACATTGATAAGTAGAAAAACTGAATGCCACAGAAAATTTATGAGGTCTGGGTCTGTGTTTTTCTTATTGTCTTCTGCTGACATTTAGATGTATACATCGTATGAAGTGACAACTACAAATTGTACAGTTTTAATCACAGGAGGTAGACCTAGTAGAGGAGATGGTGCCATTAACTTACATATAGAAAATGATGTTTGAAATAATTCACTTTTTAAAAATGAGAAAAAATGGTCAGTAATTGATTACATGCATTTTTGTTTTCAGATAGTACAAATAGAAAAAGTATTTGATGATCGTATTGTTTATGGAATTAATATGAGACCTTTTTTTTCTAAATTAAAGCTTTTACCTTTTGTTTGAGTATGTGGGTACTTTTTGTTCCTTTTAATTTTTATCTATTTGCTTTATGTTTATGAACAAGCATTGTTTGAAATGTATCCGAACATAGCATTTATAGCATGGAGCTATTGGAATCTATCGTTGAAGGTAGATTTTTGTCTGCTGAACACTTAAGAGTGAGGAGAAAGGGGACGTGAACAATACAATTCACTTTAGTGGCTCAGAGGAAATCAAAAAACGTGGTTGCTAGTTAGTTAGTGAACATTTATTTCTGTAACAATTTGTGAAATCAGAAGGTATTAAAAGAAAAACTGGAGTGTGACTAGAAAAGATCCTCAAAATGTAGCCTAGGATATTTCAAACTTCTGTTTTTCCCGTATGAACATTTTTTTTTAAGGGAGGGAGATTCATAAATGAGATTTCCATGTTTATACTTGAAATTGGTAAACATGAAATGAATACTATTACTGTAACGATGATATATCAACAGTTAATGAAGATGAGCTCATATGAGTTTGCGGGGAGAAAATTTTGACTAAAGTTTTTGCTGGTAAAAATGAAAAGAGTCTTTATGAGGCTTTGGAAGAAAAATGAAGGAAAAACTCGCTAGGGATAAAAGCAACAGTACTTGAAATACAAAGTTGGGAGGTATATTGGATTCTTTAGTAGTTTATTTAATCTGAAATAGACATGTAATAGCTATTAGCGTCTATATCTGGCAAAGGACTTTATTCTGAGGAAGCAGTATAAACTTTCTTAGGGTTAGAACAAATTTAAACTTTGTTATATTAATTTCTTGGGGCCCATGGTAAACATTTAAATTAGAACTTAACTGACCACTCAGAGCCATGGTGTTGGTTTTGTGGATAGTGAAAGAAGCATACATGAGAAGAATTTGGCACATGTTTTAATATTTTGTTGTTTCTTATCTCATTAAAAAAATTGTAATATATATATATATAACATAAAATTGACCATTTTACCTATTTTTAAGTGTGCATTAAGCATGGCATTAGGTACATTCACATTGTTGTACATCCATTACCACCACTCATCTCCAGGACTTTTGATCTTCCCCAGCTGAAACTCTGTATCCATTAAACACTAACTCCCCATTATCCCTCCCTCTAACCTCTTTGCAACCACTACTGTCTCTGTGAATTTGAGTACTCTAGGTATCTCCTATAGGGGGAATCCTACAATGTTTGTCTCTTTTGTGGTTGGCTTATTTCACTTAGCGTAATGTCCTCAAGATTCATCCATGTTGTAGCATGTGTCAGAATTTCTTTCCTTTTTAAGGCTGAATAATATTCCATCGTGTGTGCGTGTATGTGTATGTATATATATGCCACATATTGTTTATCCATCTGTCAATGGATACATGAGTTTCTTCCACCTTTCAGTGATTGTGAATAACGCTGCTATGAGAACATGGGTGTACAAATATCTTTTTGAGCCCCTGCTTTCACTTCTTTTGGGTATATACCCAGAAGAATTGCTGGAGCATATGTTTAATTTTTTGAGGAATTGCCATACTGTTTTCCACAGCAGCTGTACCATTTTACATCCCTACCAGCAATGCCCAAGGCTTCTTCCAATTTCTCCACATTCTCACAGACACTTGTTATTTTCTTTTCCTTTTTTTTCTTTTTGATAATAGCCATCATAATGTGTATGAAGTAGTATTTCATTGTGATTTTTATTTGCATTTCCCTAGTGATTAGTGACATTGAGTATCTTTTCATGTGCTTTTTGGCCATTTGTATATCCTTTTCTCATATTTTAAGTGGAATCTGATAGTATTGTAAAATTTCCAAGAATTCTGCTCTCCAAGAATATGATTTCTGTGAACTTGTATGTTTTGCCAGCATAGGAGCATTGGAGAGCAACAAGATCATATAATACTAGATACATCCACAAGCTTAAATTCCAGACAGACTAAAAGTGATTCTTGTGTAATAAGCACGTTCTGGGAAAATATTCCGGGAAGCATTCCATAGATTTCCATATCTGTAGAATAACAAAGAAGTACAATCACGTATAGACTTTAGAAATGTGTATTTGTTCTTGATTATTATAGTGAATGTAAAGAGTTTGTTGAATGACATTTGTTTTCCTTACAATGGATTGACTTTTATTTGTGTGCCTTCTCACAACTTTAAGAGGTGGTTTATGAAATATAAGGAAAACATAAAAGGAATTTTTTTTTTTGCCATTTCCTTAGGAAAAACCAGAGTAAATTATATATGCATGCCAAAGGGTAGTTACTGATTTAATTTTCTATAGAATTGTTTTGACTGAATTGGAAGGTTTAAGTTAATTTTATTTGGGGGTACAATATAAACTGTAGTTGAATTTTGGGGGTTGCTTTAAAGAGTAAAGAAAAAACATGTCCTTAAGGTCTAATTTTAGGGGAGTTTGAAAACGGAAATTGTGTAAACATAGTAATTATGTAGCTCATCTTTTTAATATGTAAGTTTTGAAAGCTCAAAAATTAGGTATTCACTAATGATCACTTGTTTTGTGTGTCTGCCTTATAAGAATGCTTATTATATGCATGGTAATATTTGACTGACTTATAAGTAACACTGCCATTATTTCTTAACATTTTAAAAGTCTCTTCACTTGCAGAACTGTAACAAAGTGAAAGGAAAGTTTCATCTCTTTTGGTCTTTTCCTAATAGGTGGGGTTTTGAAATTTGTATCAATGATGTTATTTTTCTGTAGACAGCAACACCAGCATGTAGTTCTGTGTAAATATATCAGAGTGACCTGGCTTTTCCTGCAATTGTGAAATTGCAGGATAGTCCTTGACATGTAGACATTTGAGTTTTCTCCATAAAGTACTTCTGAAAATATTTTCAGAAGGTCCTAAAGTTTTTGAGCTTGAAGGACTTTTACTCATTTCCTGATAAGGGAAATTCAGTAGAGGTTGAGTGCCTTATGTGCTTGATAAGAAAGTAAAGACTTGGATGCTTTCTGGGTGCCTGCACAGCAGGGCATAAAGCAAGCTTTGACAGTTACCTAGGTAAGTCGCTGAATAAGGACAAAATAAACACTTAGGCAAATAGACACACACACATTAATAATAATAGCAATAATAATAATAACTACTAGGGGTAGTCGTATCTGTTTAGGTGGTTTATGTTTTCTACCGTATTTCCTTCTCTTTTTAACTTTAAACGATTATATAAGTTTAGATTTGAGTGAGATGTTTTTGAAAGCTACCACCTCTTTGAAAATGGGATTATAGTGAAAGTGGCATCATTGTTGCTAGCCTCACAATTCATCATATGTTTCAAAAGCATTTTGCTCATAGTTTGGACAGTCTGTATCAAACATTCCAAAAACTTTGATGGCTGGAGATGCTGTTCAGCAGAAAGAAACTCTTTGCCCCTTGGTGTTGAAACCTTTAGATTGGTAACGTATTTCTGTAACACTAGTTCTCTGATTTTTTTTAACTCTACACTTATGATTCAGCTTACATTTTTATTTTATAGGGTGACAGTTTGTAAGGACTTGAAAAATTGTAAGTTAAAACTAGTTTGTGTGCTTTTAAAATTATTGGATGGGATAATTCATCTCTTTCATCTTTATCTGCTTTGTGTAGTATAAAGGAGCATACAGATAGAATTCCCAGTTTTATAATGGACTAGTGCTCTAAACTGTATTTATAATGCGAATGATCTCCTAAGAAATAATGCCCTCGATTTTGGTGTTCACTGTCTTCCTTGTAGGTTATGCCGCAGTGTCTCATGGGAGGAGGTACACGGGCTTTGTTGCCTGCAAGAGTCCTGGCTAGCTCACTAGCTGTGTTGCCTGGGGCAAGCGAGTTAGCTTTGGAAAGCTTGGTTTTCTTGTCTGTCAAATGGGGATGATAATAAAAATCAAGAGACGCGGCAGTACCACATTCAATATATTACTAACTGTTGCCATTTAACTGGGATTTCAGAAGTTACAATATGAATAATGTGAAATTATTATATGACTTTTTGTATTTTCCTAGCAAAAAAGTTGAAACTGGAGATTTCTCTGAAAATTATGAAACAAGAGCATAGTTTTGAGGTCATGAACCTTTTTCAACCCCCAAATACGAAGAAACAGTGTGCAAATGTGTTGAATTTAGTAGACTAGTTATTTTAAACATCTTTACGTGGCTGTTTTTCACCTTCTGCATTGGTATCCTGCCACATTTTTTAGTGTAGTGCTTTTTGACTTATTCGTTTTTTGAATAGATAATACAGTTATATGGTTCAAATTCCGAAAGATACAAAAGGATGTATAATGAAAAATCTTCCTCCCAAGTCAGTTTTCCTAATTAGCTCCCCTTCCCAGAAACAGCCAGTCATAATATACTTGTATTGTAGGTACAGGCATTCTTAAACCCTTGAATGAATTTGAAATGCATTGAGCAGACTGAAATTATATGTACATTTTGTATGCATTTGTCCATTTTTAAGTGGGATAATTCCATAGCATTTTCAAATGCTCAAAGGGGTGTCTGAATCAAAAAAGTTAAGAACCATTGATCTAGTTTGTACCTTAGATTAACGATGTATGTTCTTTTCTTTCTTTCCCATTATAGTTTATTACAAGATATTGAATATAATTCTTTGTAGGACCTTGTTGTCGTTTATCTATTTTATATATAGTAGTTTGCGTCTGCTAATCCCCAACTCCTGCTTTATCCCCCCCTTCCCCGACCTGTCTTCCTCTTTGGTAACCATAAGTTTGTCTTTTATGTCTGTGAGTCTGTCTCTGTTTTGTAAATAAGTTCAGTTGTAATTGATGTATATTCCTTAGGCAACTAAATTGTAGTGTGAGTGTATGCGAATGTGTGAATGGTTTTAAAAAAATAATCATAAGCTTTGCTTTTGAACCAGAAAAACATCTGTAAGTTAATAGGTGTTAACATTCAGCTTTGCAGCCTTTGAAGCAATGTGGTAATATATTTCTTTGGGGGAAGAAATTATAAGATCTTGCACAAAACCAGTATCAAATGACACTGTATCATGTGTGAAAGATTATACTAGTTGTAGTGAAGAGGCATTTCATTCACTTTTAGGTGAGAATTTTATATATCTATATCTCCTAATAGTTTGTTTCTGTGGCATAGAGAAAATTCCCATACAAAGTCTTATGTGGGCCAAAATAAATTGAGAGTAAGCGTTCCTGATTCGTGAATCATTTAAAAGTAGGGTAAGCAGCTTGCATTCATATCTGTCCCATCTGAGTGTGATAATTACTGCTTAGTTCTTAACTTAGGGTTCATGGATTTCTCATTGGGGATAGGGTGTGTGCATCGTGGATGGGCTTCAAGTTTCTAAGAACCTCCTAAAATTATATGTAAAGTTTCTTTGTAGGTGCATTTGGTTTTTTTTTTTTTTTTTTTTTGGAGGATAGAGTTCATTGCTTTCATCAACTTCTCAAAGATTTAGCTCTACCATTCCTGCTCTTTCCCCAGAGTTAAGAGCTTTTGGCTTAGACCAAAAGATTGGGAATTATTATTATTATTGTTTTTCCTGAGTATCATGTTAGCTTTATGTGTGCGCAGATGCATTGGATACTTACCAATAAATATTGTGAGCTTTAAATAGAATTCATCATAAAATGGGTCTCTCCGGGATATAACCCATCCAGGGCAGAAAAATTTTAAGGTGCCAAATGAAACCTCTCCTAAGGTGAGGTGGTCCTTTTCTACTTAGAACTTTCTTCTCTTGACTTTGTATCATTTTTCAAGTTTCAGCACAAATGGGACCTTCTTAGGGACCATCCTTCATCACTTTTAAAAATAGTCTCCTTTGACGTTTCTATCACTGTTGTTTTCTGCATCATATTTATAATCTGAAATTACTTTATCTTTGTTCACTTGTATGTTATCTGTTTTTCCTCCCCAATGAGAATATAATCTTTGGTGTGGAAACCTTGTTTCTCTTATCTCTAGGGGCTAGATCAGTGCCTCATACATAGTTGGTATTCAATAAGTATTTGTTAGTAAATGAATGAACATTGTTAGTTGAAAACATCGAGGTTATTAGTAATAGCACTATAGACATTTATTTTTCCTTTCTAAATATTAAATTTTGCCCCCCAAACCCAGGCCATGCAGATTTTATTTTAACTAGTAATTTACACAATTTTTTTTTTTTTTTTTTTTTTGCGGTACGCAGGCCTCTCACTGTTGTGGCCTCTGTCGTTGCGGAGCACAGGCTTCGGACGTGCAGGCTCAGCGGCCATGGCTCACGGGCCCAGCCGCTCCACGGCATGTGGGATCTTCCCGGACCAGGGCACAAACCCGTGTCCCCTGCATCAGCAGGCGGACTCTCAACCACTGCGCCACCAGGGAAGCCCTACACAAAATTATAAACTTGTTTAATGAAGACTTTTTATTTTTAAAGGATCAAATTGCTGAGTGTTCACTTAAAAAGCTGAGGGTGGTTTTCTTCTCTGGTAATTCTGCATGTTTCAGGTTAAAAACAAGTGCTATCTTGTGGAGAGAGGATGGAGTGGATTTTATGTATGACAGACATTCCTTTTACTTAGGGGATTCATCACTTTCATTTTGTAGAAGTTAAGATATTAAGTATAGTGAAATTTCTTTTTTCTGCTGGTGTTTGGGGACTGAATTACGGGCTGATCAGATCACCAGGCTTTCTTTCTTTATATAGTTTAAGAGAGAATAGCGTATCTGATATTATAATGGACTTTCAGAGCAGTGTTTTATGGTCAAATTTTCTCTTGTCTTTAAAACTTTTATAATAATGTAAGCTCTTAATATTAACTAGATTTTGTAGTGCTTGAAAAAAAACCAGTAAAGTTTCTAGATATTACAAAAAGGCTAACTAAAGGAGTTCTTTGGTTTGTTTGCCAGTAATGACACTCTCTTTTACCACTTAAAAATATTTTTCTACCTTTTGTATTGTAAGATTTCAAAAAAAAACAGGGGTCTTATTTTTATATTATAGAATTATGCATAAAGGAACTTATTAATTAAACAGTATAGTATATTATTACCTAATATATAACAGTATATACCTAATATATGTAACATATTACCCGAGGGAGGCAGGTGGCCTCTCTGATGTAAGAATGGAGACTCTGGGGTCACACACACGTAGGTTCGAATTCTAGGTCCACTCACAGCCATGTGACTTCCAAGCATTGGTTTGTTTATTTCCAAAATTGGGAGAGGAACCCACTTAATAAAGTCAGATTAAGTGCTATCAAGCAGGTAAAACATTTAGCTCAGTGCTGACGATGCTGTAGGAGTTGAAGAATATTAACTATTATAATTATAGGAAGAACTGTGTAGTGGAAAATGTATACCAGTGTTTTTCAGTTGATTATTTCTTTAATACATTACATGAATTATTTACACTTAAGGAAGAAAAATATGGAGTATGTGGAGCTGTGAGAATTAGACTTTGAAAGCAAAAAGGAGAACTGGTTCTTGTGGAACAATCTCAGCATTACTGTTTAGTCAACATTAGTTTGAAACTGACTTCTCATTTCAGGAATAAGAACTTAAGGTGGCTAATGTGATTATTTTCAAGGGAAATTCCATTTGTGGAGAGTTAACCAGGAGAAATTATTGTTAGGTAAACTCATTTTGGAAGTTGTCTAGTAGGACAGGATCTGCAAACTTTTTTTGTGATTGCTTACTCCTATCAGTAAAAATAATGTATATTTCTGTTTTTATGTTGTACACACGTGCTATTATATGAATATCTAATGCGTGTTAAGAATATACACACACATAGAAAGTTAAAAAGGATGATACTGGAAAATAAAATGTGTAGATGTTCTTAATACTTAATTTTTTTACCTCCTTTTCCCTTGCCCACCCTTCCAGCACATTCACTAACCCTGAACACATCTTTGTTTTGACATTTTGCTTCATAGAGAGAACCTTCTCTTCAGGTTTTGAGCCTCGTTAATTTTGTAGCATTCTGTTTTGAGCCAGAAAGAGTTGACATTGGAGCCAGATGTGGAGAGTGAATGAGAAAACTTCTTTCTTTATCTTCTTGAGGTTTTTGTCTAGGCTTTTGAATCTATTGCACCTTATAGAAACAAAATCTGAATTGAGGATTTTGCCAGTTTAAGGAGTATCATAGAAGGTTCTTTGTCAAGGGCTCTTATTTTGCTGTTGATGGGTGGGTTTCAGAGTGTCCTTAACCCTCTTGAAATTCCAGGCAGTTTTTGTGTCTCTGTGCAGATTGACATTTTTTGGGGGCAGAGGGTTTAGAGCTTTCATCAGATTCTCAAAGGAGTTTCCCTAAAGGCTAGCAACCATTGCCTTGGGTCGTAGGTGTCAGTTTCCTCACTCAGAGCAGAGAGAGAGAATTTGTCATATAATTCCTTTCTGTAGAAGGGAGATCTCATGTCAGGAGGTTTCTCCTGCATGTGTTTTTCTGATTTTTAATTCTTTTTGATACCAAACAGAACTTTAAAAGGTATTTGAGGGTAGAAGTTACTACATGACTCCAGTGTGGTTGTTTCGAAATTTTTGATCAGTGTCATTTGAAAAATTAAGCTGGTTGAATAGAACTACCATTGGTAAAATTGAGAGTGCCTGTAAAATAGCATTTTCTCTGGAACAGCTGTGGACCTGGAAGAAGTCAGGAGGAGAAACTCAGGTTATCTTTGCTGGTGAAGAAATAATTTAGTAACCGGTGAAGGAGAAGAGAAGCAGTATCTCTTGGTCCTGCTATGTGCCAGGTGAGGTACCACATGGTGTCGCATTGAAGCTTCCCAACAACACCAAGAACAAGGGATGTTTGCTCTTGACTGCGGGTGGAGAGAGCCTGAGTTGGGACCCCAGTTCCATCTGTTCCAAAGCCAGGGCCTTTTCCATTATGTGCGTTAGTGGTGGATGAACACAGGTGAGCACTGGAGCTAACAGCCTTCTTGCTCATGCTGTGCTGGGATGATTTATTAAGTGAATCATCTTACTACCTCTTGTAAGAACCCTGAAAATTGTGAGGAGACTGAGGTGATGAGAAAGGGAAGTGGAGAATAGAAGCAGGGGGAGCAGCCAGGCTGGCAGTGGCACTGTGGGTGGTGGATGGTGACAGGGAAGAGTTGAGGAAGAGCAGCAGGCCTCACAGACTCAGCTCCTTGGAAAGGCCAAGGCAGTGCCACCAAGAGGCAGACAGGAAGGATAGCCAGCACCTCACGTTGGCAGGGAGGGGGAGCTGCCTCTCTGGACCCCTGTGGGACACAAATGCTGTCACCATAAAGGTGGGAGAGTTAGAGTTTGGTAAACAGGTAGCATTCTGGCAGTGGTATTTTTTACCATCATCTTCCCATCTTTGGGAACTAGCATATTGTAGGAAAGGATATGGGTTCAAGCCTGGGTGATAATTCTACCTGTGTGATTTGAGATCAGGTATTTAACCTCTTTGGAGCTTCAGTTTCCTCTTTTGTAAAATGGGACTCATACATCCCAAGGTGGTTGTAAGGAATGAGATAATGTGGGTAAACTGCTAATGTGTGGTCCGTGGCCTAATAAATATTCCTTCCCTTGTCTGTCTGTTTGCCATTGATCTTTCTTTGAGTCACTCCTGTGGGCCTGCATCGTATTTCAGAATACACAGTGTTGTGAGGGAAGGGGTCTGGCAAAAGTTCATCCATTTATGTAGGCACCATGAAGGACTTTCATCTTAAGGTGAGGTTACATTTTATGTAATTAACTCGCCGTTGCTAGTGCCTGGAACACTGTTCAAAGTAAAACGTTAAAACATTAAAAAGAACGTGGAGAAAATTGGGACTTGCCACCATTTCAGGAAAAGTACTGTCTTCTGACAAGGAAGATGAATGCTTTGGAATTAGCCTTTCACCAAAGCAAGCCCAGAAGACAGTATCTGGGAGTGGAGGGGTTGCACCTTTGCCATACCTAATAAGGATATACAGTGAGAGTTCAGAGCGGTTTCAGGCTCCAGAGGACCTCTCATACATTCTTACATTAGCAGTTTGGAAATCACAGCTACATTGTACCTTCCACATTATAGGCATGTACCACTTTTCTTTTTGAATGAGTATTTTGAATTCAAGAACATTTGTAGCAAAAATGAAGCTTCTTTTGCGGGTCAGAAGGCTATTTCAACATTTGACTCATCAAGTTAATTTTTCGCAAAGATATAGTGATGAATCAGAAGGATTGGTGATTTCCCTAATTTCCCTAATTTGTGATTTCCCTAATTTTTCCCTAATTTCTCTAATTTAATGACTTGAAAGCAGTTTGATACAAGAGACTTTCTAAAAAGTAAAAGGATGTTTCAGTACTCTCTGTTCTGCCTTGTCTTGCATGCATTCATCTGTGTTTGCCTTTTCAACTACATCTACAAGTGGTATAACTAACTGGTGTTTTTAACGATACCTAATCATTTAGAAATAAATAAAGTTCATTTCACTTTAAGAAAGCTTAAAGATATTTTAATCAATAACAGTTAAGATGAAGTTCTAAAACTTAGTTCCTTCAATTTGGGATGTGGCTGGTTCTTGGAGGTTTATAAGTTTTTAGCTATGAGGAACCTTGATGTAACCTTTGGCTGTTGAGAAAACCTTGTGCTTTACTATCTAGAGTCAGTTATTTCCTAAAGATTTTGGATAGAGCTATATTTTATTGTGTTTAGATTTATATTTTGACATTGTAAAAGACATTTCAACTAATGGTGGAATTTGTTTAGGCATTTCTGGTTTAGTGGTATGTTCTAGAAATGGTATATACTTTAAATACCCTTGAGCTTAGGAGTGGTAGACCCTGTACTCCTACTCTTGAATTATGGTGAGACTCGAATGAAATAAATGGTGTGCAAGTATTTTTCAAAGTATATATGAAGCAAATAGCTATGAAAGGAGTCTGCATATGACCTGGCTAAATCAGTCACATCCAAAGGCCTTAAATTCTCATTTTTGAAATTTTTCTGTGGGCTCTGTAATTGAGTTCATTCATTCATTCATCAGATTTCTACTGTGTGGTGTGATGTACTAGGCACTGTCCTGGGAACACAGTGATGAGCAAAACAAGAAGATTGATGAGGTACTTCTGAAAAGGCCATTGTAGCTGGAGGTCAGAGACTGATGGAGCTATTTAGGTCGTTGGGCCAAATCATCCAGGCTGGGTTAAAGTTTGTCCTTGACCCTGAGGGCATTTGTACATAGCCGTAAATATACAACGACAGAGTATATAAATCACCCACAAACCTCCTACCTAGTCATGAGTATTTTTCCCTCATGTTTATATATTCTTGTGTTATGCTTTAAAAAATTTTTGTTATGTGTAATGATTAATACCATTTTAATTACTTTGAGATATTCTTATTATTGGAGTTGGAATTTTAAAAAGTTCTTTTTTCTTGTTGTGGTAACATCATGCTTGTCATCTTATGATACTGAGGTTTCTTTGAAAACTAATTGCTTAATCATTGCTTGCTTTTTGAAAATTATTACCAATGTACTTTCACTGTATAAACATGAAATGTACAAACTGTAAAAAAAAGATATCAAGTCCTTTAAAAACTAAATAAAATGCATCTGTAGGTCCAGCTACATACTCTGTAGATGGCACTGTGTTATTAAAGTGCATGATCTTAAGTTTTCATGTGTTTTAATTCACTGTTTTATGAACTGCTGCTTGGAATAGTGGGGAACATAATACATTAGATTTAATTCATTAACAGAAGAAAGGTTTAGAAAGATCCGAGCTAGAACTATTGTCAGCACCACTTAAAGTTCATTAAATGAGAATGCAGGCAACAGTAAAACCAGTTAGGCAAAGCAATTAACATTAGTGTTATGGTTACTGTAAAGATTGAGAAAAATAAATAATTGAAAGTATTTTAAATTTGACAAATTGAATGAAGTTAAAAATCGAATCCACCTACTTGTCATTTGCTAATTTAAAATTTTCCTGAGCTATTATGACTTAAATTATTGAGTGTTATCTGTGCTGCATTCTGTAGGTGGTGAAAATTGAGTGGAGTGAGTGCTTTTCAGTACCAGTGCTTGAAGCAGAACTGAATTTGTGATGGTTTACATAAGGAAAAAGCATCATCTGTGATTATCTCAGACTGTGACTTGTGGGGAAATCCAGCAAAATAAGTAAAAGAACTGTAGAGTCTGGAGTTTTTGACAGTCAGGGCTTAAAGGACCACTCTTGGACCTTAGTGGTTAACGAATTTCAAAATGATTTTAGAATCAATGTGCACACCTCTAAGTGCAAATCTATATTTAATATTAATATACTCTTGGTAAAATTATATTTTTTTACAGTTTTACTTAATGGAATATTTTCTTTTATGTGTTAAAGTAGATAGGACACTTTACCCACATCCATTTCCTGGCTAGAAAGATATCCTTTTTTAATTTTGTACTGTCTTTTAAGAGAATAATTTTACATCATAGCATCATAATTAATGATTTATACTCATTTCTCCATAAATGCAAGGATAATTAAGTAGTTATTTGCCTCTTTCTTGGTGAGAAAGTCGTGATGTTTTGCTTGACTCATTTGGAAATGATGAGAGATCAAGAACTTCTCCACAGGGTGGTTTTGAGGATTGAATGAGTTAATATAGCTAATGCTCAGAGCAGGGCCCAGATCATGGCAAGTATTATATAAATGTTAGCTATCTTTGTCATTGTTGTTACTGTTATTATCATTTATTTATAAATACTACTTAATTGTTTGTATCTTAAGGCTTGGGTTTCAAGTGGATCCTGTAAAGATGATCTATTTTTGTATACTATGTTTGGGAAGTGGGTGTTTTGTTTTTTAAAATCTATTTAGTCTATACATAGACAAAATTGTTTAAGTAAAACAGTATAGCACTATGTATTCCATTTGCTAATGGACTTTAGAGAACATTTAAAATGAATTTTTGAGTGAAGTAACATTTGGAAGCTGTCAAAAAAAAATTACTGAACCCAAGGGCTGGTCTAGCCAAGAGTGAGCTGCATTGGGCTTCCCTGGTGTCGCAGTGGTTGAGAGTCTGCCTGCCGATGCAGGGGACACGGGTTCGTGCCCTGGTCCGGGAAGATCCCACATGCCACATGCCGCGGAGCGGCTGGGCCCGTGAGCCATGGCCGCTGAGCCTGCGCATCCGGAGCCTGTGCTCCGCAACGGGGGAGGCCACAACAGTGAGAGGCCCGCGTACTGCAAAAAAAAAAAAAAGAGTGAGCTGCATTGCATTATGTTCACCTAGAGCACTGTGTTCACCTGTCTTCCCCAGCTGGTGCTTTGCAGGGAGTGTGGGTTGGGGAGTTGCATGTGTGTGATGACACTGAATGAACATTGTCCCTGTGAAACATTAGGAGGGACCGTAGGTGGTTGCTAAATGGAGTTAAGATGTTGTTGGATGCTACCTGGACAGATAGGAAATAGCTATCAACCTAATGTCTTTCATTTAGTGGGAACACTGAAAAATTGTAAAACAAAACAAAACACCAATCCCCCCCCCCCACCGCCCACCCCAATCTAAAGAGTTTGCTAGGAGTTTTGCAAAAGTATCTTTGGAACAAGTGGCTTAGAATATGAGTTTCATGTGTATTAGAAGTTTTTCTTCACCTGTGAGTTTTTACCTAAAGCTATTTTTATGAACTGAAATTATGTATTTGTTGTGCATGTGTAATTTTGATTAACAGTGAAACCTGTATTTAGTCTTTATTCAGGCCTAGACCTAGAAAGTTTTCTTTTTCCCCCATGGGAAGTTGAGGTTATTACAATGTCCAAAGCACTCTTTTCTCAAACTTAACTCAAGATAATGAGTATTCTCATTGATATGTCTTCAGTTTCTGTTCAGAAATAATGAATTCAAATAAAATAAGTGATCGTGAATTGAAAATATTCATAAGAGCAGAGTGTACATACATTTGAAGTAGGTATATAATGAGGGAAACCAAGGCTCCAAGAAATCACTGGCAGTTCAAAGTTGAATTGGAATGTTCATCAGAAAAGAACTCTCTCTTCCAAGTTACCTGTCTCCTTGAGCTGGTAGATGCTGCTGTTTCTGTTCTACTTTGAATTTTTACTTTTTATCTTAAAGATTTAAAATAAAGACTCAAAGACTGAAAAAAAGAAAGCTTCAGTCAAGGCAAGGCACTTTATGTGTATACCATACTGCTTGACTTCAGCTTTATTGAAGCTTGAGACAGTTCCCAGACTTTTTTTTCCCATCTGTTTAGAAAATTTTTTAAAACAAAATTTCAACATTTATTTTTCATTCTCTGTTTCTCTTGCTTAGTTTTTTTCTTCAGGTGGGTTTACTTTAGGCCATATTGAGCTATGACCAGGTCAGAAGTACAGAGGTAGCATGGGAAGCTAGGGAGACTGATGATTAAAACACAAAGATGTTGCATGTCTAGCAAGGTAGAGTTAATGGAAAGAGGGTAGATTTGTGAGCCAGCAGCCAAAAGTCTTGGAATTCCAGTCAGTTTTCCTTGCAAACTGGGTGACTGTGGACAGATGACCTTCTCAGAGCCTCAGTTTACTCATCTGTAAAGTGATAATATCTGCCTTGCGGGACTAGTTTGAGAGGCCATGTCTGTGATATGTCTAGACCAGTACCTCATACATGGTAGACACTTGGTAATTGACACTCGTCATGATATTTCCATCCTTGGGGTCAGGGACCATGTCCATTTATGATTGTATTCCCATTGCCTAGGATAGTGCCCCCCCCACCCCACATCTTCCCTGCTCATTGAGTACCTGTTGACTGAAGCCATCCTTCAGGTAGGAAAGGAATTCTTTATGTATGTAAAGCAGTGCTGACTCATTGCTTTTTGTTTTCTGATTTGTATCTTAAATATTCTTTTAACAAATGTATATATCAGTATATATTTTAATGTGTAATGTAGTTGTCTAATAAACTGAGCATAGCTTTAAAGACAAATGTTTATGTAAGTTAACCTTAAAAATGCATTCCAGTATACATTAGGTGCAAGCAAATCCTGTTTGATTCCACTTATACGAGGTACCTAGAACAGTCAAATTCACAGAGTCAGAAAGTACATTGGTAGATGCCAGGGGCAGGGGTGGGGGTGAGGGGGTAGGAAGAGGGAATGGGGAGTTAGCGTTTAATGGGGACAGAGTTTCAGATTAGGAAGGTAGAAAATTTGGGAGATGGATGATGGTGAGAGTTGCACAACAATGTGAATGTACTTAGTGCCACTGAACTGTACAGTTAAATATGGTTTAAAATCATATGTTTTATATTATGTGACTTTTACCACAATAAAAAAAAACAAACAAAAAAGACAAATGTTTATGATTATGGCCCACTCTGGTTAGCTGAAAAGGTGCTGCTTTGGACAGAGCACAGTCTCTGAAAGGATTATCAAAAGTTGCTAAGTGCTGGACTTCCTTGGTGGCGCAGTGGTTAAGAATCCCGCCTGCCAATGCAGGGGACATGGGTTCAAGCCCTGGTCTGGGAAGATCCCACATGCTGCGGAGCAACTAAGCCCGCGTGCCACAACTACTGAAGCTCGCATGCCTAGAGCCCGTGCTCCGCAATAGGAGAAGCCACCGCAATGAGAAGCCTGCGCACCGCAACGAAGAGTAGCCCCCTCTCGCCGCAGCTAGAGAAAGCCCGCGCGCAGCAATGAAGACCCACCACAGCCGTAAATAAAATAAATTTATATTTGAAAAAAAGTTGCCAAGTGCTTTGAAAGGCTTCCTCTTCTGGTTTTATCTTCAGTCTCTGCAGCTGTGATTGAGAGCTGGCTGTGAACATGGAGTGAGTGTTTATAGAATGAATGAATATGGTGGTCGTTAAGATATCAAAATTTCGTGGGGTCTTCACTGGGTGATTTTTATTTGAGCAGCTTTGAAAAGCAGAAATAGTATGCAAACATTAAATGAATTTTAGTACCTCCTTGACAGTAAAACCAACTCAGTTTCCTGTCACATCTCGGGTTTGGACCAAACAGAGATTTGCTGGTTCACAGTAATTGCTGCTGGCACTAACCTGGCACTTTGCTGCTCTCCTTAAAATACACCATAGAGAAATTTCCCCTGGGCTAGAACCTAGGACCTGAAAAGCATCACGTTTGTATAGTCTCCTCTGGATGAGGGATGTTTGAGTGAAAGAGTGAGCTGCGGGAGAGAATGTGGATGTTCTAGTCTTTTCTCTCACTTTGGCCCCTCTTGCCTTGTAGGGATTTATGTCAGCTCAGACACACCGGTTCTGGCTCACCATGATTAATGAGAGAAGTGGTGTAAAAGTTACTACGCTGGTCCTCTGTGTAGTTTCTCTTTCCTCTTAGGTGGACTTTTTTCTTCACCCAGTCTGTCTTTACTTTTGTTTGGTGTGTGTTCAGGAAATCTAAAAAGCTTATTTTAGTTCTAGCCTTAAGCAAACATAATTAACAAGGAAAAGTTTCTGTTGGCTGTTGCAAGAAGCCCTCCCTGCTTCTACCCCCTGCCTCCCACCCCCTATATATGTTTTTTAATACTCAGGAAGAAGTGAATTTTAGGTTATTCATGTTTCTATCCCTTCATTAGTGAGTATAATTAAGAGGTGCAAGGATTTGATGTGGCTTGCTAAAGTTTTAAGTAACATGAGAAGCACACTTCATGGTTCATATTTTTGAAAATCCGTACAGTATTTGGGAAGATTTTCTTTTACTAGAAACCTTATTTTCTGGGCTCTTCATTTTGCTATGCGTACTTTGATAAGACTCAATGTATCTGTCCTTGTCCTTTGTACTTGAAAGGAGATGCAGTGTATATTCTGAATAGAGCAGTCTGTGACCCTAGGAGGCCTTTCTTTGGTGAGCATAGCTTCAGAAACGGAGGTAATCAGGATCTGTCACCCGGAATTTCCTTTCTTCCTGAAGCCCCATTTCCAAACGTCAAACATAAACTAAGCCCCTAAACTCTGGCAAGCTCTTTCATTTAACCATCTAAACAGTTTCTGTTTCAGGTCCAAAAAAGGTGATTTGCCATCACCCATTAAAGACTTAGGTTTCAATTTTTTTTTTTTTTTTTTTTTTTTGCGGTACGCGGGCCTCACTGTTGTGGCCTCTCCTGTTGCGGAGCACAGGCTCTGGACACGCAGGCTCAGCGGCCATGGCTCACGGGCACAGCCGCTCCGCGGCATGTGGGATCTTCCCGGACCGGGGCACGAACCCGTGTCCCCTGTATCGGCAGGCGGACCCTCAACCACTGCGCCACCAGGGAAGCCCAGGTTTCAAATTTTTAAAAAAATATTTTGTGAGCGAGAGTGGACTGTTAACAGTGATTATCTGTGGGGAAATAGGAATGGTTTCACTTTCTACCCTGACATTTAAAAAAATTAATTAAAAAACAGAACAGTAGTCCTGTGTCTGTTTTCCAAACTAGTGAAAGTAAGCAAACTAGTGGGAATAAAATGATCCATTTAACATTGGTGATCATTAGATTAAGCCTAAGTAGTAACGTGAGAAAATATACTCAGGAATCTTTCCATACAGCATAAATGTTTATACTGAAGGTAATTAATAATCGAAAGTATTATTGATGTATATATGTCTGTCCTTCCATCGTCCATCCACCCATCATCCATATACCCATCTGTCTGTATCAGTCAAGGAACTGTGACCTCAACTTGTGATCTCTTTAATATAATGGGTTTCTTTTCTATAAAGAAAGAGCTTTAATTGCTCATCTACCTGGATAACCTTGAAAAAGCATTATTTTTAACGTTTAGAAGGAGGGTAAAGTACTTGGTAATTTTCAGAAATGGTCTGTAGGACATTCAAAAGATAAATTCTATCCGTGTGAAATCTTTTATTCTCACAGTTTTCTGAGATTCTTATCTTGGTGATTTTATTTCACAAAGAACTCAGCTCCCTGGCTGTCATACACCACACTTTAATGAGCTACACAGTAATTTGTGACTTGTGCTCTCTCCTTTTCTAATCAGCTTATCAGCTGATCAACATCATACCCATTCTGTATCAATTTACTTTATTTTATTTATTTTTTTTTACATCTTTATTGGAGTATAATTGCTTTACAATGGTGTGTTAGTTTCTGCTTTATAACAAAGTGAATCAGTTATACATATACATATGTTCCCATATCTCTTCCCTCTTGCGTCTCCCTCCCTCCCACCCTCCCTATCCCACCCCTCTAGGTGGTCACAAAGCACTGAGCTGATCTCCCTGTGCTATGCGGCTGCTTCCCACTAGCTATCTATTTTACGTTTGGTAGTGTATATATGTCCATGCCACTCTCACTTAGTCACAGCTTAACCTTCCCCCTCCCCATATCCTCAAGTCCATTCTCTAGTAGGTCTGTGTTACCCCTAGGTTCTGCATGACATTTTTTTTTCTTAAACTCCATATATATGTGTTAGCATACGGTATTTGTCCTTCTCTTTCTGACTTACTTCACTCTGTATGACAGCCTCTAGGTCCATCCACCTCACTACAAATATCTCAATTTCGTTTCTTTTTATGGCTGAATAATATTCCATTGTATATATGTGCCACATCTTCTTTATCCATTCATCCGATGATGGACACTTAGGTTGTTTCCATCTCCTGGCTATTGTAAAAAGAGCTGCAATGAACATTTTGGTACATGACTCTTTTTGAATTATGGTTTTCTCAGGGTATATGCCCAGTAGTGGGATTGCTGGGTCATATGGTAGTTCTATTTTTAGTTTTCTAAGGAACCTCCGTACTGTACTCCATAGTGGCTGTACCAATTCACTTCCCACCAGCAGTGCAAGAGGGTTCCCTTTTCTCCACAACCTCTCCAGCATTTATTGTTTCTAGATTTTTTTGAAGATGGCCATTCTGACTGGTGTGAGATGATATCTCATTGTAGTTTTGATTTGCATTTCTCTAATGATTAATGATGTTGAGCATTCTTTCATGTGTTTCTTGGCAGTCTATATATCTTCTTTGGAGAAATGTCTAGGTGTTCTGCCCATTTTTGGATTGGGTTGTTTGTTTTTTTGTTATTGAGCTGCATGAGCTGCTTGTAAATTTTGGAAATTAATCCTTTGTCAGTTGCTTCATTTGCAAATATTTTCCCCCATTCTGAGAGTTGTCTTTTGGTCTTATTTATGGTTTCCTTTGCTGTGCAAAAGCTTTGGAGTTTCATTAGGTCCCATTTGTTTATTTTTGTTTTTATTTCCATGTCCCTAGGAGGTGGGTCCAAAAGGATCTTGCTGTGATTTATGTCATAGAGTGTTCTGCCTATGTTTTCCTCTAAGAGTTTGATAGTTTCTGGCCTTACATTTAGGTCTTTAATCCATTTTGAGCTTATTTTTGTGTATGGTATTAGGGAGTGATCTAATTTCATACTTTTACATGTACCTGTCCAGTATTCCCAGCACCACTTATTGAAGAGGCTGTCCTTTCCCCACTGTACATTCCTGCCTCCTTTATCAAAGATAAGGTGACCATATGTGCGTGGGTTTATCTCTGGGCTTTCTATCCTGTTCCATTGATCTATCTTTCTGTTTTTGTGCCAGTACCATACTGTCTTGATTACTGTAACTTTGTAGTATAGTCTGAAGTCAGGGAGCCTGATTCCTCCAGCTCCATTTTTCTTTCTCAAGATTGCTTTGGTTACTTGGGGTCTTTTGTGATTCCATAAAAATTGTGAAATTTTTTGTTCTATGTCTGTGAAAAATGTCAGTGGTAGTTTGATAGGGATTGCATTGAATCTATAGATTGCTTTGGGTAGTAGAGTCATTTTCACAATGTTGATTCTGCCAATCTAAGAACATGGTATATCTCTCCATCTATTTGTATCATCTTTAATTCCTTTCATCAGTGTCTTATAGTTTTCAGCATATAGGTCTTTTGTCTCCTTAGGTAGGTTTATTCCTAGATATTTTATTCTTTTAGTTGCAATGGTAAATGGGAGTGTTTTCTTGATTTCACTTTCAGATTTTTCATCATTAGTGTATAGGAATGCCATAGATTTCTGTGCTTTAATTTAGTATCCTGTTACTTTACCAAATTCATTGATTAGCTCTAGTAGTTTTCTGGTAGCATCTTTAGGATTCTCTATGTATAGTATCATGTCATCTGCAAACAATGCCAGCTTTACTTTTTCTTTTCCAATTTGGATTCCTTTTATTTCCTTTTCTTCGCTGATTGCTGTGGCTAAAACTTCCAAAACTATGTTGAATAAGAGTGGTGAGAGTGGGCAGCCTTGTCTTGTTCCTGATCTTAGTGGAAATGGTTTCAGTTTTTCACCATTGACGATGTTGGCTGTGGGTTTGTCATATATGGTCTTTTTTATATTGAAGAAAGTTCCCTCTATGCCTACTTTCTGGAGGGTTTTTCTCATAAATGGGTGTTGAATTTTGTCAAAAACTCTCTGCATCTATTGAGATGACCATATGGTTTTTCTCCTTCAATTTGTTAATATGGCGTATCACATTGATTGATTTGCATATATTGAAGAATCCTTGCATTCCTGGAATAAACCCCACTTGATCATGGTGTGTGATCCTTTTAATGTGTTGTTGGATTCTGTTTGCTAGTATTTTGTTGAGGATTTTTGCATCCATGTTCATCAGTGATATTGGCCTGTAGTTTTCTTTGTGACATCCTTGTCTGGTTTTGGTATCAGGGTGATGGTGGCCTCATAGAATGAGTTTGGGAGTGTTCCTCCCTCTGCTATATTTTAGAAGAGTTTGAGAAGGATAGGTGTTAGCTCTTCTCTAAATGCTTGATAGAATTCGCCTGTGAAGCCATCTGGTCCTGGGCTTTTGTTTGTTGGAAGATTTTTAATCACAGTTTCAATTTCATTACTTGTGATTGGTCTGTTTATATTTTCTATTTCTTCCTGGTTCAGTCTCGGCAGGTTGTGCCTTTCTAAGAATTTGTCCATGTCTTCCAGGTTGTCCATTTTATTGGCATAGAGTTGCTTGTAGTAATCTCTCATGATTCTTTGTATTTCTGCAGTGTCAGTTGTTACTTCTCCTTTTTCATTTCTAATTCTATTGATTTGAGTCTTCTCCCTTTTTTTCTTGATGAGTCTGGCTAATGGTTTATCAATTTTGTTTATCTTCTCAAAGAACCAGCTTTTAGTTTTATTGATCTTTCCTATTGTTTCCTTCATTTCTTTTTCATTTATTTCTGATCTGGTCTTTATGATTTCTTTCCTTCTGCTAACTTTGGGTTTTTTTTGTTCTTTCTCTAATTGCTTTAGGTGCAAGGTTAGGTTGTTTTTCGAGGTGTTTCCTGTTTCTTTCTATTTTTTTTTTTTTTTGTGACACGTGGGCCTCTCTCACTGTTGTGGCCTCTCCTGTTGCGGAGCACAGGCTCCAGACGTGCAGGCTTATCGGCCATGGTTCACGGGCCCAGCCGCTCTGCGGCACGTGGGATCTTCCTGGACCGGGGCACAAACCTATGTCCCCTGCATCAGCAGGCAGACTCTCAACCACTGCGCCACCAGGGAAGCCCTCCTGTTTCTTAAGGTAGGATTGTATTGCTATAGACTTCCCTCTTAGAACTGCTTTTGTTGCATCCCATAGGTTTTGGGTTGCCGTGTCTCCACTGTCATTTGTTTCTAGGTATTTTTTGATTTCCTCTTTGATTTCTTCAGGGATCACTTCGTTATTAAGTAGTGTATTGTTTAGCCTCCATGGGTTTGTATTTTTTACAGATCTTTTCCTGTAATTGATATCTAGTCTCATAGCGTTGTGGTCGGAAAAGATACTTGATACAATTTCAATTTTCTTAAATTTACCAAGGATTGATTTGTGACCCAAGATATGATCTATCCTGGAGAATGTTCCTTGAGCACTTGAGAAAAATGTGTATTCTGTTGTTTTTGGATGGAATGTCCTATAAATATCAATTAAGTCCATCTTGTTTAATGTATCATTTAAAGCTTGTGTTTCCTTATTTATTTTCATTTTGTATGATCTGTCCATTGGTGAGAGTGGGGTGTTAAAGTCTCCTACTATGAATGTGTTACTGTCAATTTCCCCTGTTATGGCTGTTAGTATTTGCCTGATTTATTGAGGTGCTCCTGTGTTGGGTGCAGAAATATTTACAGTTGTTATATCTTCTTCTTCGATCGATCCCTTGATGATTATGTAGTGTCCTTCTTTGTCTCTTATAATAGTCTTTATTTTAAATTCTATTTTGTCTGATATGAGAATTGTTACTCCAGCTTTCTTTTGGTTTCCATTTGCATGGAATATCTTTTTCCATCCCCTCACTTTCAGTCTGTATGTGTCTCTAGGTCTGAAGTGGGTCTCTTGTAGACAGCATATATATGGGTCTTGTTTTTCTATCCATTCAGCCAGTCTGTGCCTTTTGGTGGGAGCATTTAATCGATTTACATTTAAGGTAATTATCGATATGTATGTTCCTATTCCCATTTTCTTAATTGTTTTGCGTTTGTTATTATAGGTCTTTTCCTTCCCTTGTGTTTCTTGCCAAAGAAGATCCTTTAGCATTTGTTGTAAAGCTGGTTTGGTGGTGCTGGACTCTCTCAGCTTTTGCTTGTCTGTAAAGGTTTTAATTTCTCCATCAAATCTGAATGAGATCCTTGCTGGGTAGAGTAATCTTGGCTGTAGGTTTTTCTCCTTCATCACTTTAAATATGTCCTGCCACTGCCTTCTGGCTTGCAGAGTTCCTGCTGAAAGATCAGCTGTTAACCTATGGGGATTCCCTTGTGTGTTATTTGTTGTTTTTCCCTTGCTACTTTTAATATGTTTTCTTTGTATTTAATTTTTGACAGTTTGATTAATATGTGTCTTGGTGTGTTTCTCCTTGGATTTATCCAGTGTGGGACCCTCTGTGCTTCCTGGACTTGATTAACTATTTCCTTTCCCATATTAGGGAAGTTTTCAACTATAATCTCTTCAAATATTTTCTCAGTCTCTTTCTTTTTCTCTTCTTCTTCTGAACCCCCTATAATTTGAATGTTGGTGCGTTTAATGTTTTCCCAGAGGTCTCTGAGACTGTCCTCAGTTGTTTTCATTCTTTTTTCTTTATTCTGCTCTGCAGTAGTTATTTCCAGTAGTTTATCTTCCAGGTCACTTATCTGTCCTTCTGCCTCAGTTATTCTGCTATTGATCCCTTCTAGAGTATTTTTAATTTCATTTATTGTGTTGTTCATCATTGCTTGTTTCCTCTTTAGTTCTTCTAGGTCCTTGTTAAATGTTTCTTGCATTTTCTTTATTCTATTTCCAAGATTTTGGATCATCTTTACTATCATTATCCTGAATTCTTTTTCAGGTACACTGCCTATTTCCTCTTCATTTGTTAGGTCTGGTGGGTTTTTATCTTGTTCCTTCATCTGCTTTGTGTTTTTCTGCCTTCTCATTTTCCTTATCTTACTGTGTTTGGGGTCTCCTTTTTGCCGGCTGCAGGTTCGTAGTTCCCGTTGTTTTTGGTGTCTGTTCCTAGTGGCTAAAGTTGGTTCAGTGAGTTGTGTAGGCTTCTTGTTGGAGGGGACTAGTGCCTGTGTTCTGGTGGATGAGGCTGGATCTTGTCTTTCTGGTGGGCAGGTCCACGTCTGGTGGTGTGTTTTGGGGTGTCTGTGGACTTATTATGGTTTTAGGCAGCCTCTCTGCTAATGGGTAGGGTTGTGTTCCTGTCTTGCTAGTTGTTTGGCATAGGGTGTCTGGTACTGTAGCTTGCTGGTCGTTGAGTGAAGCTGGGTGTTGGTGTTGAGATGGAGATCTCTGGGAGATTTTCGCCATTTGATATTACGTGGAGCTGGGAGGTCTCTTGTGGACCAGTGTCCTGAAGTTGGCTCTCCCACCTCAGAGGCACAGCACTGACTCCTGGCTGCGGCACCAATAGCCTTTCATCCACATGGCTCAGAATAAAAGGGAGAAAAAGTAGAAAGAAAGAAAGAAAGAAAGAAAGAAAGAAAGAAAGAAAGAAAGAAAGAAAGGAAGGAAGAAGATAAAATAAAGTAAGGTAAAATAAAATAAAGTTATTAAAATAAAAAAATAATTACTAAGGAAAAAAAAATTTTTAAGAAGTAAAAAAAAAAAAACGGACGGATAGGGGCTTCCCTGCTGGTGCAGTGGTTAAGAGTCCGCCTGCCGATGCAGGGGACACGGGTTCGTGCCCCGGTCCGGGAAGATCCCACATGCCGTGGAGCGGCTAGGCCCGTGAGCCATGGCTGCCTAGCCTGCGTGTCCGGAGCCTTTGCTCCATAACGGGAGAGGCCACAACGGTGAGAGGCCCGCGTAACGCAAATAAAGAAAAAACAAAACAAACAAAAAAAAAACCGGACGGATAGAACCCTAGGACAAATGGTGAAAGCAAAGTTATACAGACAAAATGTCACACAGAAGCATACACATACACACTCACAAAAAGAGGAAAAGGGGAAAAAATAATAAATCTTGCTCTCAAAGTCCACCTCCTCAATTTGGGATGATTCGTTGTCTATTCAGGGTACATCAGGTTGATTGTGGAGATTTAATCCGCTGCTCCTGAGGCTGCTGGGAGGGATTTCCCTTTCCCTTCTTTGTTTGCACAGCTCCGGGGGTTCAGCTCTCGATTTGGCCCCGCCTCTGCGTGTAGGTCGCCGGAGGGCGTATGTTCTTCGCTCAGACAGGACGGAGTTAAAGGAGCCGCTGATTCGGGGGCTCTGGCTCACTCAGGCCTGGGGGGAAGGAGGGGTACGGAGTGCGGAGCGAGCCTGCGGTGGCAGAGGCCGCGTGACGTTGCACCAGCCTGAGGCACGCTGTGCGTTCTCCTGGGGAAGTTGTCCCTGGATCCTGGGACCCTGGCAGTGTCGGGCTGCACAGGCTCCCGGGAGGGGAGGTGTGGATAGTGCCCTGTGCTCGCACACAGGCTCCTTGGTGGCGGCAGCAGCAGCCTTAGCGTCTCATGCCCGTCTCTGTGGTCCGCGCTGTTAGCCGCTGCTCGCGCCCGTCTCTGGAGCTCCTTTAAGCAGCGCTCTTAATCCCCTCTCCTCGCGCACCAGGAAACAAAGAGGGAAGAAAAAGTCTCTTGCCTCTCCGGCAGGTCCACACTTTTCCCCTGACTCCCTCCTGGCTAGCCGTGGCGCACTAGCCCCCTTCAGGCTGTGTTCACGCCGCCAACCCCAGTCCTCTCCCTACATCAGACCGAAGCCTGAGCCTCAGCTCCCAGCCCCGCCCACCCTGGCGGGTGAGCAGACAAGCCTCTCGGGCTGGTGAGTGCTGTTCGGCACCGATCCTCTGTGTGGAATCTCTCCGCTTTGCCCTCCGCACCCCTGTTGCTGTGCTCTCCTCCATGGCTCTGAAGCTTCCCGCCTCCGGCACCCGCAGTCTCCGCCCGCGAAGGAGCTTCTAGTGTGTGGAAACCTTTCCTCCTTCACGGCTCCCTCCCACTGGTGCAGGTCCCGTCCCTATTCTTTTGTCTCTGTGTTTTCTTTTTTCTTTTGCCCTACCCAGGTACGTGGGGAGTTTCTTGCCTTTTGGGAGGTTTGAGGTCTTCTGCCAGCGTTCAGTAGGTGTTCTGTAGGATTTGTTCCACGTGTAGATGTTTTTCTGATGTATCTGTGGGGAGGAAGCTGATCTCCGCGTCTTACTCTTCCACCATCTCAATTTACTTTAGAATTGAAATTTTCTTTTTGTGTAATGCCATTAGAGAAACCAAGAGAGGTTAGTGGTTTGTTTTCGATTTGTGGGGGGTAAAAAGATATTGAATCAGCTTTTGCTGTTTAATAAACCATTCCAAAACTTGGTGGCTCAAAACACAGCCCGTTATTTAGCTCACCAATCTGTGGTTTGGCCGCTGGGGCTCGGTTCCGCGACGTGATGGTCCTGGCCTCTGCTGGGCTCACTCTTGCACCTGCAGTCAGCTGGAGCATAATGGTCTCATTCACATACCTGATGGTTGGCTGACCGTTGATTGGCTGTGGCTACAGCGGTGTCTGGGCTGTGTGAGTCTCAACATTTGGCAGGTTAGCCTGGTTTTCTTTACGTGGTAAGTTGCGGGGTTCTGTGAAGCAGTGAGGGAGGGCAAGCTTTAAGGCTTAAGTACTTTTCAGATCTCTTGCGTTACGTTTGCTTTTATCCCACTGGCCACAGCAAATTACAAGCGAGCTGAAATCCCAAGCGTGGAGAAGGACTCCACCCCTTTGTGGGAGGAGCTGTAAAATTATACTGCGATGTCATGAATACAAGGAGGAAAAGAATTTGTGGCCATTTTTTCAGTCTGCCACAGATATTCTGAGGACTTCAGATCTTGGTTCAGTGGATATTGTCTCCCTTTTGAAATACACGTAGAATCTACCGCCACTTCTCACCACTTCTGGTGCTACCTCTTAGTTCAGTCCATGATCACCTTTTGCCTCCTTACAGGTCCCTTGCTTCCACCCTTTCCCCCTGTGCTGTACACAGCCGCCAGAGCAAACTTTTGGAATAAAAGTCAGATCATGTTCAAAACCTTCCATTCGCTTCCTATCTCTTTCAGAATAAAATTTAAATTCCTTACTAAGGCTGCAATACTACACGATATAGCTCTTTCTCTGACCTCATCTTACATCACTCTTCTCCTCACTTATTCTATCCTATCCAGCTACACTTCCCTTCTGGCTGTTTCTCAGATACACTAAACGTGCTCCTGTCTCAAGGCTTTGCGTTTGCTGTTTTTTTCTGCCAGATATCCTGCATTGCTCCCTCCTTCACTTCTTTTAGGTTTCTTTTATGTGTCACCTTCTCAGAGAGGCCTTCACTGATATCCCTACATACAATAACAGTCTTTCCTACCAATCTCTGTCTGGCTTTATTTTACTCCCTAGCACTTATCACCACCTGACGTGTTTGTTTTCTCTCTCCTCCAGTTAGAACGTAAGCTCCTTGAGGGCCGCAACTGAGTGTTTATCCACAGTGACTAGAACAGTGCCTGGTGCAGGGTATATGCTCCCTGAGCCTCAGTGGAATGACTGTTAAGTGAAATTCATCACCTGGTCTCAGTGGTGGCTCTTCCCTAGAGCTGGTGATACCTGTGTCCTATCGTTGCTGGGCTAGAGGCAACGTCTCTCCTCCCCTTGCCCAGTGCTCAGCTGGACTGGTGTAATGATATTTAATGAAGTTTTTATTCTATTTCCCTTAGAAATTTTTAAACAATTGAGATTTACTGGTTTTCGGATCATTTTTCTTTATAAACGTCTATCTTCATGGACTCAGAAATGTAATTATTCTATTTTATCCTGATGGCTTAGGTAAATACATAAATACTTATGTTTTTTTGCAGAGGGTGGCACACAGGAAACTCTCTGGGCTAGACGTGCAGGCTCAGTTGTTGTGGTGTTAATACCTTCTTCTTGTACTCTTGAAATTCCTTCAGTCCCCAAGCCCCTTTTTCTTAAGGCCTGTGTACCAAATTCAGGTCCTACTGGGCTAGGCTTCCCCTGAGCTTTAGCGAAGCCAGGCATAGGGTTGCTGTCCTTCAAGTGTAATTTGTCTCTCAAATGGCTTTCCTGTAGCTGCCTCTCAGGCCTTGAATCTGAATTGTTAGTCCACAGGAGTTTACCATCTGCAGGTATGTGTTTGTAACATAGAGTCAAACGTCTAATTTGGAATAATGAGATGGGACGGGAATGAGTAGGAGGAAGGGCAGTCTGGCTTAGTGAAGCCTCCAAATCACAGAATACTTAAAGACAATTATATGATTTTTAAATTATAGTGTATATTATAGACTAATATGTAACTGAGACATAATGAGCTGTGCGAGCAGCAGTATGGAAATATTCACAATTCACAACAGGCCTACAGAATAAGCTAAGAATGGTAAGCAGCAAAGTCTTTGTGAGGGTTATTTGACTCAGAATTTGAAGGCTAATCCAAAGAACCTGAAGAATCATAAATTTCCTGAAAGCTTTGATTTGAAAAAGTTACTGATTTTTGTATAGAGCGTTCCCAATTAGTGAAGACCTGAAAGTATGCAGGTACAGATGGACTTGTACTTGATCATAATCACATTCTTCAAGATTAAAGTGGAAATTTGGAAGAGGAGGAGCTGTGACAGGAGGTCTCACTGCCTCACCTTCCTTCCTTGGACGTTCAGGTAATCCTCTGTGGAAACATCTTCTCCCATCCTAGAAAGTGGGTGGATACATATTAATTTCTGTTGCCCCAAAGCTGGTTGAGTTAGGAAGTTGGAAAGCAAAACAAGAGGAATTTTAAAATAATTTAGTGGAAAGAGTGCTCATAAATGGCAGCAGGGATTGGGGGACTGTTCTGGTCTCTGGCTTCTTTTTTTTTTTTGCGCTACGTGGGCCTCTCACTGCTGTGGCCTCTCCCGTTGCGGAGCACAGGCTCCGGACACGCAGGCTCAGCGGCCATGGCTCACGGGCCTAGCCGCTCTGCGGCATGTGGGATCTTCCTGGACCAGGGCACAAACCCGTGTCCCCTGCATCTGCAGGCGGACTCTCAACCACTGCGCCACCAGGGAAGCCCATGGTCTCTGGCTTCTTGTGATGGTATGGACAGGGTTAAGAACATGCACTTTGGAGACAGGCTAAGGTTTTAGTCCAGATTTTGCCATTTACTGTTTGAGTGATCTTAAATTATTGAACCTCTCTACATCTCAGTTTCCTTTGTCATAACGGGGGTGCTGATAGAACCTATATTTTAGATTTTTTGTAAGGAATAAGTGAAGTTAATGTATGCAAAAGGCTTAGTACTAGAAAGGCACATAATATATACTCAGGAAATGTTAGCTAATATATAGAGAAGGAATACTTTTTCAAGAATTCAGAAAAATGATGGTACCAGAAGGGCTTAAACATGGGCACGAGGACACAGACTTTTGTGACGTTTTGGCCCCTATGAAAATATTGAATATGTGCGGTTAGTTTGTGAGAGGGACAGGGCGAGTGGTGACAGGGAGAGGGAAGGGGTTGTCATAGCATTACAAGGCCTGCAGCTGGGGTGGGTAGCTAGTGGTTTAGCGAGGAATGGGCAGGGCCTTTGATGTGTGCAAAGTGGCTCCATAGAGAGGAGTGTGGGGCTGTGTGAGGAGGGAAAAGCGTATGTGTGGTAGTGGGGGCAGAGAGCTACAGGGGCAGGAGGAGAGCACTGGTGTGTTGTGTAGGAGTGTGTTGGGGACCGGGTGGGAGTGGAGTAAGGACTTGCAGGCTTCAATCTGGCAATTACATTTGATGGCAAAGGCATTTAGGAGCCATTCAAGCTAGGCCTCTACAAGGAGGGATGATACAAACTAAGGCTCTCCTGTTGGTTAAAGACAGGTCAGTAGGGTAATGCTCAAATGTATCCACTCAGGTGCCACTAGGCATAAGAGAATTGCCCTTGCTACAATCCTGCAATTTCTTTGAAGTCTTGTTTTTTACTTTACAAATTCAGAGATTTTTGCATTCCATAACATATTAGCTTCTTTTCATTCAAAAAATTGGTGTTTTTAGTAAAGTTTATGGCTCCAGGGAGATGTGCCATGTTTATCCTATGGCTTCTGGAATACACTTGCACTGCCCTCCTTGGATCAGTCCAGGAGCAAGGTAATTAGTAAGTAGGGTATTTGGAATGCGAGGGCCAAGGGCCTTTAGGAGGGCTTCACACTCAACAGCCTGCAGGCAGGCAGACGGGGTCCCTCATTTTTCTTCTTCCAGGCCTTGTAGGCCCCAAATCCTTTCTGTAAGGCATCTAGAGAGGTTTTGAAAGCCCACTAACAGTACTTTAGTGCTTACTGCTTCCCTACCTTTTTTTTTTTTCTTCTCTTCCCATGACCTAAGATACCCAGCCTCTTTCTTACTGCTTTTTTCAAGAAATTTTATTGAGATATAACTTACATACTGTACCGTTCTCCCATTTAAAGTGTTCAATTCAGTGTTTAGTGTGTTCACAGAGTTGTGCAACCATTACCGCTGTCTAATTTTGGAACATTTTTGTTCCTCCTAAAAGAAACTGTATCCATTATCAGTTATTCCTCATTCTCCTGCCCCCACCCCTGCCACCCCTAGTCCTTGGCAACCATAATCTACTTTCTGTGTATAGGTTTGCCTATTCTATTCACATAAATGGAATCGTACATTATGTGGTCCTTTGTGACTGACTTCTTTCATTTAGCATGTTTCCAAGGTTCCTAATGTTGTGACATGTATCTGCTTCATTCCTTTCTATGGTTGATCATATTCCATCATAACACATTTTACTTATCCATTTGTCAGTTGATGAACATTTGGATTGTTTCCATTATTTGGCTATTATGAGTAATGCTGTGTTTTTGTGTGGACATGTTCTCAGTTTTCTTGGGTAAATACTTTAGGCATAGAATTACTGGATCATATTGTAATTCTGTGTTTAACTTTTTGAGGAGTTGCCAAACTTTTTCACAGTGGTGTGCCATTTTGCATTTCCATTAGCAATGTATAAGGGATCTGATTTTTCTACATCCTTGGCAACACTTGTTATTCTTTTGTCTTTTTTTTTTTTTTTTTTTGCGGTACGCGGGCCTCTCACTGTTGTGGCCTCTCCCGTTGCGGAGCACAGGCTCCGGACGCGCAGGCTCAGTGGCCATGGCTCACGGGCCCAGCCGCTCTGTGGCATGTGGGATCTTCCCGGACCGGGGCACGAACCCGTGTCCCCTGCCTCGGCAGGCGGACTCTCAACCACTGCGCCACCAGGGAAGCCCTCTTTTGTCTTTTTGATTAGCGCCATCCTATTGAGTGTGATTTGTATTTTCCTGATGGCTCATGATGTTTAGCATCTTTTCATGTGCTTATTGGTCATCGGTGTATCTTCTTTGGAGAAATTTTTGTTCAAATCATTTGCCCATTTTTGGTTTGTCTTTTTGTTATCGAGTTGCGAGAGTTCCTTTAATATTCTGAGCGCAAGTTTCTTATCAGATACATGATTTGTAAATATTTTCTCCCATACTGTGGGTTGTCTTTAACTTTTTTGATAGTGTCTTTTGAAGCAGAACATGTTTTTCATCTTGATGAAGTCCCATTTATCTCATTTTTTCTTTTATTGCTTGTGCTTTTCTTCCTGTTTTTAAAAAAATTTCCTCTTCTTTTAAAAAAATATTTATTTATTTGGTTGCACTGGGTCTTAGTTGCGGCAGGCAGGCTCCTTCGTTGTGGCATGCAAACTCTTAGTTGTGGCATGCATGTGGGATCTAGTTCCCTGACCAGGGATGGAACCCGGGCCGCCTGCATTGAGAGCACAGGGTCTTAACCACTGTGCCACCAGGGAAGTCCCTCTTCCTGCTTTGTAATCCCAAGCTATTCTGTGGGATGTTGGGATAGGAACAAGAGAACCTGGGTTTTAGTCAATTTTACCACTAATGAACTGATTGACTGTGGGCAAGTCACTGTCTGTTTGCCCTGCTTACATCAGTCTGTCCTCCACAAAAGAGATCTTTTTCTAAAAACTCCATGCTGATCGTGTCAATTCGCTCTTCAGAAATGTCTGTCTGTTTCTTATTGCCCATAAAGGATAAAATCTAAACACTTAAGTTTGACATTTAAAGCTGGCCCTCTATTTTTTTTAAATTAATTAATTAATTAATTAACTTATTTTAGGCTGTGTTGAGTCTTCGTCTCTGTGTGAGGGCCCTCTCCAGTTACGGCAAGCGGGGGCCACCCTTCATCGCGATGCGCGGGCCTCTCACCACCACGGCCTCTCTTGTTGCAGAGCACAGGCTCCAGACGCGCAGGCTCAGCAGTTGTGGCTCACGGGCCCAGCTGCTCCGCGGCATGTGGGATCCTCCCAGACCGGGGCCCGAACCTGTGTCCCCTGCATCGGCTGGCAGACTCTCAACCACTGCGCCACCAGGGAGGCCCCAAGCCCTCTATTTCTTTAGCACATCCTTTCTAGACATGCTGAGTATCTCACCAATGTTTAAACCTATGCTGAATATCTCACCTATGTCATACTCTTTTCCTACTTTATGACTCTGCTTGTGCTTTTTTTCTTGACTAAGAAATCTTTCCCCATCCCCTATTCCTCTTCATGTAGTAAACTCCCTACTTAGTCTTTCAAGATCTAGGGCAAATATTCATTGTTGTGCCCATGTGGTGCCTGGTACATAGTACATGCTTAATAAGTAATTGTTGAATGAATGAATGAACCACTATATTTTCTTGAAAGCCTTGCCAGGCTTTTTATACAAAATTGTTAGTTCCTATTTTGGATTTCTAGAGTATATGCTTTTTTATGTCTGTGATAATACTCCCACACAGTTTTGTAATTTGTTTGTAATATTTTTCTCTTCATCCAGTGATACCTTGGAAAGCAGGTGATATGTCCATTATGTTCCCAGCTAAGTTTCTCGCATGTGCAGCAGGATAGTATAAGGTGATCAGTAAATGTTGCCTGTGAATGGATGAGTTTCTCTGGGGAACTCTGTAAATTAAAGAGGGGATATAGATTGTTGATTCTCAGCTTTCAGAAACCAGGTTAGAGAAAGATTATAAAGCGGATGTAAAAGGATGTGAGGAGTTAAATCCTCAACAAAAGATATTCCTTCAAACTTTGACAGAGACTGTTTGGAGACAGGCTGGCTCCATGGACACAGCCTCCCTTGTCTGGTCTTTTGAGAGTGAGGAAGGATTTGGGGGGGAGAGTGAATGGAAAGAGTGTGTGAGGAGGTGGTTATTACTACGGTTCCATAGTCCCCACTGTTTATGTGGATTTCCTCAATTTTAAAGTAGTTACTACTGAGTTTAATTATCTTTTTAACCTTAGGGATGTAAAGCTGTTTTTGGCATCTTTGGAAACTTCCTTGGGAGTAACCAGATTACATGATCCTGCTAATGCTATAATAAGATCTTTTCCAGCTCTAAGATTTCATGGTTCAAGACTCTGTCTTACCCATGAAGTATTTCTTGATTACTTTAGTCCTCAGTGATCTCTGTCTTCTTATCCTAAGTCATGCAAGACATATTTATGTGTACTGCACCGTATCATTCATTCATTCAGCAGACTTTGTACTGGAAATGTGCTAGATGTTGGAGTGACCAAGATGACTAAAGCAGCATCTATTTAACAGCATTTGTTGAACATATATTTTATACGATGTCCTGGGGACAAAGTGTGAATAATACAGGCAAGGCTCTTACATGGTACAGGCTGTTGCTTTTCATGGGTGTTGGTTTGCTCTCCCTAATTAGACTGTAATTTGTGTGTTTTGTATTTCAATCCTGCAGTTATCTTAATACCCTGAATAAGTAGTTCTCAAGAGTTACCTGATTGACTTCTTGGATGGGGTTCTTTTGATTGCCAAGAAAAATTCTGCTTGCCAAGAAAACAGGAGGGCTGTTTGGTGAAATCAGAACTTTGAAGTTTATAATGTATACAGTGTGTCTGGGTCTCACAAGTGGCTACCCAGGTAGTGTGATAGGAATAATCCATACCTATAGCTGATTTTCCATTTGGAAGAAAAAAAAAATTTGGAAGTAGCTCATACTCCCTGGCTGTTTACCCAGATTTCATTTCTGAGTAATGAACTTATGTTTTCAAATTTGGGACTCAGGACCCTGGCATGTGATTTTGGTGCTGCATGCTAAATCAGAACTTCAAAGAGTTTTTCTGTTTTGTTTTGTTTTTAAAAACAGGGCAATGCCCTTCCTAGTAAAGCAGAATTTTTTTGTTTGTTTGAGTTGATTGGGGTTTTTCCAAATGTTTTCCCTTGCAATCTGCTATTAATAAGGGCTTTCAAGGCCCTCATACAATTCTCACAGTTTCATTATACCTAAGAGGAGATAGACTATTTATGATTGTCATATCATTTGCAAATATTTTCTCCTATTCCGTAGGTTGTCTTTTTGATTTGTTGATGGTTTCCTTTGCTTTGCAAAATCTCTTAAGTTTAATTAGGTCCCATTTGTTTATTTTGGCTTTTGTTTCCTTTGCCTTAGGAGACGGATCCAAAAAAATATTGCTATGTTTTATGTTAAAGAGTGTTCTGCCTATGTTTTCTTCTAGGAGTTTTATGAATTCCAGTCTTACATTTAGGTGTTTAATCTATTTTGAGTTTATTTTTGTATATGGTATGAGAAAATATTCTAATTTAAGTTTTTTACATGTAGCTGTTCAGTTTTCCCAGCACTGGTTATTGAAGAGACTGTCTTTTCCCCATTGTATATTCTTGCCTCCTTTGTCATAGATTGACCATAAATGTGTGGGGTTATCTCTGGGCCCTCTGTTCTGTTCCCTTGATCTATGTGTCTGTTTTTGTGCCAGTACCATAATGTTTTGATTACTGTAGCTTTGTAGTATAGTCTGAAGTCAAGGAGTGTGATCCCTTCAGCTCTTTTCTTTCTCAAGATTGCTTTGGCTATTTGGGCTCTTTTGTGTTTCCATACTACTTTCATATTTTCACCTTACTACTAGCTTTGTATGTGATTGATTTACTACCTTTACTGTGTTTTTGCCTTTACCAGTGAGCTTTTTCCTTTTGTAATCTTCATGTTCTAGTTGTGGCCTTTTCTTTTTTGCTTAGAGAACTCCCTTTAACATTTCTTATAAAGCTGGTTTGGTGGTGCTGAACTCTTTCAGCTTTTGCTTGTATGTAAAACTTTTGATCTCTCCATCAAATCTGAATGAAATTTTTTGGTTGTAAATTTTTACCTTTCATCATTTTACATATATCATGCCACTCCCTTCTGGCCTGCAGAGTTTCTGCTGAAAAGTCAGCTGATAGCCTTCTGGGAGTTCCCTTGTACATAACTTGTTGCTTTTCCCTTGCTGCTTTTAATATTCTCTTTATCTTTAATTTTTGCCATTTTAATTACAGTGTGTCTTGGTGTGGTCCTCTTTGGATTGATCCATTTTTTGTGACTCTCTGTGCTTCCTGAGCCTGAATGTCTGTTTCCTTTCCCAGGTTAGGGAAGTTTTCAGCTATTGTGTCTTCAGGTATGTTTTCTGCCCCTTTCTCTCTCTCTTCTCCTTCTGGGACCCCTGTAATGTGAGTGTTAGTACACTTGATGTTATCTCAAAGGTCTCTTAAACTGTCCTTGTTTCTTTTTATTCCTTTTTCTGTTCAGCTTCAGTGATTTCCACTGTTCTGTCTTCCAGCTTGCTGATTCATTTCATTCCTCTGTATCATTTAATCTACTGTTGATTCCTTCTAGTTTTTTTTTAAAAATTTCAGTTACTGTATTCTTCATCTCTGGTTCTTCTTTATATTTTCTAACTCTTTTAAAAAAATTTCTAACTTCTCACTCTGCTCATCCATTCTTCTCCCAAGTTCTTTGATTATCTTTACCATCATTACCTTGAACTCTTTACTGGGTAGATTGCCTATCTCCACTTCAGTTAGCTCTTCTTTTGGGATTTTATCTTGTTCATTCATTTGCAGCACATTCCTCTGTCACCTCATTTTGCCCAATTTGCTGTTTTTATTTCTATGTGTCTGGTAGGTTGATTATGTTTCTTGATCTTAGAGAAGTGGTCTTTTGTAGGAGATGTCCTATGCGTGCCAGCACCCCACTTCCCTCTGGTCACCAGGGCTATATGCTCTAGGAGTGCCCCCTATGTAGGCTACATGGGTCCTTCTGTTGTGGTGGGCTGACTGCTATGGGCAATCTGGTAGGTGTGGCTGGCCCCCAGCCCAGTTGGTTGCCAGACCTTGCCTTGTGTGGAGGCTGCTGGCCACTGGTTGGCAAGGCCAGGTCATGAGGTAGCTGTCTGCGGAACCCCAGGGGGTGTCCCACAGCTAATGTTGGCTCACTGATAGGCAGAACAGGGTTCTGGAGTGAGTGGTTACAGGACCAGTGTTCCTGGATCTAGTGTCGGCCTGCTGGTGGGTGGGGCCAGTTCTTGTCCTGGCTGCTTGTGGGTTTTGGGGTGTTCCAAAGCTGGTGCTGGCCTGCTGGTGAGTGGGGCTGGATCCTGGGGTGATTGGCTGAGGAGTTTAAGGTATTTCAGAGCTGGTGTTTACCTGCTGATGGGTGGGGCCGGGTTCTGGGTTCCCTGGCTGCAGGGCCTTGGGGGTTCTGAAGCTGGTATCAGCTTCAGATAGTGGGTGTGGCTGCTGGCTGATGGGCCCAAGGTGTCCCAGAGCTGGTGTTGGTCTGCTGGTGGACAGGACCAGGGCCCTGGGGATCCTAGGGCTTTTGCCAGCCTGCTGGCATGTTGCATGGGTCCTGATATGTCAGTCTGTGGGGCTGCAGTGGTCCTGGGGCTGGTGCCTGCCCACTGGTATGTGAGGTTGTTTCCGGTCTAGTGCTGACCTTCTAGTAGGTGGAACCAGGTCCCAGAGTCTCTGACTATAAGCCTGGGGGTCCCGGAATTGGTGTGTTCCTGGTGGGTGGGGCTGAGGCCCAGTGAGTCTTGGGGTTGATACCTGCCCACTGGTGGGTGGGGCTGCGTCCTGGGCCCTCTGGTGAACAGGGCCCTGTCCTGGGGTAGCTGTGGTTTCGGGGTTTTAAGGCAGCCTGCCTGCTGGCGGGTGGGGCTGTGTCCCTGCACATCTAGTTGCTTGGCCTGAGACTTCCCAGTACTGGTGCTGACAGTCTGATAGGCAGGTCCAGATCCCCAGTGCTAATAAGCTAGAGGGAGGATTCCAAAATGTTGCTTGCCGACACCAGTGTCCACATGGTTGAACAAGCTCCCAATAATGGTTGCTGCCAGTGTTTGATGTCCCCAGGGGGAGCTCCAGTTGCCTCCTGCCTCTCTGGGAGATTCTCCAAGATCAGCAGGTGGGTTTGACCCAGGCTCCTTTCAAATGACTGCCTCTGCCCTTGGTCCCAGAGCATGTGAGATTTCGTATGTGCCTTTTAAGAGTGGAGTCTCTTATTTCCCACAGCCCTCTGGGTCTTGTGGAAGTCAGTCCCACTGGTATTCAAAGCCGGACATCCTGGGGGCTTGTCTGGTGCAGGATTCCCAGAGCTGGGGAGCCCGATGTGGGGCTCAGACCTGTTGCTCCTTGTGGAGAACCTCTGCAATTGTAATTATCCTCCTGCTTGTGAATTGCCCACTCAAGGGTATGGGTTCTGACTATATGGGTTCTGACTATACCGCAACCCTGCCCCTCCTACCCATCTCATTGTGGTTCTTTCTTTGTATCTTCAGTTGTAGAAGATCTTTTCTGCTAGATTCTGGTCTTTCTTATCAATAGTTGCTCTGTAAGTAGTTGTCATTTTGGTGTACCTGTGGGAGGAGGTGAGCTCAGGATTTTCCTGCTCTGCCATCTTGCCCAAGCTCCTTGAGTATGTAATTCTTGATGTATGGGGTGTACTGCTTATTGGACCATTCCCATATATTGGACTGCCTTACTAGTATACCTTTCAGGGCTCCCACGTACAGCTTCACAGATTTTACACTCACTGCATAATGTACAGCCTTTTAATATAAAAAATTGTCCATTCTCTCATTAAGATTTCAGTTCCTTGAAAGTAGGAATAATCTTAGATTTTTATGTTCTCCATAGCACCCAGTTAATTGTTTATATATACAGCTTATTTCTTCTAATATTTTTATCAATTTCATTTAACAAAAATATGGTGGTACTATTTTATCTTTTATTTAGGAAAGAACTGTACTAACAGAAATGATTTAAGATTAGTCACAGAGTCTTAAATTTGATGAAAGTTCTTTTTTAATTTTTAGAGTTCTTTTGCCACCAGGGCTTCATTTCCATTATAATTTAGTATGTGACAAGTAATGTTTTAATAACCATTAAAATTAAAGTACTATTGATTGAATATTGTCTTTTGGAATATACAGTTGCTAAAGGAGATTTTGACATAACAATTCCAGTTAGAAGCCTTGAGCTAAGTTTTTCTGAACCTCCCCCCACCACCCTCCAAATGTACAAATTGTTCCTCTGTGAATAGTTGAATGTGTTTTTTGGTCTTCTTCTGAAAAAGAAAAAAGGAAACTTTTTCAGAGTTATAAAAGTCATGCATATATCATTATAGAAAATACAGATGAACATTATAGAAGGACATAAAAATAATCACCTATTCTCAGCTCCAGAGATGATTACCATTTCAAACATTTTGTTGTATGTTCTTCAGGCTTTTTGGAGGGGGGGGTGACTCTGTGTATGGGCTCATGGTCTTGAAAATAATTCTGAATTTATTTATTTACTTATTTTAAAATTTATTTATTTTTACTTATTTGTTTTTGGCTGCGTTGGGTCTTCGTTACTGTGCACAGGCTTTCTCTAGTTGTGACGAGCAGGGGCTACTCTTCGTTGCAGTGCGCAGGCTTCTCATTGCGGTGGCTTCTCCTGTTGCGGAGCATGGGCTCTATGTGCGCGGGCTTCAGTAGTTGTGGCACGTGGGCTCAGTAGTTGTGGCTCACGGGCTCTAGAGCGCAGGCTCAGTAGTTATGGCGAATGGGCTTTGTTGCTCCACGGCATGTGGCATCTTCCCGGACCAGGGCTCGAACCCGTGTGCCCTGCATTGGCAGGCGGATTCTTAACCACTGCACCACCAGGGAAGCCCCTGAATTTATTTTTAAATTAACCCTACATTTTTTGGGGAAGGGCTGATTCTATCTTATCCACGACTGTGAGTAATTTATATTAATTTGCCTTTTTTATCAAGTTACATCAAGTAATTGACTTAGCCAAATAGTAGTATATCTCTTGGTTAGATCAGTGCTTGTTGAGCAACAAGACTGAAATATAAAGAACAGAAAGCTGTGCTACTAGAATATTAGGTCATATGTCCTCTGCTTCATTCGACTACCCATTTTGGGAACCACTGACTTTTTTTTAATATTGGAAACTGAACCAGAACATTTTTGCTTGTAGTTTGAGGAAGGAGAGTACTCATGCTCAGCTTCTCTGCATTTTGGAGAATGATGATTTATGACATAATGTGTACATTTCTCCAGTTCCCTTCTCACCCTTCCATCTTCCTGGCAGAAGGAATCCAGATAACTGCTGACTAATGCCAATACAAAGATTTCTTGTATTCATAGAGGGAGTATGGGGGAGTGGAAGAGAACAGGCCTTGGTGGTTTGCTGCTTTCTACCTGTGTATGACCCTTGGCAAGAACTTCACCCTTTTGAGTCATAGTTAACTCTTCCATTAGAGTCTTTGCTCCAGTGGTCATCTCTGCTGTTATCCTGGCTCTTTCCTCACCTTACATTTCATTTGGTTCTCATGGCAGGTGAGGGAGTGAGGAGGATGGGTATTATCATCCTCATTATTTAGATAAGGGAAGTTGCAGGTGGTAGGACGCAGGCCCAGCACCTCATGCCTCTAGTTCTGGTACCTTCTACTTCATGCTGTGTTGATGCTTCCATTAAAGACAACAACAACAACAACAACAAAAAACCAGAACTTAAAATAATTTTAGATTTAAAGTTGTAAAAACAGAGAGTTCAAATTGCTTCCCTAATAGTAGCAATTTACATAACCGTCATCTCCATTTTTTTCTACTGAATATGGTTCAGTTTTGAATATATTTCACCACCATCTTTTCTTTTTTAAACAGCTTTATTGAGATAAACAGTTGGCCCTTCCTACCCTTAGCTTCCAAATCTGTGGATTCAACCAACCATGGATTGAAAATATTCAGGAAACAAAAATTTCAGAATGCTCTAAAATGCACAACTTGAATTTACTTCATGCTAGCAACTATTTACGTAGCATTTACATTGTATTTACAACTATTTACATAGCTACTTACATTACGTATTATAAGTAATCTAGAAATGATTTGAAGTTATAAGGGACAATGTGCATATAGGTTATATGCAAATACTATGCCATATATGCAAATACTGTGCCATTTTACATAAGGGACTTAAGCACCTTAGGATTTTGGTATGTGGGTGGGGTATGTGTCTTAAAACCAATTCCCTGAGGATACCGTGGGATGACTATTATATGCATACCATACAGTTTACCCATTTAAAGTATACAGTTCACTAGTTATTTAGTACATTCACAGATTTGTGTAACTATCACCACATAATAATTTTAGAACATTTTTTAAAAAAATTTATTTATTTATGTATTTTGGGCTGTGTTGGGTCTTTGTTGCTGAGCGCGGGCTTTCTGTAGTTGTGGTTAGCGGGGGCTACTCTTCATTGCGATGCACAGGCTTCTTATTGTGGTGGCTTCTCTTGTGGTGGAGCACGGGCTCTAGGCACGCAGGCTTCAGTAGTTGTGGCACACGGGCTCAAGAGCACAGGCTCAGTAGCTGTGGCGCATGGGCTTAGTTGCTCCGCGGCATGTGGGATCTTCCTGGACCAGGGCTTGAACCCGTGTCCCTGCATTGGCAGGCGGATTCTTAACCACTGTGCCACCGGAGAAGTCCCTAGAACATTTTTATCACCTCAAAAAATAACCCTATACCCATTAGCAGTCACTGTCCATTCCTTTCTCTACCCCTTCCCCCAGCCCCAGGCAACCACTAATCTACTTTCTGTCTCTCTAGATTTGTCTAGATATTCTGGGCATTTCATGTACATTTTCCACCATCTTTGCGTCTTGTTAGCATTTCCTATACAGCCTCTAGAGCTACACTTTCTGAGTTTAAATCCCTTACTAGAATCTGACCATGAACTCATCATTTAATTTGTCTCTGCCTTGTTTTTTTAGTTTGTAAAGTAGAAGATAATGATTGTACCTACGTATGGGGTTTTTTGATATTTATTTGTTTATTTGGTTGTGCCGGGTCTTAGTTGTGGCAGGTGGGCTCTTCGTTGTGTCTCGCCAGCTCCTTAGTTGCGGCAGGCGGGCTTCTTAGTTGTGGCAGGCGGGCTCCTTAGTTGCGGCATGTGGGCTCCTTAGTTGTGGAATGTGGGCTCCTTAGTTGTGGCATGTGAACTCTTAGTTGCGGCATGCATGTGGGATCTAGTTCCCTGACTAGGGATCGAACCTGGGCTGCCTGCGTTGGGTGCGCGGTGTCTTAACCACTGTGCCACCAGGGAAGTCCCCCCTACATGTGGGGTTTTAAAAATTAAATGAGTTAACATGTGGAAGGCACTTAAAATTGTATCTATCCCCAATAAGTACTCTGTAAATTTTAGCTGTTGTTATTGTGCTACGACCTGTCATATTTCTGATTAATTCATTTTGAAGTTTTCTTTATTAGTATTTATTGTTTCTGTGTTGTTAACAGCTAAACTTAAAGTGTATAAAAATTATTCAGGTCAGTTTTAGTATTGGGTCCTAACTCCAGAGTTTAGAATTTAGTCATTGTAAACTGTTTCCTGTCCCAGAGACTTAGTTGGTTTAAAAAAAAAAAAAAAAAAAGCCTGCAGCATTTGGCAGTATAATTATGCATCTTCATTTGGCACCTTGATGTGGTTATTTGAGTGGGAGATGATGCACCCATCTGATTTAGTTCAAGTAAAGTAAATCTAGGTCATTGGTTTCTGAAAACCAAATTGGACTTCATTAAAGTAAGTTTGTTTCTTGAAAAGTTGCATTTGAAACTGGTTTTTTGGACACATTTGTTTTTCATATGTTCTTAGAAGAAAAACTCACAGTGCCCAAAAAACATATCCACCACCACCACTTCCATAGATGGGTAAACTCTGAGGCTCAGTTTAAATGATCTGCAGGATAGTAAAATGAAGTGTGAGAAAGTCTGTTTAAAGTAGTTATCGTTGTCAAAATAATTTTCAACATAAATGCGAATCAGATCTAGATTAGGACATGTGAGAGGGATTGTGAAATACCAGATAAGACACTAGAGATGCTGGGCTAGGAACCAGAAGTTCTGGGACTACGACTTGCTGTTAGTTGTCAGCTGAGCAACCTGGAGCATGCCACTTATGTACTTGAGTTTTCTCATCTGTAAAATGAGACAGTGGGTCCAGGATAGATGGTCTCTTGGGACTCATCCAGAGCAAAAATTCTTTGGTTTATTTCCCATTTGCAGTAAACAAGATACTACCAAACATCGATCAATTCTCCGTGCATTAGTAAGGGAAGGATAGGGCAGAGAAGTCACTATATCTGTGTTTTTATTGCTCTTTTCCCCATTCTTATCATTACTACCACAGCTGTTCTAGTTTCATGGTGAGATGGCTGTTTTATGTTTGTATTTATGCATTTCTGCCATGTGTAAGCAGCCCTGACTTGTGATACCTTCAAAATCTTATTAAGATTGTAGTTACAGATGGTCTGGCCAGGCAGTGTAGCTCAGGACTAAAATCAACCTTCCCTCGGTGGTGGTAGAAATGGAAGCTGCCTTGTCCTGTGTTCCAGGGTGTCCTGAAGCCTTTTTATGAGTAATTGCATTTCTTAAAAATTGCCTATGAAGTAAATGCTTGTATGTAAATTATTTTTGTGACTAATTTTGATTTTAAATTTGGAATTGTGGTTTTAGAGGGAAAAAGCATATTCATACCTAACACAATAAATTGTCACTTCAGATTCCAAATACTTACTGTAGAGATCTATACTGTTTGCAACTAGGCAATTTTGTATTTCATATTCTCTGCCAGTGGTTCCCAACTGTGGGCTTTAAAAGATGAGTGATACGTAGTTATTATAAGGGGTTCAATCATCTATGCAAACCCCTAAGCTGCCAACTAAATAAATAGGCCTTGGGCATAAATGTACTAGTGTTTTTCAGATGTATATAGGTGCTTGTGATTAATAAAGCACAAATTTTTTAAAAAACATGTACTGAATTCAGAAAAATCTTTTGTCCTTGTATTTTCTTTAATGATACAATTACTAGCATGTAAAGATCCACAAACACTTAAAAGCCTTCCAAAAGTTCATGTATGTGAAGCTTGAAAAACATTCTTCTCTAAAACCATGTCAAGAAGGTAGTGAAATGGTCAGCTGAACCCACCTGATATAGATTTATTTAGAAACATGTATATATTAAGTAGTTTCTGTTTTAAGTAAAACTTAATTTAAGCAAGCTTTTGCCTTTTCACTTAATAAAACCCACATTATTTGTCTGTTTAATGGATTTAGGGCATTTGGTCTCAAGACAAAAAGACAAACATTCAAATAGCCCCTCAAGACTTGGTTGATCCTAACGAAAAAAAGCTATCTAACTTATAAGGGAAAGATATTAACTTCATTTCTAAGATGATTATTTTGTTGACTGAATTGGTATCATGCTTAAAATAAGACATAAGCTATAGAAACTGAATTCAATTATTGCCAAAGGTTCACTAAATGTATTATCTTCTCCTAGGTGAATAAGGAAATGAGATTTATTGATATTTGTGACAAAAGAAATATGAACAATAGAGATGTGATACCAGGTGTTGCCACTAAAATGAGTGTGTTTCTGGCCATGAAAGGAGCAGTGTTCTATGACAGCTTGCAGCAAGCATTGAGTTACTTTCCAGTTTCTGGGTAAACTTTGAGCAGCCTCATGTGTTTCTACCCAGTTACTTACCCTGTACTCTGTTAGTTACCTTTGGAGAGTGAAGGGCTATGGTTTATCTAGAGATGGTGCTTGTCAAGAAAGAAAAGGATTGTGACCTTTTGATGTGGACTCAAGTTTTATGAAATCCCATGGAGCCAGTCTTCAGATCCAGGGTTCTAATTGAATAAAGACCTTCAAGGTTCTGTTGTCATATTGTTCTTTAAATGGAAAGGAAATAGTATCACACTCATATTTATGCATCTCTGTGTAAAATATTTAGAAATGGTATCGTATGGATGTAGTATATTTGTGATAAATGCCCGAATAAAGGTTAAAATGTCTTGGGAAAATGGGAAAGCTTAAGCAGGAGGAAATACAGTTTATTTTTATAATTTAGAATGTTCCATTTAAAAGCAGTTAAACTGGTTAGAGCTGAGGGTAGAGGGAGGGGTGCTAGGATGGTTTAAAGGCCATAGCTATTACGGTGAGTGCCTGACATTTTGTTTTGAACTGTGTCTTCTCGTTTATTGTAGAACCAGAAATTTTCTACCATGCACCCAGATAAAATAGTTTGTTATTTAAGTCTAGAATTGAGGTTTTAATTTTTATTAATCATCAGGTCTGTCAGTCCTTCACATGTTTGACTTTGGTTATTCATTGGAGATTTAAGTAAGAAAGGAAAAGCCACATCATTAAGTACTGATCATTTAGATCAATAAATTGAAAAAGAAAATTAGAATCAAATTTAAATTTGACTGCCTGAGATCAGAGTCTGCTAAATTAAACAATAAAACATTTATTAAACATTTCATAAAAGTTAAAAAAATTCTGCTAAATTAAACTACTTCTTTCTGGATATGTTCTGAGTTTTCAACTGATTATGGTTCAGGAGGGCAGCTTGGTGAGGTTTCTTACCTCTTTGAAGCTGGTTTGGCAAATTGAATTAAGCCTTATGTGACTTGCTTTGAAGGCATAACAATGTCAGCATAATGTTGGTGAACAAACAGTGGACACCAATACATCCCAGTGTATGATATAGAATTATCCACAAAGCTTGATTTATCGAAGAAGTGACACACAGAAAAAAACAGTTTTTAGGCCTTAAATTTGAAAACTGAAGATAGCCCAAGTCTAATTTTAAGTCTGTGTCTTGAAATTTACTGTTAATGGCTTAAAAAAGCACATACTTGTCGAAAAAATGAAAACAAGTTGTTGTATATTCTTTCAGACTTTTTTCTTTGTCTGCATCTACGCAGATATATACATGTTTATTTTTACAAACATGAGACCATACTCTTTCTCTCTCTCTCTCTATATATATATTTCTTTGTACATTTATTTTCCACTTAACAGTTTGTCTTATTGTTGCTTTTTTAAAGAAAAATAACTGTACAGTCTTCCAAGGTGTGAATATACAGTAATTTACTTAAAATTATTTTCTATTGACATTTGAAGTATTTCCAGTTTGTTGCTGTTGTAAACAGTGCTGTGGGAACTGCTTAATGCATACCTCTCCTCGTGCAGAGGTGAGCACATCTGTAGGATAGATTCCTAGAAGTGGAATTTTGAGTAAAAAAGTTTGGTAGATGCTGCCAAATTGCTTTGTAAGTAGCAATTTACATTCCTAGAAGGGTATCTGAGAACACCTGTTTTCCTACAGTTCCTGGATGTTCTCAGTCCTGTTAATTTTTTGCTAATTATATGGGTCATAAAGTGGTACCTTATTTATTTATTTATTTTTAAAAATACTTGGAGACTTTTTTTTTTTTTTTTTTTCAGCACGCGGGCGTCTCACTGTTGTGGCCTCCCCCGTTGCGGAGCACAGGCTCCGGACGCGCAGGCTCAGCGGCCATGGCTCACGGGCCCAGCCGCTCCGCGGCATGTGGGATCTTCCCGGACCGGGGCACGAACCCGTGTCCCCTGCATCGGCAGGTGGACTCTCAACCACTGCGCCACCAGGGAAGCCCCTTGGAGACTTTTTTCCCTCTTCTTTCTTTCTTTTTTTTTTTTAAATTTATTTATTTTTGGCTGCTTTGGGTCTTCGTTGCTGTGCACAGGCTTTCTCTAGTTGTGGCGAGTGGGGGCTACTCTTGTTGTGGCACGCGGGCTTCTCATTGCAGTGGCTTCTCTTGTTGTGGAGCACGGGCTCTAGGCGTGGGGGCTTCAGTAGTTGTGACACGTGGGTTCAGTAGCTGTGGCTCACAGGCTCTAGAGCGCAGGCACAGGCTTGGTTGCTCCGTCGCATGTGGGTTCTTCCCAGACCAGGGCTCAAACCCACAGGCAGATTCTTAACCACAGCACCACCAGGAAGTTCATGATACCTTATTTTTATTTAAAACTATATTAAAAAAATAACAATCTGAGTTTAGGTGTTGGAACATCATGTCTTCTGAATAATTATTATTGGTTAATCTAATAAAGAAAAATGTTTACAAACTAAATTAGTTACTGAGGCAGGAAGCTTCACTTACACTGTAGTTGAAGAACCTTGTGTCATGTGAAGCTCAGCTGGTTCCGATCCCTAGAGTACTTCATTAAATTGTTATCCTTCATGTTTGGTCATATCAGAAACTTCGTCAGGAGTATTTCTTACGAGGTGCGCAAGACCAGCTGTTTGAGTACAACTTAAAACCCTACGTACAGAGAAAGCTGCCTTTGATTTGGCGACTACTGCAGCTTTTTCCAGGTGCTTTTGCTCTCTGCCAATGATTCTTGGCCAGGGGCATTTTTGTCTCCCAGGGGACATTTGACAATGTCTGGAGACCTATTTGGTTGTCACAACTCGTGGTGGGGGTGTGTGGGAAGGAGATTACTACTGGTATCTAGTGGGGAGAGAGGCCATGGGTGCTGCTAAGTATCCTACAATTCACAGAACATCGCCCTCAATAAAGAATTTTCTGGCCCCAAATACCAATAGTGTGAGATTGAGAAACCCAGCTCTACACAAAGAAGTTAGGATGTTTAGCCTTAACAACTATTTGATTCCTTTTCTTAAACTGTACCCCCATTTCTTGCAGCTTCATGCCAGGTCTATCTTTAATATGTCAGGATTCCTTACTTAGAGTGACTGGCTGGCGGGTGAACCTATGGCTACCCTTAGCTACCTTTGGGGACTTTGTTAGAATTTCTAGCTTCTTCATGTTTTGCTCAGACGTAGAGACAGGCAGAGTTAAGTAGAGCTTGACAAAATAAAGCCTGGTATAAAGAGTCGACTTCTGAGTTCTGGTGAGGACTCCGGTAATTTCTGCCTTGGAATTGGCTATTATTATTTTGCTATTATTTTCCACTCAAATGGAGAAGTAAAACAAATACTCCCCCTCCCCCAACAAAAGAACAAAACCCAAAAACCCAACCAAACAAAAAACTCCCAACAAACAAAAACAAAACACCTGGTGAACAAGGAGAGCCTAAAGTAATTATCTTTATCTCACATTTCAAGTTTGTACTTGACTTGGGCTAGCATAAAAGAAAACTAACTGGTATGACTGTCCCGAGGACATTTCCAGTGAAGAGGCTGGGAGAGTCCAAAAGAATGTTTTGAGTCATCAGATCCTTTTAAAATGCCAGATTCTTTCTGTGGGGTTAATTTAAACCTGTTGTGACCCTTTAAAAAATCTTCACAAGAGGCCTCAGAGTCGTAACAGCATGGAATACTGCTTGTTTAGTAGAAGTCTTTCTAAAGGGCACCTTTATATTTGGCCACATTTCTTACATTATTAACCATCACGTAAGAGAAAAACAGATAGGAATTTTGGGGTCCTTAACAGGAAACAACAGTTGCTTAGGGTAGATTCTCATGAAGTACATTTCCTTTTGAATAAGAAGGAAGCTCTCCCATTGGAAAATAAGGTATATTCTTCTTTCTTCCTTTTCCCTGACAGTTTAGGTTTAGGCTAAGTGTATGAAGTGTCTATCAATGTGTAAAAATTCAGTGTGCTGTTTATTTAAGGTTTGCCTGCAATTCTTGTTCAGAGGTAGAAAGCTGTAAGTCAGGTTATTGAAGAACGGAGAATGGTTGGGTTTCTTTTGTGACCACAGAGTAGAAAGGTTCTGGGCTATTCCAGGTCCAAGGGAATGGGGGAAGTTTTCCCCTTTGTTTTTTGTTGTATCAGTTTGTCTCTTTTTCTTTTGCTGCGTTAGTTTAGTGCTTCCCCCCCAAAATAGGATGCAAACCTCAAAGTGAGCCACATACATAATTTAAAATTTTCTAGTAGCCAGATTTTAAAAAAAAGGAAAAAGAAACAGGTGAAATCAGTTTTAATAATGTTTTCTTTAACTCGTTATCTAAAATATTATCATTTTAATATGTAGCTGTTATAAAAATGAGTTATTTCTTTCTTCATACTCAGTCTTTGAAATCTCATGTGTATTTTATATTTATAGCACACCTCACTTAGGACTAGTCATGTTTCAAATGCTCAATAGCTGCATGTGGGCTACTGTATTGGACTGAACAGTTTTTTTTTTTTAACTGAAGTATGATTGACAAAAGTTATATGCATAATTAAAGTGTACAATGTGCTATTTCGATACATGTGTGCATTGTGAAATTACCAGTCAGGCTAATTAACATATTCATCACCTCACATAGTTACTGGTTTTGTGTGTATGTGTGTGTGTGTGTGTGTGTGAGTGTGAGAGAGAGAGAGATGAGAACACTTGAGATCTATTCTTTTAGAAAATTTCAGGCACACATTATTATTAACTGTAGTCACTATATTACATACATTAGGCCTCCAAGAACTTATTCATCTTATAGATGGAAGTTTGTTCTCTTTGACCAACATCTCGCCATTTTTTCCACCCCCTGGACAGCACAGTTTTAGTTGATCTGTTTCAACTCTGTAAGAATTTTTATTACTTATTAATTACAGGGCATTCAGACAAAGGCAGTCATATACTAACACATATAATTTAAGAAAAAAAAATGTAACCACTCTTGTTTAGGATACTCCAAATGTGTCTGTCATGTTTCAGCATTGTAGTTGATGGCATAAATTGGCCTGGATTTCACTGTGTTTGCGGCTGTGCAGTTTTCCTGTGCAGTTTAAAGACAGGTAGTCTTTAAAACCAGTTGTAAAGCTGAGAAAAGTGTCATCTAAGGAAAAAATGACTTCTACTTGAATTAAATTTTAATGTACTGTGATAGAAACATTCTAAACCTCAGTGTCCTCAGGAACTTATTGATAATTAAAATTAAGAATTTTGGTATTTGGTAACCAGCATTGAGTATGGTACTGTAGTACAAATCCATAAAGAAGAAAATGGATTCTGCCTTTATTAAGACTTTACAAATTGAAGATAGGACTCAGTTGGATTTAAACTTACACTTCTGTAAATGAAACTCTGAGTTTTGAGACATATAATTTGTCCTGGACAAGGGTATGTGAAAGGCAGTGGCACTTTAAAAGTGAATCAACAATATTTTATGCTCATCTTTTACTTTCCGAATATTCTACAGTGAGCTTGTACTATTTTTATAATCAGAAACACCGCCCCCCACCAAAAGGGGAAAAAAACCTAGAAGGGAAAAGAAGCACAAAAACAAAAAACCAAAACCACCAGTAGTACACAAAAGTGAGGAGGTTTGAAGACCTGGTTCTAATCCTGGTTTTGTTGTTAATCATCTATATCATTTGGGGCAAGTCAGTTAACGTCTTTGAGTCTCTATTTCTTCACCTGTAAAACCAGAAATTAAGTTGATTAGTTTCTTTAGGTCTTTGGTCATAGAGTAATATAATTCCTTGGCAGTTTTCATGTAAGAGTTTTGGGAACATTTTTAGAAGGAATATGTAGCCTGAAGAGGGTCTTGAGAACTCCTTCTGAAGTCATACACCGAATGAATATTTATTAAGTGCCTCCTAAGTGCCATGCAGTGTCCTTTAGCTCTAAAGAATTTGGAAAACATTGTCCTAAGTAGTAGTGGTGATGGTTGAGATAGGGGGTGGAAAGGAGGAATGAAGGACAAAAATGAGAACAAATAATAGAAAAAAAAGTGAGTATGTACATAGTATTGTATAAATTTAAAAGTACTTTTTTGTTTAGTATCTCATTTAACACCATTTAATGTTTTGGAGACATGGGAGAATATATGGAAGTAGTTGGGACCGTGTAAAAGGTAAATAAATAAGGGGAAATTATTAAGAAAACCTTGAGTACTATAATAAAGCAGTATTTGGAATAATCTGAGAAAAGAATATTTTGACTGAATCTGAGAGAAGAATTAAGAAAAAATGATTGTGTTGAGCTGACAAGTTCTGAGGATGGAACCCTGAAATTAAGTGTTGTTGAATTTTAGAAATAACAGGAAAGGTTCTTTGGGACAGTAAATATAGAGAGAGTATACAGTTGATTTATTACTGAGTTTAAAGAGTTTTGAAAGCTGAATGACCAACTGGTGAAGTAGAAAGGATTAAAATTACAAATTTGTTAAGACCCTCAAAACATATTCCTCCCAGGTTCATATAGTAGTCTCTGAAATGCTTTTCAGAAACCACTGGATTGATTTCTAAACGCCCATATCGTTGGCACCAACCCTGTCCACTTATCCACATTTAACCACTGTGCTTCCCTTCTGCTTTTTTTCCTAATTAATTAATTTATCATTATTATTATTATTATTATTTCCGGTACACGGGCCTCTCACTGTTGTGGCCTCTCCCGTTGCGGAGCACAGGCTCCAGACGCGCAGGCTCAGTGGCCATGGCTCACGGGCCCAGCTGCTCCGTGGCATGTGGGATCCTCCCAGACCGGGGCACGAACCCGTGTCCCCTGCACCGGCAGGTGGACTCTCAACCACTGCGCCACCAGAAAAGCCCTAATTAATTAATTTCTTAAAGTTTGTTTATTTATTTATGGCTGTGTTGGGTCTTCATTGCTGTGAGCGGGCTTTCTCTAGTTGTGGGGAGCAGGGGCTACTCTTCGTTGCGGTGCGTGGACTTCTCATTACAGTGGTTTCTCATTGTGGAACACAGGCTCTAGGTGCGCGGGCTTCAGTAGTTGTGGCACACGGGCTCAGTAGTTGTGGCTCGCGTGCTCTAGAGCTCAGGCTCAGTAGTTGTGGCACACGGGCTTAGTTGCTCCGAGGCCTGTGGGATCTTCCCGGACCAGGGCTTGAACCCGTGTCCCCTGCATTGGTAGGTGGATTCTTTACCACTGCACCACCAGGGAAGTCCCCCTTCTGATTTTTAACCATTTTCAAGCCCCTTTTCTTCTCCAAATGACTAAGCTGAAGAAGAAAATCCTCTGTTGCTCTGGAGAAAGACCAAACATTTGAGACAGGCAGGATAAATGGTTTTAATTGTTTAATTATTTTAATTCCAAGTCTGATTTCCTTGTGGAATATATCACTTTTCTCTTATTTTAAAATGTCTTAACAACTTGAGCTAATATTTATTTTCACTTTCAAGTCATATATTTAGTTGGTGGCATTATGGAAACTGAGGCAATGTGTTAAAAATACTTAGGATACTGGTTTTGTATTACTTTTCTGAACAAATAACTTGCTTCTCAAAGAGCCGGGGTACCCGTGCAGCTTTATGGGTAGCTGTATTTAAAATAAATTATTTGCTACAGAAACACGTGGGTTTCAGACAGCTTAGCTCTATTCATGTTATGTGTTAGTCTCATAGGGGCTACAGGGTACAAATATAATTAAATATAATTCCAAGAGGGCAGATATTATTTCATCCTGTAATCTAGTTGAGTGCAGTAAGAGAGGTACAAGCAAGGGGGCCCTGCAGTTCAAAGGAGGGGAAAGATCACATCAGGTTGAGGGAATCACCAGGAATGGCTTCATGACAGAACATTGTGAAAGTGACATTTGCGGATGGATGGAGATAGTGCCTGGAGGGGGAAGGGGCCAGAACAGGGAGAGTGAAGACTTGCTGGGGGCCTTTTAACTGAAACACAGGTAACAATTTGAATGGGGCTTGGAGTTTATATGGGATGATGGGGAAGGAGGAGGCGGGAAAGCAGAGGAGGGATAGGAAAGAAAATGGGAGGGGAAGGAAATGGTGGAGCATGGTGGATCTCATGATTTTTCCAGTTTTATATTCTTTTATATCCCAAATGATGGTGTTAGTAAACAGTTTGTGATGAGAATTTACAGTGTGTAACTTAGTATGTACATCTCAAAATAATGTTGGCAAAATGTAAAATACTAGCACATATACATAATAGATCTTTCTGTTTGAGAGAGAGGAGAGGCGAAATGCGGAAAAGAGTGTGTCTTTTGGATTTGTTAGAGAACCTCTCATTTGTGCAAATGTTTCCACTTATAAGCATCTTGGAAAAAAAATTGCTTCATGGTGAAAATGTTAAAGAATGTGTGTGTGTGAGAAAGAGATTGGAGGAGTCGGAAGTTAGGAGAGGGTGAAGGGGAGAAAGGTGAGGAGGAGAGGAGAGAAGTGAAAAGAGGTGGGGAGCGTAGCTAGTACTAAATGTAAAGGGGACACATTTTTTAGAGGAAATGCCTTTGGGAGCCTTCTCCACCACAGAAGTTTGTCAGTATACACACAGATTGCAAATTAATTACAAGTTATATGTTACTAAAAATGGAAACAACTATAGCCTTTTTTTTCCTACCTTAAAAAAAGGTAAGAGAAACATGGAAGAGAGCATTCACATTTCATAGTTCCTCTTGTTGAACTATGTATGTAAAAAGTATGTTTTTACTTGAATACTGTAGCAGTACCAGCTCTTCTGTGAGTCAGAGAGATAGCAGGCCAAAACCCTACAAAAGGAATTGATGCTTCTTTTGGATAGAACATTTACTTTTGTGAAAACAAAGCATGTGCAAAGACTATTTAAAGACGTGAATGGTTGAGTTTGGATATAATAATGGCTTTAAGAGAAAGATTTTTCCCCCCTTCTCTTGACGTGCTGAAAAGTAGTTTTTGAAATAAGAGGTGGGGTTCCATTGTCCCTTCCTACAGGAGTGTTGTCAGGAGTGCTCCCTCTGAGGAGAGATGAGCAAAGCTGCCCAGTTTGCTGCGGGCAGCTCTGCTTTGCTTCCTTGGTCTCCTGCAAATTTAAAACAATTTGTTGGCTTATCTGTTTTCATTGTAAATTACTGAAGTATTAGGCCATAAAAGTTGAACTTCACTGTGCCCTGGTAGTGTTTTTAAACTTCTTGTGTCTTTGACTAACCTGAGAATACTCTGAAGGGCTCAGCAAATATACTTGGCCTAGATTTAAAACATTGTTGTGTCTGGCTTTCCTGATCTTTTGAGTAGGTTCTGAAAACTTATCATTGGTTTGAATTATAACATTGTTTCTTGTGGTTCCGAAAACTGCCTGTAATAGCCTCATTCTTGTCATTGCCTCATTCTTTTTTTTTTTTTTTTTTTGTGGTTCACGGGCCTCTCACTGTTGTGGCCTCTCCCGTTGCGGAGCACAGGCTCCGGACACGCAGGCCCAGCAGCCATGGCTCACGGGCCCAGCCGCTCCGCGGCATGTGGGATCCTCCTGGACTGGGGCACGAACTCGTGTCCCCTGCATCAGCAGGTGGACTCTCAACCACTGCGCCACCAGGGAAGCCCTTGCCTCATTCTTAAGAAGTTGCTTTTTGCTTTGGGGTAATTGTGGGTGTTTGAGACAGTGCGTGCTTAGGACAAATGAAAAAAATATTAAGAGTAGTGTTGTTGCAGGCTACTTCTTTCTGAAAAAGGAAATGATTAGAAGTCGTTGGTGCTGTCTTTATAATTGATATAATCGTGTGTGTGTGTGTGTGTGTGTGTGTGTGTGTGTGTGTGTGAGGTGGGGGGGGAGAGAAAGGAGGGCGGCGGAGAAAGAGAGAGAGAGAGAGAGAGATCCATTCTGATGCCTTCAGCTGCCCCTCCCAGGCTAGAATTTTCCCTACTCCAGATCTGCATTTCTAGCTACTCTGTGGTCCCTTTCACGGGTACCTCACGTTGAGCGTGCTCCAAATCTCTCTAGGGTCTCTTCTGAGTTTCCCCATTTTAGGAAGTGGCACCTTCATCTCCATTGTGGGCCTCACTGCATCTATTTGGGCTCCGTCGCTTCTACTTCTAGCTGCTCAGTAGATGATTGAGTCTGTCCTGTCCTCTCCTTTCCCCATCACTGCCTCTGCTCTTTCATTTCTTGCCTGGTCCCATGTGAAGCTACCTTTCAGAGCTGCCTGTATGAGCTTTCTGTAGCACAGCTCGGTGGTAGAAAGCCCCCCTGCCCCAGAAGATGGAACCCCCCTGCTCTGACCCCTGCCTGCCTCTCTGGGCTGCCTCTTCCCCATCATGTACACGAGGCTTTGTCCCGGGAGGCCGCCTGCTCCCAGCGCTCTGGGATGTTGCTTCTCTCTGGGCCATGGCACATGCTGTTCTCTGGGCAAGGGGAGCCTGTTGTCCTCTTGTGCTTCTGGTCACCTTCTCTTGCTCTCTCAAAAATTGACTCAGGGGCTTCCCTGGTGGCGCAGTGGTTGAGAGTCCGCCTGCCGATGCAGGGGACGCGGGTTCGTGCCCTGGTCCGGGAGGATCCCACATGCCGCGGAGCGGCTGGGCCCGTGAGCCATGGCCGCTGAGCCTGCGCATCCGGAGCCTGTGCTCTGCAACAGGAGGGGCCACAACAGTGAGAGGCCCGCGTACCGCAAAAAAAAAAAAAAAAAAAAAAAAAAGAAAGAAAAATTGGCTCAGATGTTCTTTCCTCTGGGAGGCAGAATTAAGTGCCTCCTCCTCCTTCCCTCTGAGCCTTGATCAAATCTCATGTAGTATCTATCACATTGATGTCATAATTAGGTAAATGTCTGTCTTGGCCACAAGTCTATGAGCTCACCCTACTTAAAACTGTAACCACGCCGCCCTCCCCATTCCTCTTTCATTGTTTTCTTTTTCTTTTTCTTTTTCTTATTACACTTATCCCCTTTTAACATACTAGCTAATGTTCCTATTTATAATAGTATCTGTGCCCGCTGCTAGAACATAAACCCCACCAGGGCGGGGCTCTTCATCTCTTTTGTTCACCGCTGTATCATCAGTGCATAGAGCAGTGTCTGATACACAGAAAATACTCAAGAAATATGTGTTGAAGAAAATATGTCGGGGCCCAGCTCACAACAGGCATTGGATACGTTAAACAGTTGATGAATAGTTTATTCTGTTATACTTGTCAGGAGGTGTATGCCTGTGCCCTTGTCTGGTACGTAGAAGTAACTATAATTAAATACTTTTTAGGATTTTTATGCATTCAAATAAATTTGCTCTTTTGTAAAAAGCTGGCTTACTCTCTATTAGTTTCAGATGTCCTAGGTGGTGAGATGTGTTTCGTGCCAATTTATATTTACCCCCCTTTCTTATATAAGCCCAAACTCAACAACTAAGAAAATATTTTACCAAAACTCACGCTTTCAGAATACCCTCTATATAGAGTCCAAAATCACACATACCCCATGGCAACAGTTTTCAAACATTTTTAGTCATATAAACCTGATAGAATTTTGTAGAACATTGAATTTTTGAATTGATTCTGACAAATTTATCTTGTATGTTTAGATAATTACATAGTGTGTAATTTCCAGGATATTATAAGTATTGACATTTAGAGAATGTCAGAAAGAGAAGTTTGATGATGGGTACATGAGGGTTTATTATATTGTTTTTCCTTTTGAGTATATTTTAATACAAAACAAAAAGTAAAACAAGACAAAGCATGTGTATTCTGGTGTGAGACCACTGTCCTTTGATGCTACTAATACCATTAGTCTCAGTGCTGTTAACAAAGTAAGGCATTCTCGGGCTTCCCTGGTGGCACAGTGGTTGAGAGTCTGCCTGCCAATGCAGGGGACACGGGTTCGAGCCCTGGTCTGGGAGGATCCCACATGCCGCGGAGCTACTGGGCCCGTGAGCCACAACTACTGAGCCTGCGCGTCTGGAGCCTGTGCTCCGCAACAACAGAGGCCGTGATAGTGAGAGGCCCGCGCACCGCGATGAAGAGTGGCCCCCGCTTGCCACAACTAGAGAAAGCCCTCACACAGAAACGAAGACCCAACACAGCCAAAAATAAATAAATAATAATAAAAAAAAAAAAAAAAAAAAAAAAAAGTAAGGCATTCTCTTAGGTTGAACCAAATGAAATTGCCTATATTTCATATAGGCCTAGGACCACTTTTGACTTATAAAAATGATAGTTTTATATAATTCGACATAACAATATTTGATCGTATGTATTGTTCCCTCCATACCACTTTCATTTCACTAATTGGGACAGAGCTTGATGGCTCAGGGAGAATTTTTTTTCAGGGTCTTTAATCCTTATAGACAATTTTTTTAGTTAAAATTTGTCAAAAAGATTCTTAATTTGCTGTCAGTATGGTGCTAGGTGCTATATAGCTTGAGTTAAACATGTAGCCTTGTCTTACCTCTATGTACCAAATACTTAAGTTACGTTTTGTTCAGGTCTTTATTCCTAAGTGTGGGCAAACAAATGGGTCAGTTCATTTAGTGAGGTGTTAAGTGAACAGAAGAGAATGTTCGGGGCCAGATAGATGGAGCTGTCACCTGAATAGTACCTGACGAGTTGACTTTAGAGAGAAATTAATCTCCTAAAGAGCTCAGAGTGTGTGTCTCTGTGTTTTTGTCCTTGTTGTGAAGTATGGGAATAACAGACTGGAGATAGGTACTGTTCTTAATGTTTTCTTTAGCCAGAAGGAGATAGGGATCTAGAGAAGGTAAGTGATTTAGTGTGCTATCATGGTAAATCAGGGATAGAGTCAGCTTCTCATGGGTTCACAGTGTTGTAGGCTCCATACCCTAGACTAGTTGTACTCAGAGTATGTTGTGTTAGCCAGCTTGGTCGTTGTCCCCCAAGAATTTCCTGGCTCTCTAGTTAAATGTGTTACTTTTATACTTTTTAACTTAATAGAGGATAAATATTAAGCTTTTACTGCATTTTTTTTTTGCCTAGTTAGGTATCATATGGCACAAATTACAACAAAACTCTGGCTTTTGTGATATATAGATTTAGACTCTGAATTTTCTTTTTCTTTTCTTTTTGGCCACACCGCACAGCATGTGGGATCCTAGTTCCTCAACCAGGGATCGAACCCAAACACCCTGCATTGGGAGCACGGAGTCTTAACCACTGGACCACCAGGGAAGTTCCCTGAGTTTTCTTTTTAGAAAGCTCAGTAGAGAGCTTTGCCCACAGTACAATTTGCTTTGATACTTTAGCCTCACTATAGAGAATCTCAGGCATATCATATGATGATTTTGTGGTATCTCACAAAATAATAACAATGCTCAGGAATTATCTTGAGTTTATAGTAAAGTACTTTTTGTGTTTTGGATGGGACAGAAAAGTTACTATGGTTTAGAACTGCTAAGCCGTATGACTTTAGTGTCAGCTGAGTTTTGTAGGGTGACTTCCTTGGTACAGGATGTATGTTTCAAGTTCTAGGTTTCATGTAGGTACCATGTTTGTATTTTCAAAACCAATAGTTGGAGCTTAGGGTCTGGCAAAGATTTAAGTTTTCTTCATGATTTTTGATACACATATGTATAAAACTCAGATCCTATTTAGTTAATATACTTCATTTCACCTTTACTGAAAAATACAAGATCACATAAAAGGAATTTATGGATTTCTAGGAACTATCCTAGAAAATCTAAGATGGTGTTTTTCTGATTTTGTGCTGCCTGCAGTAAAGAATTCATTTTACAGTTTGACCACAATATATGCACATCCCCCCCAATTAATGCAACAGTGTACATGTAACCAATATAAAAGTTAAATGAAGTAGAACTTATACTTACTATGTTAGATGCACTTGTTTATTATGTTGTTTCTGTTCCACTTCATTTAAAAATACATGGTGTTGCAATTCCCTAAGTTGATTTTGAAAAAAACAATGAAATGGTACATATTGTTACTGTATGTATGGTATAAGTGCCTTTTAGAAGGAATTTTGAAGAACTGTATTGAATATCAATTCTTCTGTTAATTATTTGTGTAATCTTTCTTTCTTTCCTCCCTGCCTCCAGTATTTAATGGCTACTCTATGCCAGGCCCTGTACAATACCAACTGTCTAAGGCAGATACAGTCCTCTCCCCCTAGAAGGGTGTATTCATAATGATAACAATGATAACTGTCATCTTCTGAGCCACCTGCAAGGAGATTGGAGTAACATTAAAACCAATAGCTACCACTTATGAGTGCCTATTACTTGCTAAATGTTGTACCTTCTGTTTTCTTTATTTCTCATCACAGCTTGCTGGGAGAGTGGTATAATTCTCCCGTTGGATAGTTAGTCAGTGAGGGAACCAGGATTCTACTCCAAGTATGTCTTATTCCAGTATGCACTTGCTTTCCACTGGACTGTTTGGCTTTTTTGTGAGACTTAACCACTCTGGGTTTCAATTTCCTTATTCTTTTTTTTTTTTTTAAAAAGGGTTGGATGTTGGATATTAGGTTGCTGAAGACATTTGATGTTTAGCAGTTGAAAACAGTAGTCTCAGTATTCAATTATACAGGGTAGGTGTCCACATCATAAAAATCTTTATTTGATTTTCCCTTCTTTGGTTTCCTTATTATTGTTTCAACAGATGACCAAGTATTAAATGAAACACGTATTAAATGAAATTGAGCTATGTCTTTTTTTGTTGTTATAATTTCGACATTTGAGGCAGGAAAGCAGCCTCAAGTAAGTATTGGAAGGATCTCAAGGCTAAATCAGATTGATTCATTTGCCCATGTTTTGCTTAAGAGCAGTACCAGTTGGAATTCATTGTTTCTCTCTTGTAGATTTTTGGGCTTTTAACTCTATTATACACGTTAATTAAGTGCTTTTTCTGTAGGATCCAGTAGTGGATAGATTAGAGACTTAACCTTATGGCTATTCTATACTTATACTTTCTTTGAAAGCGCCTGCCTTAAAATGAGGATTTACATTTATTTGGCAGTTAATTTTTACAGGTAATGTACCTAACTTCTCTTTCCTTCATTTTCCTTATTCCTTCTTCTCCCCTTTCCATTTCCTTCTTCTATCACTGCATTTTTTTTTTACATAAACAAATCAGTAAAATGAAAGAAAAACACATTTTATTACAAAGAGATAAACCTTTGGACAGTCATCATTGAACTTGGCCATTCTTTCTGAAAGCTTTGACTTGTTTCTTCTGGAGGTGTTATCTATGGATCTATTTCCTTCTCTCTTCCCAGTTTCCTTTTGCCTTCCTTATTCTTTTCTTCTACTGTTTTTATTTTACTTGATTGTTATGAAGATTGAGTAATATTGGTAACAATTATTAGCATTTATGGAGTGTTTATCATGTGCCAGACATTGTTCTGAGCACTTTACTTAAATTAGCCCATTTCACCTGCACGATGAAGAAGGAACAGAGGCTCTGGTGGTGGGTTTCTTCTTGACAGCCAGTGTGACCTTAGTCTCTGGGGATCTTAGTTTCTCTGTTTGTAAAGTGTGGTGTAAGGAGGTCATTTCTGTAAACCACAGAGAACATTGCTTGGCTCTCTTTAAAGGCTCAGTAAATGTTAGCTGCTATTATTTTTTTGTTATTGTTAAAGCAGATTGACAGTTCCTGGAATGTATCAAGTGCTCAGTAAATAGTAGTTATTCATATTATTTAATATTATTGCATTGTATATTTGCTTTTAGATGGTGTATCGAGTTTGGCTGAGGCAGATGTGAAGTACTAGTAGTTTTATATGCTGTCTTAATTTCTAAATGAGATTTTTTTGTTTCTTAGGAAATGATGCAGATGCTGGATCATGGCTATGATCCAAACATATTTAGTAGATATTGTGGACTTCATAAAGGATACTTCTGAGAACAGCCATTAAATTAAATGAGAAGTAGGGAGAAGATTTGATACTGGTAAAATGACATTTCAGGTTGCAAATCTAGGGCTGTTTGAATCATAATGTATTTCCATGCCCTGTGCTCTCTTATTTCCCTAGAGCAAGAGTGTGAATAGCAAAGCATTGGGGTCCTGAAAGGGGAAGCAGGAAGGTGTCTCAGTGGAGAAAGGGAGAAGAAGAGGAGCATTAAGAACAAAGTTCTGGCACCTGCTTAATTTTGCCTGGAGCCTTCCTTGATTCCTTTAGATATGCTCTGTCTATTATGGTAGCCACTGTATGCATGGTACTATTGAGCACTTGAAATGAGGCTAATACAAATTGAGATGTACTGGGAAGTATAAAATACACACTGGATTTTGAAGACTTAATATGGAAAAAGACTGCAAAATATCTTATTAATTTTTTATATTGATTACATGGTGAATGATAATATTTAGATATATTGGGTTAAATAAAATGTCCTATTAAAATTAAAAAAAAGATTTAATACTTGTAAATAAGCATTTTAAAAAGTAGAGATCTATTTGGTTTTTTTTTGGTGTACGTATAAGTCACAAAACAGACCCTCTAATACTTTACAATCTAAATGATTCACCTCATTCTTTAATTTTCAGCTATTATTGGGCTCTTAGTTGAGTTTGTGTTAAATATATTGATATGATCTTATGCCTGAATGTCATGAATGAGTAATTTATAGATTACTTTATGACTACTGATTGTTAATGGGTTTGAAATCAGTGGAACTTCTAAGAAAGGATGGAAACACAGTGACCACCAGCATTCTTATAATGAGTTCATTAGGAAAAATAATAGCATAATGAATGAACTGTCAAAATTGGCTTTCTGATAATATACCAGTATAGGAGGGCGTCTAATGCCTCAGAACTGATAATCAATGCCTGGTTAATATTATTACTTGGGTGAATAGAATAGTTGAGTCTGTTTTAGAAGTCACAGTATTTTATGTGATATTTGAACCAATTCCAGCAGGGATTTGAAACCTTTTAATTAAAGGCTATATTAATGTAAACTTTGGTATAGGGAGAAGTGGACCTCTTGAAGCCTACAAGACATAAATTTGAATGTGGTCCCTGTTACCTCCTTTGTGTATAATTTTGAGCAAATTGTGCATCTTTGGTGCAACTCAGGTTCCTCAATTGCAAAATTAGTATCAAACCTAGCCAGTCTAACTCATAGATTTGTTAGGATCACTAAATGAAATAATATATTTTAAGGATGCCTTGAAAATCTTTTGAGTACTATACAAATGTAAATTAATGTCAGCTCTACTTTCAAATGCAAAGGTATTGTTTGAAGAGTGTTCTGGCTCCAGCTTGTGTTTATGGTTTTAATTTTTTGTTTAGGTTCATCAGTGAGAAGTGTAAGCTTCAAGTATCATGATCCTCTATTTTTTTGACCACTAATTGAAATGAAGGATGTATGCATTTGTGTCTGGCTATATAGACAGACATAAGTACATGATAGCAGTGCTGTTCATGACACTATAGTTAAGCATTTGTCAGAGTTTCCACTGTAAACTTCCCTTTAGATGTTTTTTTTTCTTCTTTTTTTCCTTCATTTTAGCTTAGCTTTCCTGTGGGATGAAATTATAGGGTCCAAATGTTTTTGGTTGGAAACTTTTTATTTTTCCTTTTTAAAATAGGGAATGAATGCATGCTATTAAAAAACTTTTTCTTGCACTTTATAACATTTTATTGTAAAAGTTTTAAAAACACATGTACATATTTTTTCTTTAATGATTAAAAAATGTATTAGATAATTTCACTCCATATTCATAAATAGTTTTTCTTTGCTGTTGTAGTTTTTCCACTTAAAATGATCACTGTCTTCAATGTATTATCCAAGGTAAAAGAATATAAATCGTTTTTATAAACTTATGATAAGATCTAAAAACAATGATATCTTGAACACCTGTATGCTTATCCCAAGTTAAGAAAAAGTAAACTGCTTATAATATATAAACTTTCTTAGACCTTCATCAGTAAAAATATTCATTGATCTTTGTTTTAAATTTGAGTAAAGTATATTAGAGACAGGCCAAGACTTAGAATACCCATTATATCCACAGACCCTCTTCTAAAGGATGTCGTGTAGAACCTTGTGGTCTGGTCTCAGATGATTGGATCAGTGGCCACCTGACCCAAGACCATCCAATGGATAGGCAGGCCTTTGACCCAGGCAGTAATCCTACCCAGAGTCTCTATCCAACAGATGAGAGTGATGTGTTGTATCAATCAAAACCCCTAAGTTTGAACTTGGCACAGAGCAGTTGAAGGCAGGAATAGAAGCTGAAAACACAAGAAAAAACAGTTATGTTTACAGTGGGGCCATAGGGTAGGATTCCATAAATTCTTGCTGTTGTGTGGTTCTACCTTTATTGTTGCTTTATTGAAATTTCTTGTCAAGGCCACCTCCAAATCCTGATGAACGCATGTCTATCCACAACACCTGATAGTTGTCCACATTCTCCTTGGGGAGACATACTCTTCTTTGGCTTCTGTGACACTCCTCACATTTTCTTCCTACCTCTCTCTGTTTTTTCTCATTTTCTTTGCTGGTTCTTCCTTCTCTACTCCACTTGTATGTGTTATATTTTTCAGGGCTCCTTGTACTTCACTTTCTGCACTCTCACCATAGGTGATATCATCTATGCCATTGGCTTTAAGACCATTTATGTACTGTTGGCTTCCACATTTCTATCTCCAGCTCTGACTTTACTTCAAACTTTGGTCTTGTATATACAGTTACTGACTGGACATCTTCAGGTGTGTCTCCTAAACATCTCTAACTTAACGCAGTCTCAGTGGAACACTTGATTTTCCCCCACCAAACTATTTCTTTTTTACTTAACGACTCCTCTGTTCATGCAGCTATTCCAAGCAGACAACCAATAGTCATCTTTGATTCCTCTCTGTTTCTCACTTTCAAGTCACCTTCATACCCTTCCCCCAGAACGGTTACTATCAGCAAGTACTTTTGATGCCACGTCCAATATATATCTCTAATTTGTTCACTTTGTCTCCAGTCTACAGTCTCCAGTCTCCAGCAACAATAAGACAAACTGTTACGTGGAAAATAAATGTACAAAGAAATATATATATATAGAGAGAAAGAGTATGGTCTCATGTTTGTAAAAATAAACATGTATATATCTGTGTAGATGCAGCCAAAGAAAAAGGTCTGAAAGAATATACACCAACTTGTTTTCATTTGTCCACTTTGTCTACAGTCTCCAGTGTCCCCAACACTGAAATACATGAGCTTCCTTTATAAACCCTCTCTGATGATTCCATTTTTATCAGCAGTATCATCATTCTCTCAACCTGGAAACATTAGTAATCTTTGACTGTCTTTCCTTTTCATTATATCTAGTATGACCAAAAAAAATCCCTTTGTTCCCGTCTTTTAAACGTATCTCAGACTTCCTTTACTTCCATTCCTCCATTGCCATCAGTGTAGTGTAGGCCATCATAACTCTTCATGCTTGGTTTTGGTGACAGAGTTTTGGCTAATTTAATTGCCTCTGTCCAAACCTCTCTAAAGCACTTATCGTGTTTGCTCCTGCCCAACAGATCTCTGTTGTCAGCTGCATGAAACCCAGATTACCATGTAGATTATTATCCTTTGAGGCCAGGTCTGTTCTAATTCTTCACTCTGGTTTCCTACTCTTCCCAATCAACTATCTCCTCTATCCAGTCAGTCTTGCATATCTTCTCATATTTCCCATATAATGTGCTCACTCTTTTCTTTTGTTTAAAAAAATTTATTTATTTTGGCTGTGTTGGGTCTTTGCTGCTGCACGCTGGCTTTCTCTAGTTGCAGCGAGTGGGGGCTACTCTTCCTTGCAGTGCGCGGGCTTCTCATTGCAGTGGCTTCTCTTGTTGTGGAGCACGGGCTCTAGGTGTGTGGGCTTCAGAAGTTGCGGCATGTGGGCTCAGTAGCTGTGGCTCACGGGCTCTAGAGCACAGGCTCAGTAGTTGTGGTGCACGGGCTTAGTTGCTCTGTGGCATGTGGGATCTTCCTGGACCAGGGCTCGAACCCATGTCCCCTGCATTGGCAGGTGGACTCTTAACCACTGTGCCACCAGGGAAACCCCAGTGTGCTCACTCTTAACCTCCATGTTCTTCCTGCCTAAAATGTCGTCTTACCTTTCCTTTGTTTATTCCTTGTCCTATTTGTGCTTCCCTTAAGTCGCATTGCCATCTACCTGCTGGATGTCCTCTTGACCTTAGGCCCTGCCAGTGATAACAGAGGGTTGAACACTCAGTTTGACTCATCTTATCAAAACATATGAAGGATCAACAAATGTCAGGTGTTCCAGAACAAAATGCAACAGCTAAACCTCTGTGTCATTACATTTCCCTGAAAAGTAAATTAAAGGCAAACGGAAAGAATGTTGAAGTCTTTAAGGTAAGGCAGGTTAGGCGCAAAGGAGAATGTTGGAAGGCCAGAGAAGACTTGTAATCATCATTTGAGAGACTTAACACCAACATAACGAGGTCCTTTAAATATTAACAGAAATAACAAGCCAGCTAGAGAATCTGTATAACCCCTGGTACTTGCATTTTGTTTGGTCACAGTGGAGATAGATCACTGAGCTCATGCCTGCCTCAGTCTATATTAAAGAATCTATTAAGAGGATTAACCTTTTCAGATAGTCCCTCTAGTGTATGTTGTAGGTATGAGATGAAAAAACAAAAGTGGTTATTGATAAGCCAACTCATGTTACTCTCTAGCAGAGGTGATACAGTGTACAGGTGCCAGATTGCCTGAGTCTGAGGCTCAGCAGGGCTCCTTTCCAGCTGTGTGACTGAGAGCAAGTTACTAAATCTCTCTGGGACTCAATTTCCTGTTATGTAAAATAAGGATAATAATGCCTCCTGCACAATATTGTAGAAAGGATTACACGAGTTAATACATGTAAACTGCTTAGAATGGTGACTGTCTTAGAGTAAGTGCTTACTAAGTTCTTACTATTATTATGTATACATGATATGGCTGGGAAAGGGTGACTCATTCAAGATTTTCAGAAAGAACTATTTATTGTGAAACAGGAAATGGCTCTTGAAAATATGTTTCTTCTATTTCATACCTGATCTGTCCTTGGTGATTCTTGTTTATTTTGATTTATTCATTCATGAACTAATATATTTTGACATTGTTTATAGTGTTGCAGATCCTAAAAGGGCAGATGGTCTGTAGGAGATCATGGTATTTTCAATAGAGGATGGATTTTGAAAAATACTCTAATGAGAGTTGTGTGAATGAGGTTCTCCTGGCCCATCTGGATCCATGAACAATCTATATAGATAAAGCATCTGGTTTTATTGGAAGTTGGAAACATACACATTTTAGCATGTGCTTTCTATTCCCACAGAGAATCTGGTGCATATATATATATTTTTTTTTTTCCAATTTAGGTAGTATGAGAATTTCCAAGCTCTGGATGAATGTCATTCAAAACTCTGCTGAGCTTGCTGCACTTTACCCTTTCAAAGAGACATTGTCGTTTGCATGCTGGCTTGGTAACTCTCAAGACTTTGGACTTCAGGGAGGGGCAATGGCTCAGAAGCTATTGCTTGGTTAACTTTGTGAACTCAGTGTGCACTAATGGTATGAACGAACAATGTAAATTTTTTTTTTTTTTTTTTTTTTTTTGCTGTACGCGGGCCCATCACTGTTGTGGCCTCTCCCGTTGCGGAGCACTGGCTCCAGATGCGCAGGCTCAGCGGCCATGGCTCATGGGCCCAGCCACTCCGTGGCATGTGGGATCTTCCCGGACCGGGGCACGAACCCGTGTCCCCTGCATCGGCAGGCGGACTCTCAACCACTGCGCCACCAGGGAAGCCCCAATGTAAATTTTTTAAACTTCAGAATAGATATTTCATCTTTTTAAGGCTGAGGTGAGTGAGGGTGAGGGAAGGGAGAATTGGGTGAAGGCAGCCGAAAGGTACAAACTTCCAGTTATAAGATAAATAAGTACTAGGGATGTCATGTACGACATGATAAATATAATTAGCCCTGCTGTGTGTTATATGTGAAAGTTGTTAAGAGTAAATCCTAAGAGTTCTCATCACAAGAAAATAAATTTTTTTCTATTTCTTTAACTTTGTATCTATATTAGATGATGGATGTTCACTAAACTTATTATGATGATCACTTCATGATGTGTGTAAATCAAATCATTATGCTGTACACCTTAGACATGTACAGTGCTGTATGTCAATTATATCTCAATAAAACTGGAAGAAAATAAAGATATTTTCTCTTTTTATCAAGATGTGCTCTTTTATTCCTGCCCAAGATCTGTTGATAAGGCTTGCCTTATGGTGACGTGAAAGTAATACAGATGTCGCTGGAGGGGCTCCAAGTAACTTGCCCATTTTGTTTGAAATTTCCATTTTTCAAATTAGACCATTGGATGAAGCCATTTTGTTATTGTTTATGAAGTCTTTGCAATAGTATAAATATGCTTCTTTGTGGGGGTAAACCCATTAGCCCTTCAGCATTCAGGGTAATCAACCATATTTTCAGAGGACAAGGCAGATATTTGTAAGTGTGGAAAGGTCGTGAGCACAGGGTGTGATTGTGAAAATACCGTGTGCCTTGGAGGGTTGGAGGTGGGCTGTAAAAAGGGAAGTAGAGGATGAGGAGGACAGATTCATTGCTCTGGTCTCCACATTCCTGTTGCCACATATATCTGTCCAAATTAATGTCAAAGAAGGATTCCATTTTGATGTAAGGTTATCATACCTTCTGGTTCTGTATAATGAAACTGCTTCTATACCACGGTTATTGGCCCATACTAATAAAACTGAATATCTTGCAGCCTCAGTTTTCTTACCTGTAAAATGGGAATATTAATGCCTACCTTTCAGGATTTTTGCAAGGCCTCAATGAGAGAACACGTGGAAGGACCCTGGCTGGAATATTTTAGGTCCTTGCTAAATGCTTTTACTTTCCTGTCTTTTAGTCCATGAAATTTAGGTACTTAATTGCATTTTTATTATATTTTTTGCTCTTATTTGCATATGTTAATCTTGCTTCCCACCAGACTGAATTTTTTGGAGGATAAGCAACATTTCTTTTTTTATTCTCTGCAGTATATGCTCGTATAGTACCTTGTACCTTTTCTTCATAGTGCAGCCTGTTTTATGTTTATGTATATGACCATTTAATTAGGTTTTCTTCCTTTTCGGTCTGTAAGCTTCATGAAGGCTAGAATCTTGTTTGATCTTGCTCAGAAATGTGTACTTAAGGCCTAAACTAGTGCCTGGCGTGTAAAAACTGTTCTGTAAATATTTGTGGAATGAATGAATGAATGATTGATTATTAAGTTAAACATAGTAGATTCTAAGTGAATACTTGTTCTGGGAAGGCTGAAACTACCTATCATATTCCTTCCAGACTTAGCCTGAAGCCTTGTAGGAGGCTATAAAAAGTTTGCAGAATTTTAACTAACACCTTAGATCTTTAAATAACAGTGTGTGGAAAATAAAAAAGGTTTACAAAATACTTTGAAGTGGTTCAGTACTTGATGTTATTTTAGTGGGAGGTCAGTAATGTTTGTTACAAATATGTTATTGTAAAGAACGTTTTAAGTGTAAATTACTGTTATTACTTTTAGCTAAAATTTATAAGTATTAACATCTGTGAATACTAATATTATTTTAAAATTTAGGCTTGAAGGACAAAGCTGTGAAACACTGTTTATTTTTCTTTCCTTTGTGAACTTTGCATAAATCTGATTGTATCTGAAGGGGTCTTTGAGAATGTGTGAGAACCTGGGGTGTCCTGGTCTTGGCAGTGCTCCTCCAGTTTGTTGTACTTCTCATAAATTCTTGCTTTTCTGTTCCCAGTGCTCTGCTAGACCATCATTCATTCATCCAAATGCTGACTCTCTTCACCCTTCAGGATTTTGACACATTGCTGATGCATGTCCTGACGGCAGAATCATTTCACATATTGAATTGAGTCAGCATCTTCACCTTTCCTCTAATCAAATTACAATTTTATTGCGAAGTAATCTCACCGGATATTAGTAGGTCAAAAGTTCAATATTATTTCCTTCAAATATGGCTTACACAATTGGACACACACACAAAAGGGGAAGAAGGAAACCCTACATGTGTCATCAATTTATGTTGTTCATTTGTTAGGTATTTTTTAGAAAGCTGACATTTATGGAACATCTTCCATGTGCCAGGCATTGTGTGAAACATTTTATGTATTATCTTATGAAATGTTTGAGCTGTCACTGTGACAGAGCTGCTCTTCCTAGATTCATTTTGCAAAGGATAAGCTCAGCAGTGCTTTTTAGCAACAACAATGTAACAGCTAAAGTTTATTAAGCACCTAAAGTGTTCCAGACATTGTTCTATGTGTTTTTATTTTTATTCAATCACTTAATCTTTAAGTCAATCATATGAGATAGGTATTACTCTTATGCCCTCGTTTACATGAGGAAACGAATGCACTCGGTCTCAGCTCTGGTTTTCCACCTAGGAAGTGGCAAAGCCAGGCTTGGAATCCAGCATTCTGGCAGTCTGATTTTGTAGCCCATTATCTTAACTGCCATCCTACTCCCCAAATTGCCAAGCTGGTACACCGAGGAGCCTGATTAGAACCCAGGTCCCCGACTTCAAAGTGTGGGACCTGAAGAATAATCTCAGCCATTTGGAAGAATGGAGAATGAGTTTATATTTTTTTCAAGTTTCCAATTTTTAATTGTGCTGAAAGAAATCAACTTAATTTGGCATTGTAAACATTTCTGTGATGTTCCTCCAGAATTACAACTGACAAACTTTTGAGATAGTAGACTTAGGTGCCATGCTTAGTGTTAATTTTATTACTCTTATTAATGCCAGATCTTATTTTTCATATTTGGTCTGGCTCCTTAAGTGGAAGATACAGTTGTAGAATATGTTTCCTAAAAGTCATTTTTAGTATAACTGAAGAGAAAATGTTTGTACTACCCAGTGGCATATTTAGCTAAGCCCTGGGGTACCACATTGGGTATAGAATACTGAATTATATCTAGATTCAGTAAAGAGGCTTGTGCTTAGAATTGCCTCATTAGCAGGCTTATCTTCAAGTTTCAATGACTCTTGCTACCTTTGGTGACAGATATTTGTGGCCAGGAAATCAGTAGCAAAGAAGGGACTTATGTCATAAATATTCTGGTTCTAACTCGTATCATATCTTACTATTTAGTGTTTTAAAATGCTTCTCTGCTCTGAAGGTGTTAGGCTTTCCAGATACATTCTTTGTCTTTTACAAAATTTCTGTACTACTTTTCTCTAAGTTTCCATTTTGGAGTCATGCACTCACAATTATGCATACATATGTACATAATACATGACTACGTACATGTAAGTTCCTGTCTCTGTTGTTTTATACTTGACAGTACTGTTTTTATACATAATAAGAAATAAGGTTTCAAAATGGATTTCATTTTTCTTAGTATGGTATTTCAAATCTGAATTTTGGATTTCCTCAAACCTTATATATGGGCTTTACATTTATATTTAATTTCTGTTAATTTGTATGAATCATAGGCACATTCCATAATTAGTGTTGTGTACTACATGTCATCACTGGATTTTATTGCCCAGATTATGACTTTAATTGTACATATACACTCTTTATTACTATTGGGATTAGAGGCCATTCCACTGTACTCACTCAGTCCTCTGTCACTCTCAGGAGCTTAAGGTCTCATGTTTAAAACTCCCAGCTGAGGTTCAGAAATAGCATCTCTAAGCTGGCATTGCAACATTGAGTTGACTCTTTTCTGTACTTTAAATCTTTTTTTAAAAAAAGTTTAATGATATCTTTGGTGTCAGCTATAAGTTGTGAAATACCAGACATGGGCTTAATTGATGTTAATGTGATATATATCTATTTAATTTGTTTTTTTTTTTAAGATGTTGGGGGTAGGAGTTTATTAATTTATTTTTATTTTATTTTTGGTGTATTGGGTCTTCATTTCTGTACGAGGGCTTTCTCTAGTTGTGGCAAGTGGAGGCCACTCTTCATCGCGGTGCGCGGGCCTCTCACTATCGCGGCCTCTCTTGTTGCGGAGCACAGGCTCCAGACGCACAGGCTCAGTAGTTTAATTTGTTTTTAAACCTCGTATCATACTGTTAAAATAGCTGAGGTTCATCTCATTCTGAACTGATTCCCCCTGATGTTAATCCTCAAAACAAATGGAAAGTAGATAGGCCATTTTTATCCCTTGCAGAAGTAATCCCTTGGGAAGGGGTTTGGGTGGGGGTGGGTCAATTAGCTGAATACTTGAAAATAATGTGTTCTTTTATTGCAGTTTTTTTTTTTGGTGGGGGAGGGTCAACTGAAGGATAAGTGCTTGCTGAAAAATCTGTAATCCCATTAATTTATTTCTTACCTTATAATCATGGCACAAGTGAAAGTAGTCTTTTTGAAGATTTTTGTTGCTCATACTTTTGAACCTGGCTGAAAATTGGGCTTTAACAGTGCTGACTCTTGGGCACATCCCAGAAGTTTGTTCTATTAATTATTTTTTAATCAGATTATGATTTTATGATTTACTCCTTATCTTAAAAGCCAAATGTGGGAGAGAAGACAACTTGTGGTTATCTGAGGGTTTTTTTTAAATAAATTTTTTTTATCATTGTGTTCTGAATTCATAGCATTTTTTTTTTTTTTTTTTTTTTTTTTTTGCAGTATGTGGGCCTCTCACTGTTGTGGCCTCTCCCATTGCGGAGCACAGGCTCCGGACGTGCAGGCTCAGCGGCCATGGCTCACGGGCCCAGCCGCTCCACGGCATGTGGGATCTTCCCGGACCGGGGCACGAACCCGTGTCCCCTGCATCGGCAGGCGGACTCCCAACCACTGCGCCACCAGGGAAGCCCTCATAGCATTTTTTAAAAAATTTATTTTTAATTTAATTTATTTTTGGCTACGTTGTGTCTTTGTTGCTCTGTGCGGGCTTTCTCTAGTTGCGGTGAGCGGGGGTTACTCTTCGTCGCGGTGTGCAGCCTTCTCATTGTGGTGGCTTCTCTTGTTGCAGAGCATGGGCTCTAGGCGCGCGGGCTTCAGTAGTTGTGGTGCGCGGGCTCTAGAGCACAGGCTCAGTAGTCGTGACGCATGGGCTTAGTTAAGCTCCTCGGCGTGTGGGATCTTGCCGGATCAGGGATCGAACCCGTGTCCGCTGCATTGGCAGGCGGATTCTTAACCACTGTGCCACCATGAAGTCCCTATCTGAGGGTTTTAAATAGATGGCCTTTGTTTAATTGAACTTTGGTATTATTCGATAAAATTTCAAAAATTAATATTTCTAAAACTTTATTTAGAATTTATTTTGTAAATGCTTTTAAAGTAATTTTGAAGATGTACCCAAAAAGTAAATGTAAGTCTTTCTCTACAGAAAATAGTTTTAATAGGAGTTATAAAATAGGGAATTGATTCCATACTGTATGTTGTAAATATTTGATAGACGTTTGTCAAATAAAGGATAACTCTTTGAAAGTACTTTTGGAAAGCACTCTACAGCCTACAAAACACTTATTCATTTACTTCTCACTCAACCCTGTGCAGTACATTTTCTCAGTTTTACAGATAAGGAAACTAATGCTCAGAGAAGTAAGTGGTTTGTCCAGTATCTCCTAGTAAACCATAAAGGTGTGATTCCATTTCAGAACTGGAGTGAAGGACAAAGTCCTTACAGTGTTTCCCAAGGCCCAACATGATCTCCTACACTCCTCGTCCCTTACTCTTCTGACCCATCTCCCTACTTTCCACTCAGGCTCCAGCCATGTTCGCTTCTTTGCTGATGCTCAGATTCACCTGCACACTCCCTGCTGCCAGAGTACCTTTGCGTTTACTATCCCTCTGCTCAGGCACTCTCCCCCCAGATACCCTCTTGGCTGACTACCTCACCTCCTTCAAGTATTTGCTCAAATGCCATCTTTCAGGTTAATATTCCACTTAAAATCATACCCTCCAACCCAACATGTCTCATCCCCCTTGCCCTGTATATTTTCCCCCAGAGCATATACCATACAATGTATTTATTATTTTTAGTTGCAGTTATTTGTCTGTTGCTGCTGGAATGTAAAGCTCTGTGAGAGAAGGGGTTTTTGTCTCTTTTCTTCGTTGTTATATCCCTGCAGTGCTTAGACCTCAGTGAGTGTTCAGTGAATATTTGGTGAATGAATGCAAAGCCTATGCTCTTTGCACCAGATCTCCACTTTTCATTTATTAATGATACACTTGACAAAATTATTAGTATATTTTTGCTACGAAGGGCATTCCAAGTAATACTACTTCATTAGTTTTGTGCATTCACCTTCATTTTGAATATTTTTCCTGTTGCATTTTTCTCTCATCTGTGAATATAAACCACTCTGTTTTTAAAAGTCAGCCAGATTTTTTTTTTTAGAAAATGTTAGAAAGTAAGACATTATCTTTTTGGATATTAATAGGGGTAGGTAGTTCAAAGAACTAAGGAATCGTGCATTTTTTAGTTAGGTTTTTGTCAAGTCAGCTGGACTTTTTTTTTTCTTTTTACTTTCATAAATGTATCATTAAAAACCATCCTATTTTAAAATTTTATTTATGTATTTCTAGTTTTCTTGAGATATAATTGGCATATAACATTGTGTAAGTTTAAGGTATACAGTATGTTGATTTGATACACTCATATATTGCCAAATGATTACCACCATGGTGTTAGGTAACACCTCCATCTGGTCACATAATTATGATTTCTTTTTTGTAGTGAGAACATCTGAGATCTACTCTTTTAGCAACTTTCAAGTATATAATATAGCCGTATTAACTATAATCACCATGCTGTCATCAGATCTCCCAAACCTATTCATCTTATAACTAGAAGTTAATACCCTTTGACCAACATCTCTCCATTTCCTCTACCCTTCCAGCCCTGGTAACCACCGTTCTAGTCTCTGTTTCTAAGAGTTTGACTTTTTTAGATTTCACATATAAGCAGTATCCTACAATATCCATCTTTCTCTGTCTGACTTATACTTAGTCCATCTTAGTTGTAAAATTTGCATTTCATGACTTGGTATTATTAAAATATTAGGAAATAATTTATTCTATTAAATATGTTATATTAAACCTTTTCCTCTATTCAGTATAATTTTATTTCTAGAGGAATAAAGTTCTAATTTATGGTTAAAAATATGGGGAAATAAGATTCAATATGTAGAATTTATTGACTCAACCTGCATTTATTATGTGCCTACCATATTCTAGAAACTTCTTTTAGGGGCTGGGTATTAAAAGAAGAACAAGACACGATTCATCGGTTAAAAAAAAAAGGTCCCAATGTAATGTGGCAAGTCCTTGAATGGAGTTATGTATAAAGTTTTATGAGGATTTTTATGTTACAGGATTTCTAAGGGCTCCATGGCTGCCATAGAGTGAGGTACTCCTATACTAATACAGGGTATATGATTATCTTCTCAGCTTTTACAGTCGTCTAAATACAATGGAAAGTAGTACTGTCGTTACAGCTGGACATCTGTTATCCATGCTAGAAATGTTGGAACAAAGGAATGATGTGGCTCAGAGAGTCCCAAATACAGACTAGTGGAAAAGTTGTTACTGGTACTGGGCAAAGTGAAAAAGAAGTAGAAGGGAAGCAAGATCGAGAGAAAACGCATCTCTGTGTGTGTATGTGCTCGCATGGGTGCAGGCACGCATGCGTGTGTACCTGTGTGTGGAGGATTACCACCCTCCTTTTTAAGGAAGGATTTCTAGGTTTGTCCTTTCTCTTCTTTTACTATCCTAAAGGTCCTTTTGTTTTTTTGTTTTTTTTTTTTTTGCTGTACGCGGGCCTCTCACTGCTGTGGCCTCTCCCGTTGCGGAGCACAGGCTCCGGACACACAGGCTCCGCGGCCATGGCTCGCGGGCCCAGCCGCTCCGCGGCATGTGGGATCTTCCGGGATAGGGGCACGAACCCGTGTCCCCTGCATCGGCAGGCGGACTCTCAACCACTGCGCCACCAGGGAAGCCCGGTCCTTTTGTTTTATGAAATTATAGTGGAAATAAGTGGTGGCTAGTTATTATTTTAATTCCTTTTCCTGAAATAAAAAAAAAGTCAACTTGCTCTTTTTAATAATCTTACTGGTAAAATCCCCAGAGGGAGCCACTGTCAGGGATACTTTAGAATACTGTATAATTAATTCTTGCAGCCCTTATTTATTTATTTATTTTGGTATAGCCCGGCATGCTTCAGGAATCCCTTATATTCAGAAGGCCCTGGTCCCTATCCCCCTGGTGTCTCAGCTGTGCAAAGAAGCCCATAGGTAATGAATTGATAGTAGAGAGATCGACTGCGTTAGAAGCTGTGGTGGCTTCTATCCTGTTGATAAGTTTGGTGTCAGGAAAGTAATGCAATACCTATAATTAGGAATTGATCAATTTTTAAAAATAAATTTATTTATTTTAAAAAGAATTTTTGGCTGTGTTGGGTCTTCATTGCTGTGCGTGGGCTCTCTCTAGTCGTGGTGAGCGGGGGCTACTCTTCGTTGCGGTGCATGGGCTTCTCATTGTCGTGGCTTCTCTTGTTGCGGAGCACGGGCTCTAGGTGCGCAGTCTTCAGTAGTTGTGGCACGTGGGCTCAGTAGTTGTTGCTCGCGGGCTCTAGAGCTCAGACTCAGTAGTTGTGGCGCACAGGCTTAGTTGCCCCGCGGCATGTGGGATATTCCCGGGCCAGGGCTCTAACCCGTGTCCACTGCATTGGCAGGCAGATTCTTAATCACTGTGCCACCAGGGAAGCCCCTACGCATTAATCCATTTTTAAATGCTTTATTTTTCTTGTCCTGACAAGTTTCAATGACCACCTTGGCATTAGAAGGTAAAGCATGAGGGAGAATTACGAAAGGTTGGAAACAGAAATATTTATTAGAAATGTGTATGTGTGTGTGCATGTGTGTGTTTCCTATTTTTTCTGAGTAGAACATAGTGTCAAAACAGTGTGAAAGCTCTGAATCCTGTGATTTTGACGCTGAGGCCACTATTCTGCATTAGTGGACACCTTTGGGTTTTGCTTATAAACTGGAGTGTACCTATTTGTCAGCTTTTGGGAAAGGATGACTGGAGAGATCCATGAAAGAATAATAATACATGTTGCTTGTCCAAGCTGGGAGGAATCATTAATATATTATTATTATTTAAAACTTTAATTTACCCACCTACTATTGTTCACTCATTTAAGGCTAATTTTGTGCTGTTTAAGTTTTGTTTTTTTTGTTTTTTTTGCGGTACGCGGGCCTCTCACGGTTGTGGCCTCTCCCGTTGCGGAGCACAGGCTCTGGACGCGCAGGCTCAGCGGCCATGGCTCACGGGCCCAGCCGCTCCACGGCATGTGGGATCTTCCGGGACCGGGGCACGAACCCGCGCCCCCCTCATCGGCAGGCGGACTCTCAACCACTACGCCACCAGGGAAGCACTACATCTTTTCTTAAACAAATAACCAGCCTTGACAGTTTACCCATTGCCCCAGTGGAGGTGGTGGTTGTTAGCTGCTACTGTTTATCACAGTCATCATCATCATCATCATCATCATTATTGTTATTGGTGAGGGCACTGGAGTAAGACTACCTGGGTTCAGATTCTAGCTGCGGTCCTTAGTAGTGGGTGATGCTGGGTAAGCGACTTAGCCGTCTGGGCCCCTGTTTTTCATCTGAAAAACTGGGATATTAATAGTGGCCACTCATAAGGTCTTCTGAGGATTAAAAGGGATAATGTGTGTCAGGAGCTTAGCACAGTGCTTTGCAGTAGTGAATGTTCGTTAACATTGTCATCATTCTTTTTACCTTGAAATATCAGTACTGGCCTTACCTGCTTTACGGTTTGTTGTTTAATTAATGCACCTTGGTTTCCTTCTTTTGATACTATTTTTATGGTGTAGTAGTTCTACGAGACATGTTTTGACCCTAAAAAAAAAAAGGTGTATGCTAATAATCAGCAAAGTGTTTTTCGATCTTCCTAATAGACTGCGAAGAGTTCTAAAAGCAGCCAATTCTACATTCACATATTTATAGCCAAGGCAAAGAAGGAATGCTTTCACTGTTGTAGGTGTTGCCAACGACCTGCCTTTGCTTGAAAATCAGAAATTTTCCCTGTTAGCTTTAAATAAACTGAGAAAGAGAATTTCAAAGGTGAAGGAGATGAAAGAAGGATTTTAAAAGTTATTACTTTAAAAACAGTGGTTTTCAGCTGTGGTCGCACATTGAAATCACATGAGCTGCTTCTATAAAATACAAATACCTTGTAGTGGAAACACACCCCACTACCACCACTAGCATCAACTACAAACTTTTTTGGAACCCCTATTTTGAATACAGTAATAAAGTAATTGGAATGGTCAGGTATTTAATACTTATCTTAGCTCACATGTCAGTTTCTTATTTGCTTATTATTAACATGGAACTATCTTGTGTAACCAACATGGTATACTTGGGTTCAGTTCATAGTACATGAAGCCTAATTTTCTTATCTGATTCATTGTAAGGATTTATAGTGGTCTTCGTGTTGTAATGAAATATTGTTGGCTATGTCTGTGATTTTTTTTCTCAAGTGTCAAAAGCAATTCCTAATGGAAGCATAGTTCCACAAATAAAATAGGATTCTTTTTAGGTTTTTTGAAATAGGTACAACAAAAAGGGAATGCTACCTGTTGTATCTATGTTTAGAAGTAAAGTTGGTGGCAAGGGTTTAGACAGGCCACATGGACAGGCTATTAGGCATTTTACCACATGTGCTAACATATCACACTTTAGTCCTTCAAGGCTAAGTCAACTTAATATTTTAGTGCTAAGCTCTTCTCTGTGCTGTGAGACTAATTTTCTGTAAATATATTCTCATATGCATATGCAGGTACAATTTTCATTGACTTTGTTGAAGTTTTGGAGGGTCGTTTGTGAGGGACTGATCGCATACTTGGATGGGGATGTGTTCACCTTAAGGAAAGTTCTAAAGGATGAGGTGGAAGGGATCAAAGACCACATTTACATGCTCAATCTCTGCAGGTACCTTTATTTTTTGTGAGAATAGGGGAAATGGATATAGAAGGGCTAAGTGTGTAATATTGTAGGGCATTTTCAGGTGAAAAGTATTGTTAATTTAGAAGAATATGTTTTCCATTTCTTTTGAATGGGAATAACCAGCTATAAATATTGTTCATCAGGAGCTCAAAAAATGTTACTGCTTAGCTTCCAATGCAAACATGACCATTTTATGGAAATTTTATCTGTATGCATTTAAACAGCTTATGTGTAAATAACTTATCAGCCCACATTTTTTTTTTTAAACCAATCTGCTTTCTTCCTGTGATATTGTGTCTAATCAGTTTAATGTTGTGGGCCTTCTTTATTTCCTCGGTTGGCACATTTGCAGGTTGCAGTGATTTTCAACAATTTCATTTGACTGGAGTCCCAGAGCACCAAACCCGAAGGACATTGGGCTCATGTTCTATTTCTTGTACCTTTGCTACTTTCTGCTTTGCAAAGTCTTGACTGAGTCAGGCCCCAAGGGAAGATGGGCTGATACTGGATCCATGACTGTATGCCCCAAACTTTAGATGGGATGGAACAATGAAAGCTCTTGATTAAGGAGGAAGGAGCTTCTGCCAGTTATAAACAAATAAATAATAAATAAACAACCAGCCCTTAAAATCATAATGAGGGTGAGGGGACAGGTGTGTGTGTGTGTGTGCGTGTGCACACGTGCACACGTGTATGCCTGTGTAACTAAATGTATATAATGCCTGTTGACTGTTCTTTAGACACAGGAGAATCTTTGTCCCTTAATCTGTACTTGCAGCCTCCCTCTACTGTTGAATTCTGTGCCCATTTTTCCATTACCTTTTGCACTTGTAAATTTTAAAATTATTTGGGTATGAACACCTTGGAGGTGAGAGTAATCATTTCCCCAACTTACGGATGAAAATTGATAGGAGGCTGTTGAGAGATGGTGATAGAAAAGCACGTGTGAGAAAATGACTAATGCTGAAAAGGAAAGAGAAGGACAATACAGTGAGAAATGCAACTGCCAAGAGCATCGACCATTTAGCTGGTCAGTACATTATTTCCTTGGGTGAGAAACATATTCTGGAAATTAAATTAATTCTAAGAGTTTTTCCAGAGCAGTGGAATCTGACCTTATGGAATCTTATCAAGCTGGGATCATTAGATCAGTTACTCTCCCCTTTAAATGAATACTAACATTGGATGGATGGGTTGTTGTGCTAATGACCTGCATGGTATTATATAACCACTTACTGATTCCTCATTATTTATGGTTATGATTCTGTGGGATCCCTCTCCTGCTGTTAGGGACGGCCTGTGCAGGACAGAGGTTTCCATTGGAAGATAGATGACACAAGCATCCATTGCCTGGTTTGCTTTGGGATTCTGCGATGACCCTTAATTTTTCTAGTTTACATTTATTTTGAACGTCTATATATATTTTTCCTTCATTGAAGTTACTAAACATTTAGATTTTCAGGTGGCTTGGATTTGGGAGGTGGGTAGCTTTGAGTTGTTAAAATCTAGTGTTACTGCATGTGGTCAAAATGTACTGCTTGTCTGATTTCTTCTTTTTGTCATTTATGAGATTTTCTTTATGGCCTAGTACCTGATACATTTTACAAATGTTTCTTTTTTTTTTAACATCTTTATTGGAATATAATTGCTTTACAACGGTGTGTTAGTTTCTGCTTTATAACAGAGTGAATCAGCTATACACAAATGTTTCTTTAAAAAGAATATTTGTATTGCTACTGGGACTGGTTCCATAGACATTAAACTTGTATCACTGGAACCTTCTGCACTACTCAGAGTGTTCCTTCTCTGATCCTGGCTGGTCCTACCTTTTCACATTCTACTTTTTTTATATCCCACTGGGTCTAGGGAAATGAGGGCAAGGAGGTTGGGAGCAGCACAGCCATGTGGGGCAGTCTGAGGGCCAAACATTATAGGAAGAGCCCTATGCTTGGACTGTTGTGAATTAGGTCATCTTTCAGCATGAATGCAAACACAATTTTAAAAAGTTGTTGTAATGGAATTGGCTCTTTCAGGACACCATTCCCCTTTTTTCTTTTGGTCAGTCTTGATTACTTAAATTCTTTAATTTAGGTGAAGGAAGTTATTTTAGAGGAATTTAGTCTGTGATAAAGGATAAAGCATAGCTTGTTGCTGTATGTGTTAATTTCTGGGGAATGGGCTAGAGGGGTTCAGCATGATAGTTTATAATGAGGGCATGTTGGAAATTAATTGGCTGATTTCTTTCTGTGTTCTTCCTCTTTTCTCTTTGTACATACCCTCTTTTATGGAATATGGTATTACTCTTGTGTTTCACTGAGTTTGATTGTTGCCCAGTGGTGAAGAGTTCAGGCTTTGGAGCCAGTTTGCCTGAGTGGGAATCCTGTCTCCACTGCTTATTAGTTCTAAGACTCTGCACAGGTCACTGACTCTCTCTGTGTCTTGGTTTTCTCATCTGTTAAATTGAAAATAGTACCTACTGCATAGGGTTGTTGTCGGGACTAAATAAGATATAATATATGTAAAGTGCTTAGAATAGTACCCAGTAATAGTGCTCAATAAATGTAAGCTTTTATCATTATTCCATTGGTTAGGTAGATAGCCTGCCTCACATTTGTCTATGACATTATATCAATTTGGATAAATAAAGAATACATTTCAACTGTCTAACATTAAGAAAAAGAGCTAAATGTTAACTGCCTGAAATTTTTTAAGTAGCCAAATGTGAATCTCTTGAGTATCATTGCAGTGACCACAAAGAGTAATCATTGTTGTCACTGCTTAAATGATGGTTTGCTTTTTGGAGGAAAAACTGTCATTTATAGATGCTTTTACATATGCTGACTTAAGGAGTTCTCCATGTACATGGTCTGATTTTTTAAGCATTATTAAAGTTACTGTATCAAAAGTAGGATTAATTAAAATTTGTCCTGAAGACTTTAATGTTACATTAATAAGCCTTTTCTTGTTCCCTGTGCATTGTCAAAACTCCCCTTCAGGTTTGAGGTATGGAATCTGATTTAGAACTTAGAAGACTTCAGTAATTAACCATGATGGTCGTGTACATATAATTAGCCATTGGTTAATGATATAGTCATGTTGATAAGCAGCCTTATTTAGTTTTTGTTTGTTTATGTAAATACCTGAAGCAAATAGCAATGAAAGGGAAAGCTTGGTTTGTCTAAATTTAGTTCTTATAAAGTTTAAATGTTTCAGAAGTGATTAAGTCTAGGGTCATAGAATAAGACATATGTCATGGCTGAACTCAAGTCCCCAATTCTTTGACTATAAGATACATTAGGCCTTTGGGGATTTATGGGGTGGTGATGGAAGGGGCAACTCACTGGTTGAGAATAATTTCTAAATATGTAACTTGTTTTTGCTGAGAGTAGCAGTGGTGCTATATACCTTTAAAAACATCGACTACTTCTTGTTCCCTTATATCTGGTAGGGAAATGCTATACTTTCTGATGCCCATTGCACCTCATCTAGGTTTACCCCAAAGTTGATGTCAGTAGGTGGTGTTTGGGGGGAATTATCCATGAGGCCCTGGGTACATGGGCTGGCGCTTGGGTTGTGGGCTGTGGGGAGGCAAGGGGGTTGTGCAGAGGAGTCATGTAGATCCTGTGACTAGGAATCTAGCCCTCTCTCCCTGCTGCTGGTGGCTGTAAGATGGGTGCTGTTAGCCGTTGCACTTACCTCCAGGGAGCAGGTGGCCCACGCTGTGAGGCCACTGTAAAGCATTTACTGGGAGGCTGGCAACTGAGGATGGTAGCAAGTGACAGGCCAAACATTGTTCAAGTCCTTCTTGAGTCGTACAGAAGGAATGTGGGAGTGTGGTTAGAGACCCAGGTGCTGAGCCCAGCCTCATAACTCATTCATTGTGGGACCTCCATGATTGTCTCTAACTTTCTTTGTGAAAAATAGAGAATAATAATATGATGCCACCTGCTTACCTCAAAGAGTGTTCGGAGGATTAATGAGTTAATTGCCTTGGATGAAGGCAGCAGAGGTTCTCTTGTTATAATTTCATCGCCTTTCCAGAGAAGCTCCAGTTTGGTGGAATAAAGTAGTGGAAAGAAGATAAGAGTGGAAAGAGCTATCGACAACTTAGTTGGTGTCTTTCAAGTCTAACTGTAGGTCAGGTTTCCATTCTCGCTGGGGAATTTTAGTGTAAAATTTCTACATATTTTTTAGAAACGACACCAAACCAAATGTCTGACCTGCTGCCTGTAGGAAAAGAACAGATGTTTATTCTGAGAACATATTAATAAAAATGTTAGTGGTTTTCTCCCCCCGTAAATGAAGAAGATGGGTCAAAAGGGAGAGCCTAGATTTTAGTAGCGTTTGCTCTCATTGTCCCATTACTGACGTGCCCTTTTTGAGAGAGTTGGTATTGCTTGATTTTGTTGATTTTTCGAGTTTCTTTGACAAAGAAGCGTCATAGATATCAAGCCAAAACAAAACAGGAAATATAAACTCACACACCCAACAGTTGCTTTAAATACCAAGGATGTCAGCATGAAATTAAAATGAATCAACTGACATTTCTGCTTTGAAATTATTTTAGTAAAATTAATTTAAACCAACAGTGAAAACTTCTGTATCTACCTTATAATGGAAAGTTTGACCTTTTTCAGTGTTTTTGGCTTAAGGGTGTTGACATTGGGGTGTTTTTGGTTAAAATTTGCTTCAACTCTCTAACAGCTCTTGGGATTTTGGTCAATCTTTGGTGGCTGAATAGCAAATGCTGTCAATTGTGTTGGTACCATGTAGTTTCCAAAGACAAGGTCTCTGAAGTAGTGGATATGGTATCCCCTCCTGCCCATGTGTAACTGTTTAAAAGAACACTGTTGTCATGTGAATTCTTATTTTTTTGAGCTTGCTTTTGAAGTTAACTTTCACAGAGAATTCCTGTTACCTAGAAATTGATGACAGACTTACACCATTTCCTTTTTTTTTCTTAGACGTTCCATCCTCAGAGCAGCCTGAACTGTTCCTAAAGAAACTTCAGCAGTGCTGTGTCATTTTTGACTTCATGGACACGCTATCTGATCTTAAAATGAAAGAATACAAGCGCTCCACTCTTAATGAACTGGTGGACTACATTACAATAAGCAGAGGCTGTTTGACAGAGCAGACTTACCCTGAAGTAGTTAGAATGGTGAGTTTCTTTTTTTCGCCGCGGACACATTTAAGCACCTTCCTTAGGGACTCACAGGTGTATTTACTGCAGGGTCAGGTCACTGGAGGTCACCTCCACAAATGAGAGCCAACCTTCTGAGAGCTAAGCACAAGTAGTCGGCACAATACTAAAATTTGAAGAGCATGATTTCATGAGAATGAAATCCAGAACTTTTCATCTACAACAGTATTGGAGGAATCAGTGACTTCAAAATACGAAGCAAAGATTGCCAGGGTGTTACTGGATTTCTGGCATTGGGAAAAGAAAAGACACAGGAGAATCAACAAAAGTTTTAGATCTGTGTCTGAAAAATATTCAAGCCTGTTGGATGTCTTGATTTTTTTTTTCTCCCTATTCACTGTGGTATATTAGAAATGGCTTTAAGCTTAATGAAATCGTGGTATGTAGAATCTAGGTAAAGCCTCTCTTGGCTTTATAAACTAATCATTCTCTTTATAATCTTAAAAACAGGAGTGATGTCTTTCATTATTTTTGAACAGCGTCTTGTAATTTGTGTGGTCGTTAAGAGTTATGAGAAGAAACATTATTAGCATAATACAAGTAATTATATTCTTATTGTGTCAATAATTATATTAGCTTTTCAGAAGCTGAGCCAAAATATAGTTTTCTGTTAGATTTCTGTGGGAGGGTTGCCTTCCTTGGCATCCTAGAAGATCTTGGACCTAGAGAGCACATGATATCTGGAGGAGGTGGGGCTGGTCTACTAACTCGAGAAGTTATGCTGAAGAGATCCAAGGGGGTCAGTGCATCATGGGAAGCCCACTGGGGAATCTCGCCCACCCTCTGTGTACTGCTGAAAATGTACTTAGCCTTTCTTTTTCACTTTTATGACTTGTATTCAACAAATGCAGAAAAGAGACATCTGTGATGGGGTAGTTATGGTTAAAAATGAATAGTTCAGATTTGGGAAGGGACCTGAATTATCACAACTTGAGAAACTATGACAGATATATGAAGGTCATTTCAAAACAATGTCCAATATATTCCTCAGATCCATATTGGAGTGTATATTGCATTTGTTAATTTATAGGAACGTAAAACAGGGTTTTGTATGTTAACTGTTTATATTGTGGTTCTTGAGCAGTGGCTCTCAACCAGGGGCGATTTTCCCTGCCAGGGCACCTTGGCATTGTCTGGAGACATTTTTGGGAGTCACAACCAGGGGTGGGAGGTGGGGTGCTACCAGCATCTAGTGGGTGGAGGCCAGGAATGCTGTTAAACATCTTACAGTGCACAGGACAGCATTGTACAACAATTTTGTAGATTGTTCTACAACAAAGAATTGGAGATAATTCTACAACAAAGAATTATCTGGCCCCAAATGTCAGTGATGCCACTGTTGAGAAACCATGCTCTAGAGTTTGCATGTTCTCTACACCTCTTACCCTGATACTTAAGATCTTCTCTAGCCCACCTGCCTTCTGCAGAGCACAGTCCCTTGGTTTTAACCTACCCATGTCCTCAGCTAACGGAGGTATCCACCATTTGTAAATTTCTTCTATATCTTTCCATGGATAGTCCGTGAATATTGAAGCATATACAAGCATATATGTATAAATATTGTTTTTTGTAAACACACAAATGGTAGCATACTATACACACTCTCTGTACCTTGCTTTTTTTACTTAGCAGTATATAATGTACATCAGTACATATAAAGCTGCCTCATTCATTTTTATAGCTGCATTTCGTTGTGTGGATGTGCCATAATTTATTTAACCATGAGCCCATGAATATCCTTGTACACACCTCAGTTTGCCCTTCTGCGAGAACATCTGGGTATTTGTGGATTTGTTTTGTAATAGCCCCTTTCCCTGTTCCTGGACCTTTGTGAATTCCCTGCCCTCCTGCCTTTAATTCTGATTCCCCCCTTCCTTTCAAGATCTGGCTTACAGTGCTACCACTGGTTCCTGAAAAGCCCAGAGTTTTCTCCTTCCTTCACTTCTACCACTTCTTGGCAACTCACCCTTTTAGAATTTGTTCATTTGCTGCTATTTAATCCTTTCACACGTTTATCTGATTTTTCTAATTAGGCTGTAAGTACTCCTAAGCAGGAACTGTTTGGAGTTGTCCTGCACATCTCTGTGGCCTCTGTAATACCTCCTAGCCCAGGCCTACCTGGAGATTGTTGAATGAATAGATGAATTCCCTCTTAAAATAGGGGCATTTTAGGCTCTCAAATTAGGATGAAGATATTGGATGTCATTGGATTATATTCAGCTTTAAACCCAGTAGCTGGCTCAATCCAAAAACCCATTCATTCCTGTGAACCAACTTGGTCCTAAACCAGCTTGAGTCTCTCAAAGGAGACCATTTTCTCTTCTTACCACCTCCTCCCATGCCCCTCTACCCCAACAAAAGAACTTTTAACAAAAGACTCCTGGACTTCCCTGGTGGTGCAGTGGTTGGGAGTCCGCCTGCCAATGCAGGGGACGCGGGTTCGTGCCCTGGTCCGGGAGGATCCCGCATGCCGGGGAGCGGCTGGGCCCGTGAGCCATGGCCACTGGGCCTGTGCGTCCAGATCCTGTGCTCCGCAAAGGGAGAGGCCACAGCGGTGAGAGGCCCGTGTACCGCCAAAAAAGACTACTGTCATTCGTGTGGGAATGTGTACTTTAAAATGTATTTAAGCCCTACTTTAGGAAGTATTGAATCTGTAGCATGCATGCTATTCTAGGGCATTAGATAATTGACTTTCTGGGTGATAGTTTAGGGTTCTCAGAGGTGTAATTTATTTTTCATATTTTGTGATTTGTGGAATCGCTACCTACTAATTTTGCATGGTTCCTAGACAATCTGGCATTTATAGAGAAGGAAGTAGTGTGGCAGAGTAGAAAGAGAAAGGGCTTTGAAACCACACAAACCTGGGTTCAAATGCCAACTCCGGCCATACTTACTTGCTTCATCACTTCGGACAGAGCCCTCCATCTTTGGAGTCCTCAGTTTTCGTGAGGTGCTAAGAGGTATGTGGCATTGGGGGAAGGGCAGCCACAGTCCCTCCTGCCCTGCTTCACGAATTGTCCACCTGAGGAAAGTCGTGCTTTGTTTGTACATCAAGGTTCTCACCACCTCAGACACACATACAACCTAGTAAACAGGGATTTATGTCTCTTTAAGAAGGGTTGGAACCAAGTCCCAACTTGCCCTCTACTCCCTTCTGTTTTGCCACGTGTGAGCCCCTTGTGTGTAGAAATCCTGGTGCTATTACTGCTCACTTTCCTCATCTGTAGTGTACCTACCTTTTGGGTATTTTGTGAGGATTGGCGATGATGTACGTAAAGCTCTTAGAACAGTCGCTAACACATGGCAAGCATTTAATCAATGATACTGTTACTATATTTTGTGATTTCATTATTAGATACTTGACTTTATAATCATTGGGGGAAACCCAGAGTTCCTGTTTGTGGACTTAAAATGCTCTATTAGCTCGATATGCTATATCCCATTGCCTCAGTGGTCCTCAAATTCTGTAATTCCAATCCTGCCTGTTGAATAGTTACTGTCCCCACCTATTCCTCTTTCTTATTACTGTAACATGAAACTGCTTCACTAGGATTAGTGCTTTTAATAAAATATCAGTGAAGCGATAGCTAGGTTTTGCAAACCAGGATAAGTGATGACTTAAGATGGCATGTTCTGATGTCAGTATTATTACCAAAACCTGATGGGACTGTACTTTGAGAGTTGCTATGCCTGTTAGGGTAAGAAAAGAGCAGAAGATGAAAGTAGTCTATGAGTGTGGAAACCATTTTTAGCATTTAAAAAAAGTCTAGATACCACCTACAGACTCTTAGAATTAAGAAAGACAAATAACTCTTTATGTGTAAACAAAATAAAAAAAACAATATAGCACCTAACTCACCTGCAGAAGTGTAGTGTGGGGTAGTGGAAAGGGCCCCAGAGAGAGAAAGTAGAAGCCACTGTCCTCATTTCTCATCTTCCACTTAACTAGTGGTGAGACTTGGGTTCCTCTCTAAGCCCCAAGTCTCCGCTTGTAAATGGAGGGAGTTGGTGGTGGTCTCTCACATCCTTCCAGCTCTGAAAAATACCAGCTCTTTCATCAACACAGTGTAAGAAATTTAGAATGAATTCTGCCATTCTTTTTTTTTTTTCTTTTCTATTATTATTTTTCGCCGTGCTGCGTGGCATGAGGGATCTTAGTTCCCCGACCAGGGATCGAACCCGTGCCCCCTGCAGTGGAAGCATGGTGTCTTAACAACTGGACCGCCAGGGAAGTCCCTGGATTCTGCCATTCTTAAAGTTTACAGAACACTGTCCAAAGTAGTTGCTCTACTCTGTAAGTGGTTTCTTCCATGTGTTTCTTTCTCATGGAGTCACATCTGATGGAAAAATGAGAACCAGGACTGTTAGTTCCTTAGGCTTTGGCACATTTTGCCGTGTATCATCTCAAGTGTCAGGCTTCTGTCTTTGAGGCAGTATTTTTACCATATTATGCTCATGTTTTGTTTCTGGTTCTGTTGCCATGCGTCCATTTAAAAGATTTCTTAGAATTTCTAGCTCTCCAAGTAATTTTGGGTTAATTTTTTTTTTTTACTCAAACTTAAACTGTATTTTATACTCTTTATATTCACACCTCTTCCTTTTCAAAACCATCTCTTTGGGGGATAGTTCAAATGTGAGAGGAAATCTTAACGGGTGAAGACATCATTTTAATTAATTCCAAGTAATGTTTATTGAGTGATTTAGAGCCATGTTTTTACATTTTGATGATTAAAAAAAGACAGGACCCTGCTCTGTCAACAAACTCACAGTCTGGTAGAGAGGGCACTCATGTGAACAAGTAATAAAATATGTCATACGTGCATTAATAGAAGTATGTAGAAGGCAGGGAAGGAGTGGAGCAAAAGGGGGGTTAATCCGAGGAAGGTAGCGGTGGTCAAGGAAGGCGTTACAAAGCGAGGAAAGCCCGAGTGTTAAAAGGTGAAAACATGTTTTCCAGGGACTGAAATCGTGTTGAAATGAAAGAGAGAATTACACGATGCAAAGGAATTCCCAAAGCGCATGATATATTCAGAGGAACACAAGCAGTGCTGTGTTGTTACAGCATTAAGTGCGCATGTGTGGGTTGGGGAGTGAGAGGAGGTGAATGGTGGCAGTTGAAGATGCAGATGTGGACCAGAAGATCCTGCAAGAACCTCACAGACAGTGGGTAATCACTGAAAAGTTGTAAGCAGGGGAGTGACACGGTCAGCTTTGTACTGTAATGGCAGTGAGCCAGGTAGATTGGAGGGGGCTGAACTTGAAGGCAGAGAGGAATTGATTAGGGGCCTGTTGTATTAGAGAAGTTGTAAGAGGGCCTCAACCAAGCACGGGGTGAAAGTAGAGAAGATGAGGAAAGGATGACATTTAAGACTCACTAGGAGGTAAAACTGAAGGTACGTAGCATTTGCATTGATGTTTGGAGTGAGAGAGAGGGGAAGGAGTCTAGGATAGCTTTGGGAATTAGGTAGTCACGGTGCTCCTATTTGAGAAAGGTACAGCAGGAAGGGGAGCAGGTTTTTTGGGTGGAAGCTGAGTTGATATTTGATGTGTTAACTTTTTTTTTTTTTTTTTTTGCGGTACGCGGGCCTCTCACTGTTGTGGCCTCTCCCGTTGCGGAGCACAGGCTTCAGACACGCAGGCCCAGCGGCCATGGCTCACGGGCCCAGCGGCTCCACGGCATGTAGGATCCTCCTGGACCGGGGCACAAACCCGTGTCCCCTGCGTCGGCAGGCGGACTCTCAACCACTGCGCTACCAGGGAAGCCCTTGATGTATTAACTTTGAGGTTACAGGAGTCCTAGATGGGAAAGTTGGAGATGGAGATTGAGATTGGTAATTATTAGCATGAGGGTAGAGCAGGGGGGAAAGGGAACAATACTGGGACCCCAGGTGATGCAGAGAATCATTGTGCTTCAGTGCAGTGGTTCGGGGGAGGTAGTGGGTTGTATGTGAAACATGAGGAAGTTGAAATGACGGCTGTAGATAATGACTGCACGTACAGCGGTGGAATCTTGGGTGTACTGTCCTCATTAGAGTAAAACCCTATCACTTCTTTCCTGCACAAAGTATACCTTGTTGCACTGGTCGTTTGCTGTTATTATTTTCATATTTTCTCTTTATATCTTGGCTTTTCTTGATTTCAGAGTCTGCCCTATTCCTACCTCATCTGTGGTTAAATCTCTGTATATCTCAAACTGTAGAATATATGATTTTCCAAAGCGAATGTAGTTTTAAGATAAAATATGTTGCACAACTCTTTCTTCTTTTTTCTATTGAAATCTTTCCTTGAGTCCTTTATATTGTTTCTTGGCCACACATTAGCTTCGTTTTTTCCCACTCTCAAATTATATCCTGTCACTTGGTTATCTAAGTGCTTTATCTTTTATACATTCTGTGACTTAACTGGAAATCACAGCTCTGGTTAGCCTCTTAATAGGATAATATGGATTTGTAGAAAAATATGATGTTGCAATTAAAGGTCTCAGAGTCTGCGTACACAGACTCTTAGGAATGCTTTGTTAACTTCATTGCATTCTCTCTTGGCTAAAGGATGGAGGATTTCTTTTCATAAAATAACAGCTATCTAAAGGTAGCCTTGGGAATGATAACTACCAGGGGGGAATATGAAATTTCCATTTTTCATCCTCTTGCATCTGATAAGGAATATAACTGTACATCCCGGCCAGAATTTGCCTTGGAGGTGATTCTTTAGGCCCAAAGGAGATAAGATCTTTTGGTGTGAGCCATGGATGTGGGATGGGGGAAGGTGGGCTGCTTACAAGATTGGAAATATAAATAATGGGAAAGAATTGAGTGACATCTGGGAAAGTCATTTAGGAAGTGATGAACTTATTGGGGAATTTTTATGGATAGGGTAAGTCTAACAGATAGGACCTAAGAATTAAATTAGAAAAAGAATTCCTTGGTACTTTGAAAAGAATTTAAGGTTATGATGATGAAGATTACTAAAAGGTATTTTTAGAATGAGGTCAGGAAGAATTAGCATCTTTGGGTGTCCATCAGTTGGTTTCATAGGGGTTAGTGGACCTCCTGATGTTGAGTGCAAAATTTTGTGTGTTTTGCCTATTTTTGTGGGAGACCTGTAGCTTTTGATTAAATTTTCAAAGATATAATCTGACTCCAAAATGGTTTAAGCTCAATTTTTACATATGCAATGCTCTGCTTGATGCTGCTCTGTTGGAAAATATAGGATGAGATTGGAAAGGAGCAGGGTCTTCCCATTTATGGCAGTAACTAAAGATGAAAAATGAAGTTGTAAGAATGATTTCACCAATGAAACCATCCGGGCCTGGAGTTTTCTTTATGGGAAGGTTTCTGGCAGTAAATTCTTTTTTTTTTTTTTTAATTTATTTTATTGAAGTATAGTTGATTTACAATGTTGTGTTAATTTCTGCTGTGCAGCAAAGTGATTCAGTTATACATACATATATATATATATATATATATATATATATATATATATATATACATTTTTTCCATACTCTTCTCCATACGGTTTATCACAGGATATTGAATATAGTTCCCTGTGCTATACAGTAGGACCTTGTTGTTTATCCATTCTCTGTATAATAGTTTGCATCTGCCAATCCCAAGCTCTCAATCCATCCCTCCCAGACCCCCTCAATTTCTAAAATACATGTCTGACTATTCAGATTTTTTGTTTTACCTTGTGTCAGTTTTTGTAGGTTTTTATAATGGTTATACAGTTTAGAATTGTGGTTGAATACTTAATCCTTAGAGGTTCTTCATAAAGGCGTGCACCAACAAAAGAAGGTCACCAGCACCTGTACACCTTCCATTGTTAGCAGCATAATAATCTGCAGCAACTACTGTGTGGATGAATTCAGTCTTAACAACAACCTTGTTTTGTATTATATATTATATAATTATTTTATTTTATATTATATTATAGTTTGTTAGAGTATTATTATATATTATTTTATAGATGATGTAAAGGAAGTAGAGAGGGGTTAAGAAACTTGCCCAAAGGTACTCACCTGGGTAACTGGCAGAACTGAGGTTTGAACCCAGTCTGTCTGGCCACAGGGCCCATCCTCTTAACTGCTGTGCCGTAATGCTCTCCTGGGATCAGTCTTTCTAATAGGAATGAAGACTAAAATCTCTAAATTTGGACTGTTGCCTCAGTACTGTGTTCTCTTCCTGAGCCCCTCTAAATAGGTCATAACGCCTTGATGCTCTCCCTCTACCTTTTCCTTGCTTGTTATTTTATCAAATAATAGGCTCTGGGGTTAAATGTTTCTTTTTGCTTAAGAAACAGCTTCCCTTTCACTCCGTCTCCCCCCACCACCTCACTGCCCTATATATAATAACTACATTGCCTTTGTGTTATTCTCCAATTAACATTTTTTCTCTGCCCTACCACTCCTTCCCAGTAGGCATGAGTACGTGGTGAATGGGGGTGAGGAGGACCTCAGGAGGAAAGCTGTGTAGTTCAAAAGTCTCCTCTGTTCCATCCTCGAGATGGTCGTATCCCTCAAGTTCATGTGCTCCCGCCATGCTACTTCTCTCTTTGCCCCACTGTTAGAAGCAGGCAAGCTATGTCAGCAGCCAAGGGATCCCTAAATTGCTTGGTTAGCTTGGATTGGAGCAAGGGAGTTAGATGATTTAAATGTCCCTCCATCTCTATGATGGCCCCTAATCCTTGGAAGCACTTAACATTTGTACAGCCTGCTTTTCCTTTTTGTGGTCCTCCCTGGGTCTGTGATATAGATGGAATGACCTGGGCCACTTACCTAGCCGTGTGATCTTAGCTGAGTCTTAATCCTCTTGAAGTTGTTACCCACTGTAACTTTATAAAGGTGGTTGTGATGTGGTTACTGTTACCATTATTCATAGTACCACCTTTGCCACCTCTGCTAGACTTAACCTTTTTTGTTTGGATGGATTAATCAGTTTTTCTGGTTACAGTGAAGTCTTGCTAGCCTGAAAGCTTTTTTGTCTCTTTAAGATGACTTTCCATATCTTTGACTGCTGATTTTAAACCTTAATTCTCTCTGGGAAATTTTATTTTCAAGTCCTTTTTTGAGGGTGTGGGGAGAGACCTGTAAATCTGCAGGTGCCTGTGTGTGTATAAGTATATATATATATACATGTGTATATATGCTGCCCTCAGTTCACCTACATAAAATTTTTCCTGATATTACTTACATAGTAATGTCCACACTGTATTAATAATTTACCACTTCTCTCCTGCAAACATTCTCTCTTAAAATATCAGACAGGGATTTTAATGGGTTTAGTTTTAATTTAAACATTTTAAGGAGCAGATTTTTTACTCAGGAAGCAATGAGCTACTCATCATTGCTGTTTGCTTCATTTACAAGCTGTAGTCCCTGTGGCTTAACTGCTTTACAGATTGTTCAGAGTTTTCAATATACTTAAAATGGTTTGACAGCTGTGACTTGTCTAGCACTGATCTATCCAATACTATCATTTCACTGAGATGAGAATATTCCCCCTCTTTCTCCTCCCCCCACACCCCCAAGCTGGCAGCAGAGTTTTGCAGGATAAGTTACAGTATTGCATTCAAGTTTTGATTCCTCTTTTATCCCACCTTTTAATTTAACCTTGAAACTGAAAATATGGTTAGCAGTGTAAGCAATACTTCTGGAAAAATCTGCCAAGAAAATGGATGATATAATGATTGGGAAATACTGCCTGTGGTATATATAAGTGGGTCTTAACCTCTAGCGTAGGAATTGATGTTAGTTTATATGGCTCAGTCTTCTCTTTACTGAGGAGAGACAGAAAGGAGAGAGAGGTATTTATTGGTTGATTCTCTAAGGGGAAAGCCGGTTATGCCACAGTCGTGCATTATTAGCAGGAAGAAACTGAGAAAATGAGTGTCCTCCATGTGGCATTCTCAGAGACAGTAACGCTTGAGGCAAGAATTTGGCAAGAAAATAACGCAGGTCATTTCCAGGAGGTAGGTGGCTTCTGACCAATATTAAAAGCCAAACTTGATCTGTAGATGAAAACAAGAAGAAATATGCTCTCTGGTGACTTCTGCAGAGGAAGTTGCCTCTGGAAAGTGAGGGTAAGATAAGGGACTTTAGAGTAAAAATGCAGTTACAATGATGAATAGAGAAAGGTGCGGGTTAATGTGGCAGTGGAAGAGGGAGAACGGGAAAGACCAGAGCCTAAGGCAGCGTGCGGGGGGCGGGGGGGGTGGGTTGCGGAGGAAGCAGTGCCAGGAGGGCAGAGGGTGACATACAGAAGAGAGATTGTTTCTGAATAAAAATAGGACCTGTTATAATTATTTGGTAAGTTGGAGAGTGAGTTTATTTTTTAATAAAATGGATAAGTAAGGTATTCTGGAGAGTATAATGTTTCCTGGCCCTACAGAAAGGTGGGTTACAAACAGAGAGCGGGGGCTGGGCAGGTGCTCCATGGGCTACCTTGAAATACCATGGAATTTCCCTTCCTGAAGAACTTAAGGCGTTTATGAGAATAGAGTGGAACATTCTGGAATAATGCAGGCCTCTTCCTTTTGCGGGGCGTTTGGCTTTTTCTCTTAGAAGTTAGAAACATTTGTTAAGCTTAGACAGTAGATAAGGTGCCAGAAAGTTGAGTTTTGTATTTGTGCTGCCATCAGGTACAAAGTGGGGAGTTTGTCATGCCCTATTCTGGAAAGTAAGTGTAGTTATTTGAAGGGTGAAATAATTGGAAGGCAGTGGTCTTTAAAAGCACATTGAAAATGGAAGCTAGGGACTTCCCCGGCGGTCCAGTGGTTAAGACTCTGCACTTCCACTGCAGAGGGAATGGGGAACTAAGATCCCGCATGCCTCGCGGTGTGGCCCTCCCAGAAAAAGGAAGCTAAAAGGGTTGGTGAGCAGTACCTGCCCCTAGACCCCTGTCTTGGTTCCTTTCCCAGGAACTTACACCCATGTTCCTGTCTCCCCCTCCAAGATGAGGCCAGCGTGCCTCAGTGAGGTTGGTGAGGGAGAGCTGTCTGTCTGGAGGGGTGTTTCTTACTCAATTTATTATGAAGCAGTAGTATCTGGTAAAGGGTGATGTTAATCTCTGGTCAAATGTAGGTCAGGTGTGTTTTGTTTTCACTGCTCACCCTTTAGCTCAGGGCTTTATTTTACTAATGAAGGGTCACAGAGACAGAGACTTACACACAGACACAGAGTAAGGTGCAGTGACAGTTTTGACAGTTCCCTGTTTATTTTCAGTGATTTCATATAAGAACACACACTCAATAGCCAGAAACTCTGCCTCAGGAGCCTCAAGTGTTGTGTGCGTTTTTTTAATTCAAAATTCAAGAGGTTTAAATTTTCTTTTAGCATTAGCTGATTTTGAACCGTAAAGTGTTTAAAGCAGATGTTAAAGGACTATACGTGTTCTCAAAAAAGCCCCGTGTTGTTATTGTTTTATCAACTTGTGCACTTTGGGTCTTACCAAAATGACTTAATTTACCAGTTTTAGTACCTTTCTGGGATGTAGGATCCGAAGTCCATGCATAATGATATGTAGCAAAAACCTGGTATCACAGGGCTAGCCTGTGTGTGGGACGTGAGTGCTTGACTGCCAGCAGCAAGATGGCCTGCTCCGTATTTATACACAGTAAGCACTGTGACTATTGCAGTGTTTACACCTCTATTTTTGGATTCCAAGATTTAATATCAACAATCTTCACTTTTGGATTCACTGCTACATTTCCAATTTTGGAGACAGTGCAATATAGTTGTCTCTCTGTGGGAAATATTTCCCGGTGATGGTTCGTGTGGGGATAATAGACTCTAGAGAGAATTAATTTAACATTACTGTCAGCATTTCAGCAGGTAAAAAGTTGCCTCTTACTTTGAGCAAAGTTTAGTCTTGAAATAGAAGCCTAATGGGAGTGGAGGGTTCATGGTTGGAATTTGTGGGTAATAAGATGGAGTGGCAGGGATGGGTCTAGATTACAGAGGTCTTGGCAAGCTAAGTAGAAGAGGTTAGACTTAATCTTGTGGACAGCAAGCAGAGAGTTGCTAAGGTTTTTGAATAGGAGGTGAAATGTAAACGATATTCTTATTTTTCTTTCTCCTGCCCCACAAAAAAAGCTTCCTGCCAGCTCCTTTACAGAGATTTTTGGCTGGCATATTTAACCCAGGATGGCTGGTGGCAGAAGGCTGTTGTCCTAATCTTGTCAGATGGTAGCAAAGGAAGAGGAATTGGAAAAGAATATATAAAGGAACTCCCCATCTTCTCTCTTTTTTCCTGTGCTCATAAAAGAACGTTTGGAAACCAGAGAAAAAAATGATCCATAGTTTCATTATTTAAATTCAATCATTGTCCACCTTTTGGCCAGTTTCCTCCTAGTCACTGTTTTAAAATGAGATTTTTCCCTTAAATAAAAAATTTTTAGATATGCTTACATGGAATACAATTTTAAGAACAGGGCTTAGGCAGTGAATGTTCAATGAATTTAACAATTCTATACACTCATGTAACGATAATGCCAGATCTAGAACATTGCCGTCACTTAAGAAAATTTCCTTGTTCCCTTTCCTGTTTTCCCTTGTTAAAATTTTTTTTCTAATCTTACTACGTATTTAATTTTGCATTAAAAATTTCTTTAGAATTATGATGTAAACATGCTTTCATGTAATTAAATATATTTTAAAAACATCGTTCTAATGTCTGCCTCATACTCCATCATGTGGATATACCATTGTTTACTTAACGGTTTTCCCATTTGGGTACATTTAAACTGTTCTCAAATTCCACTATTAAAAGTAACACCGGGACTTCCCTGGTGGTCCAGTGGTTAAGACTTCGCCTTCCAATGCAAGGGGTGCAGGTTCCATCCCTGGTCTGGGAGCTAAGATCCCACATGCCTCGTGGCCGAAAAACCAAAACATAAAACAGAAGCAATATTGTAAGAAATTCAGTAAAGACTTTAAAAATGGTCCACGTCAAAAAAAAAAAAAAAAAAAGTAACACCACCATTAGACCCAAGAGACGTTGTGAAGGAATAAATAAAATGACTTGTTGATAAGTTGCATAAAGCAGATAGCGGAGAGGAAGAGTTAAAGAAAATTCCAAAGGGTTAGACAGATGAGAAAGGTGAGAAGAGAATTCTCTTTCAGGGGGAAGTAGAGGATGTGATTGGTTTTGACTAGAATGAATTTGAGATCTAGTGAGATGTCAGAATTGCTCTGTACATAATTGGAAATAATGGAGTTAAGGACATCCTAGTGCTCTGAAAACAGAAGTCATAGTAGAAGAGATGACAGAGAACTGAGTATTGAGACAAGAGCATCATGCCAAGGATTCAGCTTTGCTCGACCTTGAGTTGTAGTGCTGATTTTTCTTTTTTTGAGATTTGTGTACTTGTTCATTGGGTGAAATTGATGACTTTGAGGCATTCATTTGACTTCTTTATTCAGTATTCCAAGATCCAGAACGTGCTTTGCTTTCTATTTTGATTCACACTAAGACCTTTTACTGTGATTGGTGCTAATTCTGAGAAAGAAAAGTTGATATGGGCATCTCTCACTTTACCTTGGCTGAGGTTAGAGCAGCTGCCATTTAGTTTTCTTGTCGTTCTGCTGGATTCTTTCCCACTAATGGGGGATTGACATTTTTGCATAAGAAAATTAAATTGCCTGAATTAGAAGAAGTTACTGGAGAATGGAAGAAATAATTTAATAGGAAACAATTGCTAACTTTTGAGTAAATAGTGCGAATTGAACACATATATGCGTATGTTTACTTCCTTTATCTCCGAACCCACACAAAAATTACTGAAAGGAAATAAAGCCCACAGGAACAAAGCAAAATGGAGAGGACATCTCAGACTCAACATTTTGGAAACCAGAAAGCAAATGAACTGGTGGTCACTACCTTGGTTGATTAGAGACAGTTGAACCCTAAGCAACAGCAAGGACAGTTCAGAAGTAGCCAACTCATACCGTATTAACGCCTGGAAGGTGCAGAAAGGTACTTTTCAAAGTAAGGGTGCATGGGGGCAAAAATAGGAGACTTGGTGGAAGGTCTGTGTAAGAAGTAGCTGGAACTCCTGATCCTACCCACTCCCCCCAAACCAGGCAGCCAGATGACTGCACCTCCCAACTCCCAGCAGAAGACTGAAGGGCTCCGCTCTGGAGAGACTAAACTGGAGGGAATCTAGACTCAGGGATATTGGGCACAGTTCAGAGCAATCGTCCCTTTCTGAAAGCAGGGAATCAGGCTGAGTGGAAGGATCCTTAACCCTCTTCCCCATCCCAGCTCCCAGGTCCCTTTTGCTGCTACTCTGGAGATGGATATTTCATTTCTGGAGAATCAGACAAGCCCAAGAGAAAAGACCCAAAGGCACCAATAAAAGGAGAGTTCCTGGGAGGACGAAAGGGGGGTTGTGGTAAGGAAATGGCCCGGCCGGTCTCAATGCCACCCTCTCATACAGGGCTCCCATTTTAATATGCCCGGATGTGGCACTGTGAGTAAGAGCGCTGATTTTGTGGGTTTGAGTCCTCTCTCCTTGCTCTGTACTGGCATTAATGCTATTAGTTAGTTTTGTGAGATTTTGAATTTTATATAAGTGCACATGGAGGGGGCTCTGCTCAGATATCCTCCTCTTTCCCTTGCATCCCCCTACCCTCCCGATCTCTTTTCCTGCTATTGGCGCATTGCTGTCTTCTGATGGGCATGTGGTAGTTCAGAGAGAATGGAACAAAAGACAGAGACCTTTCCTTCACGCACTTTCTCCCTTTTGTCTCCTTGTAACTAAATGTTGATGTTATTCCTCAAAACTGTACCTAGTATTTACATTTGATATGTATTCAGATTCTATTGATTCTCTGGTCTTAATCTCTCATGGACAGATCCCTTTCTTCCTATGCAGTTGTCAGTGCTCTGATCCTTCTAGAAACTGATTGTCTAAAGGGATCAAATTATTTTCAGAAAACTCCAGTTACACCAATTGATCATAACAATTATCAATTAAATACTGCCACCACCAACAGCAGCAGTAATAACATCAATGAAAACAGGTTTTTTTTTTGGAAAGAAATACTTAATGAAGGAACTATAAGTAAAAATGATGGTATCCTTGTGACTTAGGAAAATAGTACATGACCAGAATTTCTATTACTTTAATCTTGTCTTTTGAATTTGTCTACATATTTAAAAATTCTAATTGGGCAACATAAATTTTTAAACTTCCTTTTTTGTTGTTTGTTACTCTCTTTCTTCAACTGACTGCTAAGCTTTTCATCATTTTAAGATGTTCTTTCTGCCTCATTTCAGAAATCAGGTTTAATAGAATGGCTGCTATGTCCTAGAAAGCCCTGTTAATACAGACTTAAGGAATGAAAGTGAATGGATAACAATAATTAGGTTGTAATCATTGACTTTAGAAATCTTTTAAATCCTCGTCTAGATTTCCGAATGTTGTAAAACAAACCTCACAACTGTCACAAGTATGTGTTTCTTAGTCACGTGGAAACAGTGCTCTCTGTCTTTGGTTCTGCTTCGGTGAATATTTTCTGAAAGGTATAGAGCTTTGTCCACAAAGGTGGTTTTATGATAAAAACATGAACAACCTTGCTGCAGTAGCTTGACACACCTGTGTATCACAATATTTTAGTCCTTATTGTGTCGCTAGGACCTGTGCTTGTGGCACACACCAGCATTGCCGAGGTGGTTTTGGTTCAAGGAATCATATTTAACTCAAGTGAGCATGTTTGAATAATAACTTGTGGAAACGCTTGTCTGAACATTTTAATTGTATTGATATTACATAGCAATGACAGTTACATGTTTAATATATTAGAGAATAAAGTGACACCTGCAGTGGATGGCTCATAATCTAGGAGGTTGTCATACTGATTTAATTAAATTTCTGCTCTTTAGAGTTAGTGCTAAGGACTTGTCTTTATGCTAGAATAAGGGATTTTAATGGTTCCACAACTTTTAAACAACCTCATCCATTCACGTAGACAGTGAGGTTTAAAAAGAGAATTTATACCTAGTCTGAAGACTACGGTAGATTTATTGTGGTAATTAAAAGACATAGTTTGGCTTTAGAAACAAATTATTGATTGAACAAATTGCCAGTGAATTAAATTAAGTGCTAATTGAAAGTTTGAAAATGTTGCCATTTGTTTCCTAATCAGAGCATCAGCTTAAAAGACATTTATCTGCTCTAAATTCCTTGAGTGTAATTACAAGTTCTTTGGGATTTTCCCCTTTGTTTTTATTTATGAGTAATTATTTATCTATAATTACTTTAAAAGGGGTTGAGAGTCAGGTTTGAAAGGTTCTTTATCATTGGGACCATTAAGAATTCTTAAATTTGGTGCTACCAAAAGTAACTTGACATTATGTGTATAAGCTATTTATTACTTTGATGTTATAAAACATACATAGCATAGCAGGGTATCTAGGCAAATTTTATTGGAATTTTAGTTCTTATTCTTAGAGTTTGAATATTTAATACAAATCCTAGTATGTTTGGAAATAGTCTCCTCTGTTCAAACGTCTGATTTAGAGATTTAAAGTAAGTTTTGTTTATGTTCACACTTTTGTTTTAGATGTAATTGTTTTTGAAAATTGCATCCATGGTAAATGTTGATGAACTACTTATGAGATTTTCCTATTTTCTTTCAAGATTTAGTTTTACTATATCTATTTAGAGGCATCTATTGGGCTAACACAAAATACTATGAAAATAATGCATGATGACCTAGCTTCAACATTGCATTTACTGGGTCCTCCCTCTGATTATAAATGCTGGATTAAATCATTTGTTTCTTTTCAATAGATGATGGATTATGGAATGAATGAATGAAGAACTGGATGAAAAACTCGGGGATATCATTGAAATTGTTACTTGCATGAGGTCTTAATACAAATAGTGCTAGAGGAATAATGGCGCTTTGAATTTTGCTTGAAGGTTCTCTATTTAACATTCTTCATATAGTTATTTTTTGTTAGAAAATTTGCATCTTAGATAATCCCAAGGAAATGTATTTTATAGCTATGATGTCATTTTTATATTTACAGTTGGTATACTTGCAGTATTGCATAAGTGTATGAAATTGTAGTTTCACAGATGAAAGAGGGAGAAATATTTTTGATATCAACAGGTTCACCTGCTTTTATCAAAGAAAGATGGTACTTAATCATCTAGAAAATATTTTAAAGCACAGGGAAGACGATTTAAGTTGCCTTGTTATGCTGTGGTGAAAGTGGTCCCTGATTACATTACATGCCTGGTTTTCCCAAGCCTTAAGTATTAATAGTGCTAACAAATATATAACTAAAGGAAATAAAAAGTATTCCTTTAATACCTTTAAAAATACTTTTTAATAGTCCTTTAAGTTACATAGTTATGTTTTTTTTTTTTTTAAAGTAATACTCACTCTATTGTCCTTACCTTCTGTTTTGTTCTTTATTAATCCTGGCAGATGTTTAGTGACTAGCTACTAGGTGCTAACACATTCTGTTCTTTTATAATGTGCTAGTTATTTTCCTTAAGCAATAACAACAGCAAGATGTCAACCAAAATCGTGGTGTAAAGTTAGTGGTTTCTATGGAGAGGAAGGGATGGAGGACAGTGAGTTTTTATTTATTTATTTATTTTTCTGCAGTGTTTTAAGTAACTAAAATATTAGTAGTTGTATTTTAATATCACAAGTTAAAAAGTAATAAGTTGTTTAATCAAAAACTGATGAAAGTATGCCTAAACACTTCTTGCTCTTTTGCTTATCGGGCCATGCACTTAGGAACCTTTTAGTCTTCTCTTTCACGTTTGGCCAAGACTTCAAAATTTATTTTTTTATGCCATAGTTAACAGTAATCAGCAGGAAACTAAAGAACTGAAAAGTAAGAGAGCAGCCAATCCTTCAAAGCAAGCCCCTGTTAGGTCCTAGGCCTTGCCCGCAACAGTATCCCCCTCTCCTCCTCTTCCCTCGTATGTTACAGCGCCAGTCCTGAGTCACAACTGAGTTGTAACCAGTAGAGGTTCTTAATTAATATTGGTGTTATTTTAGGGTTGTCGGATTTAGGAAATAAAAATATAGGGCGCCTAGTTAAATTTCAATTTCAGATAAACGATGAATAATTTTTTTTTCCCCTTGCAGTATGTGGGACATACTTGAGCAAAAAACTATTTGTTTATGTGAAACTTAGACTCAACTGGTACACTGTATTTTATCTGGAAACCCTATTTATTTCCATTCGTTGTATATCAGGCTCTAGGCATTCAGAAATTAGTAAAGAGCCCCTGAGGGGCTCAAAATCTAATTGCGCAGGTGAGAAGAAGGGATGTGAGGAGCAGGAACACCAGAGAGGAAACCACTGCGGTCATCAAAGTGTTTGATGATACGGAGCTGAACCAGACAGCAGGCGTGCAGAGCGTGTTTTATTTCTCTGTTAGTGCCGAGCAAGGTCATCAGCTTAGGCCTGAATGCTCTCCGGTAAACAGTGCCCATGGATGCCATTGAGGGCCACTGACAGGCCAAAAACCTAAGAAGGGGGTGATGGGAAAGGAGGATGGGAAAATGAGAGAGTAATAAAAATGATAAAAAGAAATGATGAGGGGAATCAGAGGAAGAAGAGAGGGAGATATAAAGAAGTTGGGTCCATACATCGTCTTCAGGGGTTGGGGTGGAGGTGATGTGTCAAGGAAAGAACCCCCAGAACTCTCTGTGCAGATCACGGCACTGTGTTACCTTGAAAAACTCACAAGCTCTTTGGACGTCACTTTTCTTATTTCATACAAATGGAGCTGGATTAGGTAGTCTGTAACATGATGTGATTCTAGAAGCAACTCAGTGGAATCCTTAATCCTAGGTTTGCTGTCTTTGAGGAGGGCTTTTAACATTCCAGATTTTAATACCCATTCCTCCCATTCCCCCAGCTTTGCTTTCTGTCCTTATCGTCACTTTCTGGAGGCCAGGCCAGTGCCTTCAAGCCTTCAGTTTGATTCCAACATTCAGTGTTTATTGGAATATCATTGAAATGAAAATGAATTAGACTACCTCAAGGACACTTCTTTCTTTCTTTTTTTTTTGTTTTTTCTGGCATCACAGAAAGATTTTTATTACTTTTTATTGTTGTTGAACGAGAAGGAAAAAAATTTAAATGGTTCAAGTTTAAATGGATGGTTCTTAAGTAATCATTTGAAAGACCAATATATCATTTTACACTGTGAACTATGTGCACATATGTGTGAACTGGAAACCAAGGGGAAGGGACACTTATTTCTTAATTTTTTTTCTTTGCATTAACCCCAGTGTAGATTAAAATAAAATAGTTGAAAAATAAATTCTTCTAACATACTTTAAAAACTTATTTTGTTCATTTTTTTAAAAATTGGAATATAATTGCTTTACAGTGTTATGTTTTTACTTTCTACTGTACAGCCAAGTGAGTCAGCTATAGTATACATATATCCCCTCTGTTTTGGATTTCCTTCCCATTTAGGTCACTGCAGAGCATTGAGTAGAGTTCCCTGCGCTATACAGTAGGTTCTCATTAGTTATCTATTTTATACATACTATCAATAGTGTTTATATGTCAATCCCCATCTCCCAATTCATCCCACCCACCCGCTTCCTGCTTTGTATCCGTACATTTGTTCTCTTCGTCTGTGTCTGCTTTGGAAATAAGATCATCTATACCATTTTTTTTAGATTCCACATACACGTTAGTATACGATACTTGTTTTTCTCTTTCTGACTTACTTCACTCTGTATGATAGTCTCTGTGTCCATCCACATCTGTGCAAAAGACCTCACAACAGTGAGAGGCACGCGTACAGCAAAAAAAAAAAAAAAAGTGAATCAGCTATATGTATACATATACCCGCATATCTCCTCCCTCTTGCGTCTCCCTCTCACCCTCCCTATCCCACCCCTCTAGGTGGTCACAAAGCACCGAGCTGATCTCCCTGTGCTATGCGGCTGTTCCCACTAGCTATCTATTTCACATTTGGTAGTATATATAAGTCCATGACACTCTCTCACTTCGTCTCAGTTTATCCTTCCCCCTCCCCATGTCTTCAAATCCATTCTTTATGTCTGCGTCTTTATTCCTGTCCTGCCCCTAGGTTCTTCATAACCTTTTTTTTTTTTCAGTTTCCATATATATGTGTTAGCATATGGTATTTGTTTTTCTCTTTCTGACTTACTTCACTCTATATGACAGACTCTAGGTACATCCACCTCACTACAAATAACTTAATTTCGTTTCTTTTCTATGGCTGAATAATATTCCATTGTATATATGTCCCACATCTTCTTTATCCATTCATCTGTCGATGGACACTTAGGTTGCTTACATGTCCTGGCTATTGTAAATAATGCTGCAATGAACATTGCAGTACATGACTCCTTTTGAATTATGGTTTTCTCAGGGTATATGCCCAGTAGTGGGATTGCTGGGTCAAATGGTAGTTCTATTTGTAGTTTTTTAAGGAACCTCCATACTGTTCTCCTTAGTGGCTGTATCAATTTATATTCCCACCAACAGTGCAAGAGGGTTCCCTTTTTCCACACCCTCTCCAGCATTTACTGTTTGTAGATTTTTTGATGATGACCGTTCTGACTGGTGTGAGGTGATACCTCATTGTAGTTTTGATTTGCATTTCTCTAATGGTTAGTGATGTTGAGCATCCTTTCATGTGTTTGTTGGCAATCTGTGTATCTTCTTTGGAGAAATGTCTGTTTAGGTCTTCTGCCCATTTTTGGATTGGGTTGTTTGTTTTTTTGATATTGAGCTGCATGAGCTGCTTGTAAATTTCGGAGATTAATCCTTTGTCAGTTGCTTCATTTGCAAATATTTTCTCCCATTCTGAGGGTTGTCTTTCCATCTTGTTTATGTTTTCCTTTGCTGTGCAAAAGCTTTGAAGTTTCATTAGGTCCCATTTGTTTATTTTTGTTCTTATTTCCATTTATCTAGAGGGTGGGTCTGAAAGGATCTTGCTGTTATTTATTTCATAGAGTGTTCTGTCTATGTTTTCCTCTAATAGTTTAATAGTGTCTGGCCTTACATTTAGGTCTGTAATCCATTTTGAGTTTATTTTTGTGTATGGTGTTGGGGAGTGTTCTAATTTCATTCTTTTACATGTAGCTGTCCAGTTTTCCCAGCACCACTTATTGAAGAGGCTGTCTTTTCTCCATTGTATATTCTTGCCTCCTTTATCAAAAATAAGGTGACCATATGTGCGTAGGTTTATCTCTGGGCTTTCTATCCTGTTCCATTGACCTATATTTCTGTTCTTGTGCCAGTACCATACTGTCTTGATTATTGTAGCCTTGTAGTATAGTCTGAAGTCCGGAAGCCTGATTCCTCCAGCTCCGTTTTTCTTTCTCAAGATTGCTTTGGCTATTCGGGGTCTTTTGTGTTTCCATAGAAATTGTGAATTTTTTTGTTCTAGTTCTGTGAAAAATGCCATTGGTGGTTTGATAAGAGTTGCATAGAATCTGTAGATTGCTTTAGGTAGTATAGTCATTTTACCAGTGTTGATTCTTCCAGTCCAAGAACATGGTATATCTCTCCATCTGTTTGTATCCTCTTTAATTTCTTTCATCAGTGTCTTATAGTTTTCTGCATACAGGTCTTTTGTCTCCTTGGGTAGGTTTATTCCTAGGTATTTTATTCATTTTGTTGCAATGGTAAATGGGAGTGTTTTCTTAATATCTCTTTCAGATTTTTCATCATTAGTGTATAGGAATGCAAGAGATTTCTGTGCATTAATTTTGTATCCTGCTACTTTACCAAATTCATTGATTAGCTCTACTAGTTTTCTGGTAGGATCCTTAGGATACTCTATGTGTAGTATCATGTCATCTGCAAACACTGACAGCTTTACTTCTTCTTTTCCAATTTGGATTCCTTTTATTTCCCTTTGTTCCCTGATTGCTGTGGCTAAAACTTCCAAAACTATGTTGAATAAAAGTGGTGAGAGTGGGCAACCTTGTCTTGTTCCTGATTTTAGAGGAAATGGTTTCAGTTGTTCACCATTGAGAACGATGTTGGCTGTGGGTTTGTCATATATGGCCTTTATTATGTTGAGGTAAGTTCCTTCTGTGCCTACTTTCTGGAGGGTTTTCATCACAAATGGGTGTTGAATGTTGTTGAAAGCTTTTTCTGCATCTACTGAGATGATCAAATGGTTTTTCTCCTTCAATTTGTTAATATGGTTTATCACATTGATTGATTTGCGTATACTGAAGAATCCTTGCATTCCTGGGATAAACCCCACTTGATCACGGTGTATGATCCTTTTAATGTGCTGTTGGATTCTGTTTTCTAGTATCTTGTTGAGGATTTTTGCATCTATGTTCATCAGTGATATTGGCCTGTAGTTTTCTTTCTTTGTGACATCTTTGGTTTTGCTGTCAGGGTGATAGTGGCCTCATAGAATGAGTTTGGGAGTGTTCCTCCCTCTTCTATACTTTGGAAGAGTTTGAGAAGGATAGGTGTTAGGTCTTCTCTAAATGTTTGATAGAATTCACCTGTGAAGCCATCTGGTCTTGGGCTTTTGTTTGTTGGAAGATTTTTAATCACAGTGTCAATTTCAGTCCTTGTGATTGGGCTGTTTATATTTTCTATTTCTTCCTGGTTCAGTCTCAGAAGGTTGTGCTTTTCTAAGACTGTGTCCATTTCTTCCAGGTTGTTCATTTTATTGACATATTGTTGCTTGTAGTAATCTCTCATGATCCTTTGTATTTCTGCAGTGTCAGTTGTTACTTCTCCTTTTTCATTTCTAATTCTATTGATTTGAGTCTTCTCCCTTTTTTTCTTGATGAGTCTGGCTAATGGTTTATCAATTTTGTTTATCTTCTCAAAGAACCAGCTTTTAGTTTTATTGAACCTTGCTATCGTTTCCTTCATTTCTTTTTCATTTATTTCTGATCTGATCTTTATGATTTTTTCCTTCCACTAACTTTGGGCATTTTTTTGTTCTTCTTTCTCTAATTGCTTTAGGTGTAAGGTTAGGTTGTTTATTTGAGATGTTTCTTGTTTCTTGAGGCAGGATTGTATTGCTATAAATTCCCTCTTAGAACTGCTTTTGCTGCATCCCATAGGTTTTGGGTCATTGTGTTTTCATTGTCATTTGTTTCTAGGTATTTTTTTGATTTCCTCTTTGATTTCTTCAGTGATCTCTTGGTTATTAAGTAGTGTGTTGTTTAGCCTCCATGTGTTTGTATTTCATACAGATTTTTTCCTGTAATTGATACGTAGTCTCATAGCATTGTGGTCGGAAAAGATACTTGATATGATTTCAATTTTCTTAAATTTACCAGTGCTTGATTTGTGACCCAAGATATGATCTGTCCTGGAGAATGTTCCGTGAGCACTTGAGAAGAAAGTGTATTCTGTTGTTTTTGGATGGAATGTCCTATAAATATCAATTAAGTCCATCTTGTTTAATGTATCATTTAAAGCTTGTGTTTCCTTATTTATTTTCATTTTGGATGATCTGTCCATTGTTGAAAGTGCAGTGTTAAAGTCCCCTACTATGATTATGTTACTGTCGATTTCCCCTTTTATGGCTGTTAGCATTTGCCTTATGTATTGAGGTGCTCCTGTGTTGGGTGCATAAATATTTACAATTGTTATATGTTCTTCTTGGATCAATCCCTTTATCATTATGTAGTGTCCTTCTTTGTCTATTATAAGAGTCTTTATTTATTTTATTTTATTTTTTTTCATAAATTTATTTATTTAGTTAGTTAGTTATTCTTTTGGCTGTGTTGAGTCTTCATTTCTGTGCGAGGGCTCTCTCTAGTTGCGTCGAGCGGGGGCCACTCTTCACGGTGCGCGGGCCTCTCACTGCCGCAGCCTCTCCTGCTGCGGAGCACAGGCTCCAGACACGCAGGCTCAGTAGCCGTGGCTCACGGGCCCAGTTGCTACGCGGCATGTGGGACCTTCCCAGACCAGGGCTCGAACCCGTGTCCCCTGCATTGGCAGGCAGATTCTCAACCACTGCGCCACCAGGGAAGCCCAAGAGTCTTTATTTTAAAGTCTATTTTGTCTGATATGAGAATTGTTACTCCAGCTTTCTTCTGATTTCCATTTGCATGGAATATCTTTTTCCATCCCCTCACTTTCAGTCTGTATGTGTCCCTAGGTCTGAAGTGGGTCTCTTGTAGACAGCATATATACGGGTCTTGTTTTTGTTTCCATTCAGCCAGTCTGTGTCTTTTGGTTGGAGCATTTAATCCATTTACATTTAAGGTAATTATCGATATGTATGTTCGTATTACCATTTTCTTAATTGTTTTGGGTTTGTTATTGTAGGTCTTTTCCTTCTCTTGTGTTTCCTGCCTAGAGAAGTTCCTTTAGCATTTGTTCTAACGCTGGTGTGGTGGTGCTGAATTCTCTTAGCTTTTGCTTGTCTGTAAATCTTTTAATTTCTCCATCAAATCTGAATGAGATCTGTGCTAGGTAGAGTAATCTTGAATGTAGGTTTTCCCCCTTTCATCACTTTAAATATGTCCTGCCACTCCCTTCTGGCTTGCAGAGTTTCTGTGGAAAGATCAGCTGTTAACCTTATGGGGATTCCCTTGTATGTTATTTGCTGTTTTTCCCTTGTTACTTTTTTTTTTTTTTTTTTTTTGCAGTATGCGGGCCTCACTGTTGTGGCCTGTCCCGTTGCAGAGCACAGGCCCCGGACGCGCAGGCGCAGTGGCCATGGCTCACTGGCCTAGCCGCTCCATGGCATGTGGGATCTTCCCGGACCGGGGCATGGACTTGATTAACTATTTCCTTTCCCATATTAGGGAAGTTTTCAACTACAATCTCTTGAAATATTTTCTCCATCCCTTTCTTTTTCTCTTCTTCTTCTAGGACCCCTATATTTTGAATGTTGGTGTGTTTAGTGTTATCCCACAAATCTCTGAGACTGTCCTCAATTCTTTTCATTCTTTTTTCTTTATTCTGCTCTGCAGCAGTTTATTCCACTACTTTATGTTCCAGGTCACCTATCTGTTCTTCTGCCTCAGTTATTCTGCTATTGATTCCTTCTCGAGAATTTTTAATTTCATTTATTGTGTTGTTCATCATTGTTTGTTTGCTCTTTAGTTCTTCTAAGTCTTTGTTAAATGTTTCTTGTATTTTCTCCATTCTATTTCCAAGAGTTTGAATCATTTGTAGTATTGTTAGTCTGAATTCTTTTTCAGGTAGAATGCCTGTTTCCTCTTCATTTGTTTGGTCTGGTGGGTTTTTACCTTGCTCCTTAATCTGCTGTGTGTTTCTCTGTCTTCTCATTTTGCTTAACTTAACTGTGTTCGGGGTCTCCTTTTCACAGGCTGAAGGTTCATAGTTCCCGTTGTTTTTGGTGTCTGCCTCCAGTGGGTAAGGTTGGTTCAGTGGCTTGTGTAGGATTCATGGTGGAGGGGACTAGTGCCTGTGTTCTGGTGGATGAGGCTAGATCTTGTCTTTCTGCTGGGCAGGACCGCCTCCGGCGGGGTGTTTTGGGGGTGTCTGTGACCTTATTATGATTTTAGGCATCCTCTCTGCTTATGGTTGGGGTTGTGTTCCTATCTTGCTAGTTGTTTGGCATAGGGTGTCCAGCACTGTAGCTTGCTGGTGATTGAGTGGAGCTGGGTCGTAGCGTTGAGATGGAGATCTCTGGGGGAGCTTTCACTGTTTGATATTACGTGGAGCCAGGAGTCTCTGGCGGACCAACGTCCTGGACTCAGCTCTCCCACCTCAGAGGCACAGGCCTGACACCCAGCCGGAGCACCAAGACCCTGTCAGCACACGGCTCGGAAATAAAGGGAGAAAAAAAGAAAGAAAGAAAGAAAAAAATAAAGAAAGTTATTAAAATAAAAAATAATTATTAAAAATAAGAAATTTAGGGGCTTCCCTGGTGGCGCAGTGGTTGAGAGTCCGCCTGCCGATGCAGGGGACACGGGTTCGTGCCCCGGTCTGGGAGGATCCCGCATGCCGCGGAGCGGCTGGGCCCGTGAGCCATGGCCGTTGAGCCTGCGCGTCCGGAGCCTGTGCTCCGCAACGGGAGAGGCCACAACAGTGAGAGGCCCACATACCGCAAAAAAAAAAAAAAAAAAAAAAAAAATAAGAAATTTAAAAGTAATAAAAAAAAGAAAAAAAAAAGAAAGAAGAGAGGAGCCAAACCAAAAAACAAATCCACCAATGATAAGAAGTGCTAAAAACTTTGCTAAAAGCAAAAACAAAACCAAAAAAAAAAAACCGGACAGACAGAACCCTAGGACAAATGGTAAAAGCAAAGCTATACAGACAAAATCACACAAAGAAGCATACACATACACACTCACAAAAAAGAGAAAAAGGGATAAAAAAATATATATATCATTGCTCCCAAAGTCCACCTCCTCAATTTGGGATGATTCATTGTCTATTCAGGTATTCCACAGATGCAGGGAACATCAAGTTGTTTGTGGAGATTTAATCTGCTGCTCCTGAGGCTGCTGGGAGAGATTTCCCTTTCTCTTCTTTGTTTGCACAGCTCCCGGGGTTCACCTTTGGATTTGGCCCCGCCTCTGCGTGTAGGTTACCTGAGGGCATCTGTTCTTCCCTCAGACAGGACAGGGTTAAAGGAGCAGCTGATTTGGGGGCTCTGGCTCACTCAGACCGGGGAAGGGAGGGGTATGGATACGGGGCGAGCCTACGGTGGCAGAGTTTGGCATGACGTTGCAACAGCCTGAGGCATGCCGTGTGTTCTCCCGGGGAACTTGTCCCTGGATTACGGGACCTTGGCAGTGGCGGGCTGCACAGGTTTGCGGGAGGGGAGGTGTGGATAGTGACCTGTGCTTCCACACAGGCTTCTTGGTGGCGGCAGCAGCAGCCTTAGCATCTCATGCCCGGCTCTGGGGTCCGCGCTGATAGCCGCGACTCGCGCCCGTCTCTGGAGCTCCTTTAAGCAGCGCTCTTAATCCCCTCTCCTCGCGCACCCTGAAACAGTGGTCTCTTGCCTCTTCGGCAGGTCCAGACTTTTTCTCGGACTCCCTCCCGGCTGGCTGTGGCGCACTAGCCCCCTTCAGACTGTGTTCACGCAGCCAACCCCCACCTTCCCCAGCGGGTGAGCAGAGAAGCCTCTCGGGCTGGTGAGTGCTGGTCGGCACTGATCCTCTGTGTGGGAATCTCTCCGCCTTGCCCTCCGTGCCCGTTGCTGTGCTCTCCTCCGTGACCCCGAAGCTTCCCCACTCTGCCACCCGCAGTCTCCGCCCGCGAAGGGGCTTCTAGTGTGTGGAAACCTTTCCTCCTTCACAGCTCCCTCCCACTGGTGCAGGTCCCGTCCCTATTCTTTTGTCTCTGTTTATTCTTTTTTCTTTTGCCCTACCCAGGTACGTGGGGAGTTTCTTGCATTTTGAGAAGTTTGAGGTCTTCTGCTAGCATTCAGTAGATGTTCTGTAGGGGTTGTTCCACGTGTAGATGTATTTCTGATGTATTTGTGGGGAGGAAGGTGATCTCCATGTCTTACTCTTCCGCCATCTTGAAGGTCTCCCTCACATGTTTCTTTTTGAATTATGGTTTTCTCTGGGTATATTCCCAGTAGTGGGATTGCTGGATCATATGGTAGTTCTATTTTTTAAAATTAATTAATTAATTAATTTATTTATTATTTTTGGCTGTGTTGGGTCTTCGTTTCTGTGCAAGGGCTTTCTCTAGTTGGGGCAGGTGGGGGCCACTCTTCATCGCGGTGCGCGGGCCTCTCACTATCGCGGCTTCTCCTGTTGCGGAGCAGAGGCTCCAGACGCACAGGCTCAGTAGCTGTGGCTCACAGGTCCAGCTGCTCCGTGGCACGTGGGATCCTCCCAGACCAGGGCTCGAACCCGTGTTCCCTGCATTGGCAGGCAAATTCTCAACCACTGCGTCACCAGGGAAGCCCTATTTTTAGTTTTTTAAGAAACTTCCATACTGTTCTACATAGTGGCTCTACCAATTTACATTCCCACCAACAGTGTAGGAGGGTTCCCTTTTCACCACACCCTCTCCAGCATTTATCGTTAATAGATTTTTTGATGGTGGCCATTCTGACTGGTGTGAGATGATACCTCATTGTAGGTTTGATTTGCATTTCTCTAATGATTAGTGATGTTGAGCATCTTTTCATGTGCTTCTTGGCCATCTGTATGTCTTCTTCAGAGAAATGTCTATTTAGGTCTTCTGCTCTTTTTTGATTGGGTTGTTTCTTTTGTTTATTTTCTATAATTTGTTTTTGAAGGAATAAAATAGAAGGCTTAGGTCTAGAGCCTGATATATTTAAATATATTAATAGAGATAGTTTGTGACTTTATAAATACCTGGATGCATTTTCTTCTAGCTATATAGACTCTTTACAATACTGCTCTGTGGTGAGGAGTGATGCTGGTGGTTACTTTTGGTCATGATACATTTTCATAGCATGCAACTACCATTACCTATTTAATAATGTTACCTACTTAATAATGCATTTAAAACTTGGGCTATAAATCAGAAGTGGCTGCCATGATAAAGGAAGATTTAATGGATGCAAATTTATTATTTTGTACCATCGTTTTTAACTATTTTTAGATCTTCTAAGTCTTTTGAAAATCTTGTGAAGTCAACTGGATCTTTTCCCCAGTTGGGCTCACACATACAAAGTGTTGCAGAAAATTCAGGGGATTTAGAGGACTCCCCTCTCCCCCGCCCCTTTCCCCCAGCCCATTCAAGGATGACCCAATTTTAAACTCATGACTTTGGAGCTCAAATGTATAGTTAAAGTGGTCCAGTCATTCAGTCCTTCAACCATTCATTCACGAGCTAGACTCTAGGCATTGTGAGAGGCACTGATTTTTAACTCTCCTGACGGTAATAATCTTGTTCAAATTCAAGAGCGCATTTTCATCTTGAAATTAAAAGCATAACTCACATACTGCATGTCGATAACTTATGCTTTTTATGGATTTAGGACTAACTTGGTGTGTCCCAGGAGGATAAACAGCAACTACTGAGTTTCATCCATATTTCTCTTCCTTTAATACAGCTTTTCTTAATTTCCCTTTAGTTATCCATTTTCATTCTTATCTTTATAATTATAGTCATAGTCACACCGTTATAGTCACATCATCTTTCCCCCTAAATCTTTATTTCTAACATTTCTTTGTGCTTCAATATAGCAATCATCTTCAGTGCTACACAGTGTTCTACTAAATAGATGTACGTCTCTAATGTTGGACATAAAGGTTATTTCCAATTTTACACTCTTTGGAGAATGTTGCAAATGACTGCTTTAAGTAGTTTTTTCAGTCTTGTCTTAGATTAGTTTCTTAGGATAGATTCTCAAGGATGAGAGCAATGGTTCATTCATTCATGACATTTTTATTAAGCACCTGTTATGTGCTAGGCAGGGTCAAAGGGTTGGCCTTTTCCATGACACTTGATTTGCTTTGACATTCTTTCCATTTGTGATAGAGAACTACTTAACCAGTTGAGTTGACTATTAATTGTCCAGCCTAATAGATCCTTGCTTCCTCATTACTCATGGTGAATGTTTAGAAGTACACTAAATGTTTAGAAGTATACTAAAGCGTTGTAAGGAAGGCAGATCTGAAGAAATGGCAGTGTGTGGCTAAGTGAGATGTACATGCCTTTAGAACTATTTGCTGTTTGGATTATTTACACAATTCAACATTCTTTTGATGTGATGATAATTGAGAGATGAAGCTTTGACCAAAAGAGAGGTTTAGAACACTGTGCAGAGTTAAACATCTTAGGTTAAATAACCTAGGTTTATTTAAATCACTCAAAAATGTAAATTGAAATTTGGTTAAAGCAAAACCAAAACATACAGTTTTATTATATATCCAAACCTTTATTTTGTGAACATTTATTGGATGCCCCATATGTGCCAAGAAAACAAATGTGAATATGACATTGCATATTCCTAATAAGTGGGAAGAGACATATATGTAAGCAAATACTTGCTGCAGCCCATGGTGGGCACCATAAGAGTGTTAATGTGTCAGAGAGTTCAGAGGAACAGAAGTTTGTGTCCTTTTACCCAGATTTTTAATTACAGAAGACATTCTTCTCCTCCCGTCCCCTCCCGTCCCCTCCCCTCCCCTCTCCTCCCCTCCCCTCCTCTCTCCCCTCCTCTCCTCTCTTCCCCTCACCCTCTCCCTCTCCCTCTCCTGTTTTCTCTCTCTCTCTCTCTTTTTTTTATTAATTTTTATTGAAGTATAGTTGTCCTTCCTCCCTCCCTCCCTGCCTCCCTTCCTTCCTTGGTTTACTTTCATATCTTGGGAGAGGAAAATAAAACTTGTTACAGAGTACAGTAAGTATAAATGATGCACTTGGGATGAAAACTCAACTCAGTTTCTGAAATACACATATAGTTTAATGAAGATTCAGAAAAAAGTAATTAAAAGATCTTTGCTCTTTTGATTACAGTATGACTGGCTGGTTGAAGAGAAGTCATTGGTTGATGGTTATTTGGAAAGCCACCAGTTTCTTTGTAAACATAATTTTTAATAATCATTGGCAGGGACAAAAGTAAAATAATATAACTGTGCATGCTGTAATTAGCCATAGAAAAAATATTCTAATATGATAATTTTTTTTCAGTCATCTAAGCTAAAGGAGAGCAAAAGAGGTAGTCTGCCCACTTTTCTAGAACACTATAGTGGAGCCTGACAGCCTGGGTTCAGTCATAACTGCTGGTTACTACTGGTAACCTCAGATCTCAACATCCATGCTTCTAGTTCCTCAGCGGTAAATTGGGGAATGATAGTACCCACTTCAATGCTGCTCTATGCTCATCTTAGTCTACCTCAGAACAACATTTGCTGCTGTTGTTCTCTTTTTCCTTCTTAAGACACTCTTCTCTCCTATCTCCTAAGACCCCCAAACTCTACTGTTTTTTTCTCCTACCTCCTACTCCTTTTCATTTGCCTTTCTTGGCCTTTTTTTTTTTTTTTTTTTTCCTGCCTGGTTTCTAAATGTTGGATACCTCAGGGTCTTTCCCTTCTTTCTATTCATTCCTTTCCAAGGATATCCCTTAGTCCCATGGCTTTAAATATCATCTACATGCTGATGAGTCCCTGTATGTCTCCAGTCCTGACCTATCCAGCTCTGAGGTACAGATTCATGTGTCTGATTGGCTCCTGGATATTGTTCCTTTAACATATTTCTAACTGGATCTCTGGATCTCCCCACCAAGGCCAGGAAACAAAGAAAACTTCCCTTTCCCAGTCATCTCCATCTTTGGTAAATGACCTTATATCTGTGACTCATCCTCGAATCTTTCCTTTCGTTCACCCCATACATCCAAGCCAGCAGCAAATACTACCTCCAGAATATATTTTGAATCAGTCTATTTCTGTCTTCTCTGCTAGCCATCATCGTGTCTTGCCACTTCCACAGACTTCTAACTTGTCCCCTTCCTCTTGTCTGTTCTATACATAGCTGCCAGAGTGATTTTTTTTTTTTAAGTAAAATTCAAACCATGTCACTTCTCTGTTTAGATCCACTGGTGGCTTCCCATTGCGCTTAGAATAAAATCAAAGAAAGCTTTCCAGAGCTTACACATCTGGGTTCAATTTCCATATCTAGAAAATAGGGATAATCATGACTTTAGAATATGAACTGGAAGGCACAGATTTTTATCTGCTTTGTTCATTGCTATTGTCCCAGTGCCCAGACAGTGTGTGCACATAATGGGCACCTAATAATTATTTGTTGAATGAGTAAACACATTCAGATTATATGGGCCTCCAGAAGCCTTTCTTTCTCCCTCTTTCAGAGCAACATATCATAGCTTTGTATTTTCTACTTTATACCGAAAGCCCAGTAAAGGCTTCTGGTGCAATCTCTCCCCCTGTCCCTCCTTTTTTTTTTTTCTGGCCCGCAGCGGCGGCTTGCAGGATCTTAGTTCCCCAACCAGGGATTGAACCTGGGCCCTCCGCAGTGAAAGCTCAGAGTCCTAACGACTGGACCACCAGGGAATTCCCTCCCCACCCCTGTTTTATTTTTTAGATCTGAGGATACATTTGGGTCATTAGGAGAGGATAGATAAATAATAGAACAAGAAACAGAATAGAAATTGGAAGGAACCCTGGGTAGGTTACTGCAAAATAGTAGCAATAGCATTTTAAAAATAAGCATTTTACTATAGAAATCTTGGAATATGTACAGAAATAGTAGAATAGTATAATGAATCCTCGTCTCTTCATAGCCCAGTTTCAACAGTTATCAACTCATGGCCGTTCTTTGAGCATCCAGGATTTAATCTGGAAATTTCCCATGGTAAAGAAATACCTGGTCTATAGAAATTTGTATTACAGATGTATCTTACCCTGGGCATTGTTGCTATTTTGTAAACCAACTGAGAACAGATTAGATATGATTTCAAGAACTTCAGGTTCTGAGATATCTTTTCTGATTTGCTTTTTGTAGATGCCTGAAATTTTACTATTAGTATAACTGTAAATTTGCAAATCGTGAATAAGCCTGAGAAGGGAAATACATGAAGCCCATTAACAGTTATTTATATTTTAGTGTAAACTGATTAATTAGGAGCACGCTTGACTGGTAAGTAACGAAGCACAAGCTTTGATAGAAGGCATAAGATCACAGGGACCTGGGGGCGGAAGGCCTTATAAGGACTACAAGTACTGGTCAAGAGGGTGCTGCTCGGCTATTTTCCATCTTTTCCTGGAGGTGGTTCTGGCCTCAAAGCCTATAGAAAGAGTTCTCCTTCCAGTCTGGTGGTGTTCCTGTCATCTGTCATCTGGGTTCCCTTCTGCTGGCCGCAAAGACCTTGTGTAAGTCTGCTGAGGAGGTGATTCCATTCCAGCTAATTCTGCTGCTTGTTTATTTTTAGGTGTCTTGCAATATATTCAGAACTCTCCCTCCTAGTGACAGCAATGAATTTGATCCAGAAGAAGATGAACCTACCCTTGAGGCGTCGTGGCCACACTTACAGGTACTTTGAACTACCATTTGTTATAAAAGAAAGATCCATTAACTCATTAGCTGATTAGCATGGGAATTCCTTGAAGGCCTTATTCACCAAGAAATCAAATTAGAGTACATTACTGGAAAGCTAGAGAATGCTTTTTATGTTTCTTACTGTTGATAATTAGGATGCCAAAAGAATAAAATAATAAGCATTATAATGCTTTAGGGTGGGCCCTCCTGGGTTGCATGCTCAGCCAGCAGTTTTTATTAGAGCTTCTATGTGATCCTTCCTGCTGGAGGCTCAAACAAGAACAGAACTATTTTCACACTAATATTAGTTAGATGTGATTAGGTCACGGAGTACGTACCTCGTTTTCAGCAGTTAGGTACCCGGGGGACTTTGAATGCCTGTCTTCATGATAACCACGAATGTGTTTCTTTAGCCTGGAAGGACAAAATCAAATTGCAATAGCTATTTCACAGTGTTGTAAGGAAGAGCAATAGCTGAGAAGAATCTTGTGCAAAGGCCAATTTTGCACTCTTGCACTGAGAAGGCCATGTTTTCCAATCATCCTCATGTGCCAGGACAGATTAGGACCACCCCTGCATCTCCTTTCCCAACACCAGGCCCATTTGTACTGTATTTACTTCTCCATACCAGCCCCTTTTCCATCCTCCTTTCCTGGCTGCCTTCTTTCAAGGCCAGCATTTCTCAAATGAGTAGAACAAGGAAATGTGAGTGCAATGAACCTCAAAGCCATTTTTCCATTCAGTTAGAATGTCCTCAGAGGCTGGGTGACAGCTGGTGAGGAGGGAAGGGAGGGTAGAGAAGGAATATGACCTTGTCCATTTTCACCCTAAGGCAGAAGTCACTGCATCTTTGTAGAAGTGTGCTCACGGTTACTAGTTGACTTTCTGAAGGGCAGGAAACTATGCAGCAGGGAGATAAGGCCTAGAGATATTCTAAGGGTTTATTTTTTTCCCCACTTCAGAATTATTGACATAAATTTGCAGCTTTCCCTGTCCTGCTTTGGCAGCTCAAGGTTGCTGCAGATATACATGTAATGCTCTTTCCCCTAGTTATGTGGAGAGCTTTCGGGGGCTGTGTTTTCTCAACTCTTACCTAGGTATGTTATACATATGTATTCCTGCTACCAATGCCAAAATACAGAGTAAATTAGTTAAAACACTGTAGTTGATTTACTATCTTAGATGCTTGATTTTTTTATAAGGTGCCAGACATACTTTCTGTAATCTAAGAAATTTGCAAAACTACTTGTGCTTTTCATGGTGTATTCCAGATTGTGACAAAAAGTCCAAAAAGAAAACAAAAAATGGAATTACTGTTTTGAATGGATGGACTTTTTGTCATGTCTTATTCTTGATGCTTGGCACCAGTTCACAGAAGTGCAGTATAGTCTGGAAGAAATTTAAAAAACAAAGCAAACAAAAAAGATACTTTTCTCAGAAAAGTCCTGCATCTTGTGGTTGAAAAGACGGAAGGATATGTCTTCAAAGCTTCAACTTGTTGTCTTGTCTACATCTCGAAGAAGAGAGAGTAGACCATTCTTGCCATTTGCAGGAGCTTTTTGAATATTCTAAATCATGATCGCCATAGATATAAATTTCCCCTAAAGTATGATAAACTTTATCATACTCAATATTTAACTCAATATTTCAGTTAATCCTTCCTAAGCTTAATGACTCTATAAAATATGGGTCTAGGGTTTCCCTGGTGGCGCAGTGGTTGAGAGTCCGCCTGCCGATGTAGGGGACACGGGTTCGTGCCCTGGTCCGGGAAGATCCCACATGCTGCGGAGCGGCTGGGCCCGTGAGCCATGGCCGCTGAGCCTGCATGTCCGGAGCCTGTGCTCTGCAATGGGAGAGGCCACAACAGTGAGAGGCCCGCGTACCACAAAAAAAAAAAAAAAAAAAAGGGTCTAAATTAATTTCTAAAGCTCTTAAGCAGAATTCTGCCACCAAAAATCTTGAGCTTGCACTGTGTCTTTACTACAGGAACATTAACCATTAGTTCATCTGCAACGCTTAAAACCAAAGCAACAGTGAGGAGTGATGATGAGACCTGTACCCTTAATGGATCTAAAGTCACAAACTGTATTCAAAAACAGGCTGGTTTCATCTGTGTTGACATCTTGTTTCAGCCTGTAGTCCTCTCTCCCCTTCTTTAGCTCAGGGGGAAACATGACATAGGCTGGATCAGGTAAAGAAGCCTGTAAGAGAAAAGAATGAATATATGTATATGTATAACAATCACTTTGCTGTACACCTGAAACTAACATAACATTATAAATCAACTATACTCCAATAAAATTAAAATTAATTAAAAAAAAAAAGAAATCTACTCTTAAAATTCACAAATCAACCTTCATTCATAGCAAAGGCCAAGTCAGAAGGCACTGTCTTTTGCTTTATGGAAGTATTTGTACTGGCTCCTGACTTGTCTCACGAATTCTGTGTTTTCTTTGTATATTCTGACTCCACAAATCAGTCACCTTTCCATTTTCACTAATAAGTGGTTTTAGTACTGGCAAGAGCCCTCGTTGAATGTTTAAGAAAACTTCTTTTCTGTTTGTGATAGGTCGTTCATGTCGTGGTGACCCATCACTAAATTCAACATTTTACTTTATGATTGATCCAAGAATCGATTTTTCCAGACCCAAATAGCACTTTCTTCAGCCTTTTCACTTTTTCTTAACTCCAGCATTAGCAGTGTGCTGCTGATTCTGGCCCACATTTTGCAAGGAAGCACGGTGTTTATTACCAAATCTCTGACAATAGTAGAGAACAACAAAATCACATTATGGTTGTTGAGTGGTTGGCTAGGCTCATTGCCTCACTAACTGTCTGCTCCTGCACACTCTGATTTTAATTGTGGCTCGTATAGAATTACTCATTACAACAAATCATGGATCTTTGAGGATATTTAAAAATAAGAAAAAGTATTAAATCTACAAGTTTTTAGTTCACGTATGTCAAAAGGTCTACTGTATGTGTGTCATTTGGTCTTTTCTATTATCTGTGTTGGTATCTTTTAAACTGGTATCCCATGGTTACCATGGTTATTTTTTGCGTATTTTTTGAAATTGGGTCTATTTTTCTAGTAGAATACGATTTTGTAGGACTTCCATTTACAATTAAAGGATTGTTTTTAATGCTTTACGCTGGAGACTGAAAAACCAGAATACTAAAGTCTTCTTACTCATGTTCCTTGAAGAATTCACTTATGTCACCTTGAAAAGTAATTTATCCTCCTCAGTCCCTAGTCTTTCCCTTTAGAAACTCAAGGGAGATTTTTGATTCTGAGGTAAAATCTGTCTCTTAAAGTAGAGAACACTTATGCATATTAATTAATATGTCTGAAGTGTTCCCATCAAATTTTTAAAACCATAACTGCTTTCAAGGGACCAGAGGGGAGAGGACATTTTGCCAATCCCACCGGAAAGCCCTGCTTGCCCACAAGTCAGGCCTGGAAGATGAGAATCTCTCCACTTTGTGGGAATCAAAAGAGAGATGAAACCCCTTTTTATGGGTTATTTGAACAAGGCTGATGTTCTGTTTGTAAAACCAAGAGTTGAAAGATTAGTGTATTGGAAAAAGAACACTTTTTCTAGGGGGTGTTTGAACTCAGGCATTATTATGACTAGAAGTACAACTTGGCAATGTTCAGATCACTGGGAAAGAAGTTTCTTCTGAATTCAGAGTTCCAGAGAGAAAAATACAGTTTTATAAAGAAGTAAAATCCTAATGTGAATACCTAATATTAAGTGTTAGAGTCTGAAGTCACAAGGTCACTATGTGACACATTTAGGTTAGTGTTATCTGTAAACCCTTAGGGGGGGCCTGAGACCTAATTGTCAGTGGCCTGCAAGGTCAAAAGTAGTTTTATAATAATACTGTATTATTTGCCCCTTTCACTGTGTTGACATTTGCATTAATATTTGTAAAAGCAGTGGTGGTTGAAATTGCTGTTGTGTCAGCACAAATAAGGCAGTTGTGCCCAGCTGGTCTAGTAGTCATATTCTTCACTGCCATGCACTTACAATTAAAAAAAAAAAGCCAATTTCAATCAAGAATGTCCTTGAAGAAGCAGCAAGAAATATTAATTTTATTAAATCTTGACCTTTGAGTACACATTAAAGATAATATTCTTCATGATGAAATGGGAAGTATGCATAAAGCACATCTGCTGCATACTGAATAGTTGTCTTGTGCTAAAACATTTGTGTGATTGAGCTGCAAGCTAAACTAGCTGTTTTTTCATGAAGTGTCATTTTTACTTGAAATAATACCTGACAAACTATGGTTGTTCTGACTTGGGTATTTGGTGGATGTTTTCTCTAAAACAAACAAACAGTTGTTTTACTACTGATAAAATTAAAGCATTGAAGAAAAATTTAGAATTAGAATTTTGGAAAACCTTATCTTTCCTTTATCTGTTACCTTGAGCTTTACAGCTCCCCAAAGCTTAAAGCCTTTTTTTAAAAATAAAGTTGGAGATATTAAGGAATGTGACTTTTATTGATACTATGTAATGAAATGTGTCAACATTTGAAAAATCTCCATAACTCAGTGAACCAATATTTTCCAGTTGGCCAATGAATGATGTTAGGCAGTCATGCATGGGTAAAGATCATCCAAAGTGCAAGATAAATGATTGGAATTTAGTTTAATGGTATGAAAAATTCATTGATACAGTTTCAGATTCTACAACTGCAACTTTTCTTCAAGAAATGACTGTCAAGTTCTGGTGTAGTATCAAAGAAAAGTATCCACAATTATGTGAAAAAACTAAGAACATACTCTCCCTTTTTCATACTAGTAGATTTGTGAGAAGCTTGATTTTCTTTATATACTTTAACCAAAACAGTATATTACGACAGCTTGAACATGGAGACAGATAAGAATCTGTCTTTTCATATGCTGTTAAAGAGATTTACAAAAATAAAAAAACAGTGCTTCTCTTCCTAGTAACTTTTTTGGAAAATAAATTTGTTTTTCACAAAAATATGTTAGTTATGTTAACATGTGATATATTTTATTGTTCCAAAATAATAAAAATATTAAATTTTCTCAATTTTTATTTCTACTTTCATATATATATCTCATGTAAACAGAAAGCTTTTTTGAGTCTTCAGTAATTTTTCAGTGTAAAGGAGTGAGACTAAAAAGTTTGAGAATACTGTTTTAGGCAATAATGACAGTAATGACAGTGGTGATATGTGTTAATCACTGTGCAGAGAGCAATATATTTATAAAAAATCACATTTAATCTCAGGGATTATCATCCCCATTATACAGTTGAAGCAACAGACTTTTAGAGAAATTAACTTGCCTAGGGTCACACAGTTAGTAAGGGGTAGAGCTAGGCTTTCAACCCAGTGTCTACCTGTCTCTTGAAAGTCCTGGTTTTGATATACTGTTGTATACTACACCAGGATTTAATGTATACTTTAACATAGATTTATTTTGCAAAGAGCGTAAACAGTGATCCCCCACGGTTTATCAAAACGGTTATTTGAGGTTGACTCTGCAGATGAGAGTATTCTTACGCTTTGCAGATGAGAATATCCTGATACACCATCATATATTGCTTAGGGGAGTGTAAATTGCCGTAAACTCTCTAAAAGGAAATTGGTAATGAATGTTGAAAATCCTGACATGTTTGGATATCTTTTGATCTAACAATTCTACTTTTAGAAATATTTCCTCATGAAATAATTGAACACGTGCACACTGATGCATGTTATATAATGTACATTCTGGCATAATTTAATAGAGAAGTAATTTAAAAACTACTTAAGTGTCTAAGCATAGGATATTGGTTAAATTAATTATGAGTATTGGAATTATTCATTATAAATATGTATAATAGACTGCTTGTAGCTTGAGAATGATGGCTTAGATATTGTTGGCATAAATTGTCCACAGTATATTGTTTAGATGGTAAAAGTAGTTTTAAAGCTATATTATTTATAGATATATATATTTATTTATAGTACATTGGTATATTTTAGAAGTATAGAGAAAAATTGGGAGTTTTATACATTAAAGTGTTAACAGTGGTTAACTCTTAATGGTGAGATTATGGGAGATTTTTATTTGCTCTCTTTGGCTGTGTTTCCAGATTTTAAATTTAAAAAGTCAAAAATCATAACAGCAGCTGTGAGCTACAAGAAAGGCTGGCACTGCTAGTTGAATGATATTAAAACCTACTAAACCCCTTGTCAATTTTAGTATTAGAGCTTTTTAAAGTTTTTGATACTATTCTCAGTGAATTATATTTTGAAATTAACAATAACCTATTTGTTGCAGCTTGTATATGAGTTTTTCATACGATTTTTGGAAAGCCAAGAATTCCAACCCAGCATTGCCAAAAAATACATAGATCAGAAATTTGTATTACAGGTAAGCACATTATTGTGGTTGCATGTATTTGTTTTTCAGTTGATAACACTTTATCTCATTTTCTCTTGATGTTTGTTACAAAATCTTACAGTGACAGTTATATCACCCTGTAAACAAATATATACACATAAGTTAGTTTTCATTATTGCCCATTAAAAGTAATAGATATCTCTTTAATTTATTGTGCTGGAAATTAATTACATTTTAAACAACAAGGAATGCTAATGCCTAAATCCCTGCAGTTTTCTTTCTTAAAGTTTAATTATAAAGGAATTTCATTTGTGTAACCCTAGTTTGTGTGAATCTTTATGTAAGCTTGAAAACTTTTATTTGCTTAAGGATTTTAAACTATTTCATACATCTGTTAAAACTGAGTAGGCATGGTCTAGAGCATAGGTAAGCTTTAATAAATAATCAAAGTCAGGGTACTGGTGAGCTTTCACAACTAGGAAGTAGCACAGTTTAACACCTTAAGATTCCCTTGAAGAGATTAACTCTCATCTATCTGTTTGGAACTTTTCAGGATACCTACGTACTTTTCTTGATTTGTCATTTTACATTTTATAACTGTAAATCATATATTTTTACCCCGGAATTGGGTACTTTCATGGCCCTGAATATTTAAGTAGTATCTCCTTGCTCTTGTTAACATTCATCTATAAAAATGCATACTTGAGGGCTTCCCTGGTGGCACAGTGGTTGAGAGTCCGCCTGCCGATGCAGGGGACGCGGGTTCGTGCCCCGAGCCGGGAAGATCCCACATGCCGCGGAGCGTCTGGGCCCGTGAGCCATGGCCGCTGAGCCTGCGCGTCCGGAGCCTGTGCTCCGCAACGGGAGAGGCCACAACAGTGAGACACCCGCGCACTGCAAAAAAAAAAAAAAAAGAAAATGCCTACTTGAGCCAACTGATGTATGGATTGTTGTAACTCCTTTCTAAGTGATTAATGAGATGCCTTATGTGGAAAAGAATAAATATCTCCTAGTGAGCCAATATGCAGAACTTCAAATTTAAAGCATTACTTTGGAGAAAATTGATCTCCTATGCCTTACTTGGATAAAGGTTGATAACCTCAGTGATGACCTCATTCCTTAAATTAATACATTTAGAATTCTGGACATACTAGGTTGAGAAGCCTTGGAAAAGTGAGATTTGATATATAGCTAGAGAGGTAGTAGATAAATAGGTAGATTCATGGATCACTGGGAAATTGATCCAGATCCAGATTGATCCAGACCCTTATCCCAAGTAGGTAAAATGCATTTCAGGCAAAACAAAAGCAAGACATAACAGGTCTGTGTTTGTATTGGAAAGTCCTTGCATTTCTGTAACACTGTATAGTTGTCAGAGCACCTTTACATGCATTATTTAATTTGATTTATACAGCTATCTAGAGGAGACATGGCTAAGTTTTGTGCCCATTTTATAGATGAATAAATCTGAGGTCTAGAAAAGTTATCCAGGTTTCCCCAGCACATTTTCTATTCTGGTTTTCTGTCCATTAAACCATGATGCCTCCTTGTGATTCCCTTTGCCATAACTTGGAATGACTCCAACGCAGGAGTAGCCCCCGTCTCTCAACACTGACGAAAAACAAGGTTCTCTTACATTTATGGTAAATTAAAGTGCCGGAGAGGATCAGATAATGATTCAACAGTAGATACTGTGTTTAGTTGACATGGAAACAGTAAATCCTGCAAAGGGCCCAGTCAGTGTGCTCTCCGTGGTTGATGGGTACTGATAAAGCTCCTAAAATTAAAACAACAGAGAAACCCAGACTTGGAAGGGACATTTTGGGTTGTCTCTTCTAGTTCTTTACGCTGTGAATCAGTTTTCTTTGAGACCCTGATGAGGGGTGACCTCTCCTTGCCCTTTTTCAGTGAGGAAGGGCCACATACTCAGGTAGATTGTTCCATTTTTGTCAGAAAGTTATTTTTTATGTTGAATCTCCCTATACCTGATAGCTTTTGGCCTTATTTCTTCAGAAGAGTCCCTTAGTATATCACTAGCCCAGGCATAACCTTTCAGGTCTTAGAACACAGCTTTTGTATTTACCTCTTGCCTCTTTTTCTCTAAAACAGCAGTTACAACTCAAATGCCTATAGGCTCCTTTATAATAGTCTGGTGGCCAGATGTCAGACAATAGGAGGCAGACCAGCTCCTACTGAAGGGAGCTTTGACTATACCTCTTTCTTCAGTATTGCCAGACTTTTTTTTTTTTTTCCAAGAGAAATTTTTTTCTCCCAAATTCAGGTTTTTTTGTGAAATTTTCTGATAGTTTTAAAATCCTGTTCAGAATGAATTAAAGCCATCTGCCTTCTGGATCTAGCCTACCAGCTGTCAGTGTGTGTTCTCTGCTCTAGACTGAGCCCTTCGTTCTGTCAACCCTGTCTCATTTGTCAGTTTTTGGTCTTCAACATGTGTCCATTTGTCTTCAAGGATGATATCTATGTCTGAACACAGTGCCCTGAGCTTGGTCAATCCAATGCAGCTTAGAGTTGGGGGTCTCCATTCGCTTGTCTGGATGCTAGGGTTCTTAAAGGGGAAGTCTCATTAGCTCTTCTTGCTGTTCCATGACACTGCTAACTTAGGTTAATAAGCTTGTGATCTTAACTGACTTCTAATTTAGTTTTACACATGTTGTCATAAACCCATTTTCGTTTTCCTTGTTCATTTTACAGTTTGCTTTTTTATCTAGGTGTAGGATCTGACATGTATTCCTATGGAATATCTTATCTCCCCAACCTTCTGACGTCTTTCTGGATCTTGCTTCTGTCATCCACCTTATTCACTGTGCCTTCCAATCACATCTGTGATTACTAGCGATTGGTCTCATGGAAGCCATTGATTAAAATTGTTAAACTAGCCAGGACTCAGGATAGAGGCCTGTGGCATGCCTTTAGCAACTTCCCTTTATTTTAGGACAGATTCACTAATAACAGTGTTTGGATTCCCTCCTTGAGCCGGTTAGAAATTTACCCTAGGATGGGGGCTTCCCTGGTGGCACAGTGGTTAAGAATCCGCCTGCCAATGCAGGGGACACAGGTTCGAGCCCTGGTCCAGGAGGATCTCACATGCTACGGAGCAACTAAGCCCATGCACCACAACTACTGAGCCTGCACTCTGGAGCCCACAAGCCACAACTGCTGAGCCCACGTGCCACAACTACTGAAGCCTGCACACCTAGAGCCCGTGCTCCGCAACAAGAGAAGCCACCACAATGAGAAGCCCGTGCAGCACAATGAAGAGTAGCCCCCCCACCCCCGCTCACAGCAACTAGAGAAAGCCTATGTGCAGCAACGAAGACCCAACGCAGCCAAAAATTAAATAAATTTATTTTTTTTAAAGTATCTTTAAAAAAAAGAAAAAGAAATTGACCCTAGGATGTCCTCATCCTCGCATTTAAAATTTTTGTTTATAAGGAGAGTGTAGAGACTTCATCAGATGTGATGGTAGAAGCCAGGACTTCATGTTTACAGCATTCCCCTCCTCCATGGGCCTTGGAACTTTATCATAAAAGGAATGCCAGAATTCCCTGGCTCTCCAGCGGTTAGGACTCTGCACTCTCACTGCCAAGGGCCTTGGTTCGATCCCTGGTCAGGGAACTAAGATCCCTCAAGCTGCGGGCACGGCGAAAAAGAATAATAATAATAAATAAAAAGAAATAAAAAGGGACGCCATTCGTCTGCCACGGGGCATTAGTGAACTTCTGGGGGCTACTATTGGTTTCCTAGTAATGTTGCCCTAAGTACTTGAAAATCATGGCATTGATCATCTGTCCCCAAGTTTTGTGAGAGACAAGTAATAAAGTATAAATAGTGAAGCTCATCTACTTATGCTTTATGTTTTCAGTCCCTGCCTCATTTTTTCAATTTTTTTTGCCTTCTTTATCTTCCCTCTGCTGGATCTGTTGATGAACTCAGCCTTTAGACCAGGGCTCACCTCAGTGCCTGCATCAGTTATGAAAGGGTCAGTCAGGGTATTGGTGGAATTAACCTCACCACTGAGTGGTACTTGAATGTAATCATGTGACTAACCAGTGCACTATATTTTCATGTTGGGGATAAGCTCTGGTTGCCTATCAGCTGCCATCTTCCAAATTACCCTGTTCATTCATGTTCTTAACCTGTAAAGTTGGCCTCCTATTCCTTTTCCTTCCCTAAGTTTGCCCCAACACCTTCTAGGAGTGGGGACTCAATCCCCTGCCTGCTTCTCCTAAGCTTCCTTCTTCAAGAGCTTTGGTCCTGACTTGAGACCTGATGGCAATGGGTGAGCCTTTTGGAGATTGAGCATCATTGCTGAGATTCTATCCTGTTATCCCCCATCCCACCCTACCGTCCTTTTCCTCTGAACACCATGCCTTAACTGTCCTTGAGCTGGCAGGTCCTTCGTATGTCTGTACCGTCTAGTCAGCTCATTCATTTTGCACACCCTCAGTTTTCCCTCTTTTTTCTCTACCGCAGGGACTCCCAGGGTGCTACCTGGTCCTAGCCTGGGTTTCTTGTGCCATGGGAACCCTCATACTTTTCCCTTTTGCAAATCAGGAAGACATTCACCTTATTCCTTTTCTTTGAGCAGATTTCTTATTCTCTGTGGATTCTCAAAGATCTCAAAAAGAGTTTTCAACTCAGAACTCTTTTATTTAGTAAGACATAATTTATTCTAGCCACAAGATTTACACTTACTTCCTGTAGCAGCTAGCTGTATTCTTTAGAGTCTGTTCTGACTCTGATTCCTGCATCCCCAAAAGCAAAATAAGAATTGGGCTATTTTGGGCTTCCCTGGTGGCCCAGTGGTTGAGAGTCTGCCTGCCGATGCAGGGGACGCGGGTTCGTGCCCCGGTCCAGGAAGATCCCACGTGCCGCGAGCGGCTGGGCCCGTGAGCCATGGCCACTGAGCCTGCGCGTCCGGAGCCCGTGCTCTGCGATGGGAGAGGCCACAACAGTGAGAGGCCTGCGTACTGCAAAAAAAAAAAAAAGGATTGGGCTATTTTAACAGGATGTAGTGAAGAGAAACTTAGAAGGCTCTGGATTGGAATCCTTACTCCCCTATGTACTCTAAGTATATTTTAGGAGCTAAGAATATGAGCTGTGCGATAAGAAGAAACTGCATTCAAACCCTGGCTTTTCTGCTTACTTGCAATGTGACTTTCGGCAAGTTAATACACTTGCTACCAAGCACGAGTTTCCTCATTCATGACATGGGGATAACAGAATAAGTGAGATACTGTTCAGTAAAATAAGATATACCCCCAAACTGACAACTGTTAAATCTTCTTAATTGAATTGGCACTATGGATACAAACACAGGCTGCCTACCTTCAGTCTTAAACAGGTCCTGAAAACTTGGGCAGATAATTGACTATTCTGAGCCTCAGTGTTTTCTTCTGTAAAATGACAATAACAGTCGTCTTTCTTACAAGTTACAAAAAAATAGGCTGTTATGATGATAAAATGACTTGTATAAATGTCTGCTGGTAGCATATATGGGGCCTAATAGTTGCTTATTAAATATCAGTTCCTCTTTTCACATCCTCATATTATATTACCTGTCCACATTGGTAGGATGTCTTATTTTTCTTGATTCCAATATTAGTTTTAAAACCTCCACCTTTTGAAACAAAATTTTAAAATTTATGTGAAACTTACAATAAAAATTTTGCAAAGAAGTCTTGAATAAATGCAGAAATGTAACGTAATCCTAGGTGGGAAGACTTGCCATCATAAAAATGCCCATAGGCTCTCCAAATTAATCTGTACATTTAGTGTAATTCTAATTAAAATTTCAGTATTTTTTCTATTTGAAAATTTCAGAGTTCATGAAATAAAAAGTTTTTGAAAAAGAAAACTAGTGATACTTTATTAGACATTAAAACATACTGTAAAGGTACATTAATTAAAACAGCATGGTATGGGTACAGGAGACTGGAACTTAGTAGAGGCTTGGGTGGAAAAGACCCTTTTTAGTATGCTATAAAACTCATAAAAAATATATGAATAAATAGATATGATAGATACCTACCTACATACATATATATTAAATTGGTATAATGCTCTGAAGAGGAGATCTGATAGAATTCTATTGACTCAGATTGTGACTGAGCAATTCCATGAGAAGTAGATGTGTACACGAAGCAATATGTACAAGGATATTGAATGTATCATTGTTAATGATTATTAGAAAATTGGAAACAATTTAAAAGTTCTTCAGTAGGGGTTGGTTGAATAAACTGTGGACATTCATATGATGAAATATTCATCAGTCTATAAAAAGAATGAGATAGAGCTACACATGATCTGTTTTTAAGTGAAACATGCACATTATGGAGCAGTATGATATTTTGAACCTGAGTCTGTTATTTTAGGGAAAAGGAATGTTTGTCTCTGCACTAAAAATTTTGGAAGGAGATACACCACGTTTTTATTAATTGTCTGGTGGGGTGTAAGATTATGTGTGATGATCTTTACTTTCTATTTTTTGCATTTAAAAAATAGTGAACATGTATGTTATAATCAATAAGAATAGTCAAAATATTTCAATTACAGCTACATTCTCATTTTGTTGCCTTGCATTTTTTGTAAAACTCAGCTGATTCTGTTCATTAATCTTCCTAAGACTATTTTTTATAAGACTATGCCATTCTTTTATACTTAACTTTTTTTTTTTGTATTTCCTTCCTTTTATCATTTGTGCATGTCCTTTTAAAGTCTGAAGCTCCATGGCAAGCTTCCTGTGTTGCCTCAAGGGCCTCTTTCAATACCTCTCGTTTTAATTCCTCAGCAGGAAGCAATATAGATTAGTGGTTAAGTGTATAGACTGGTTTGGATTCAGACTCTACCATTTTTTAGTGCATGACCTCGGGCAAGTTATATAACTGCTGTATGCCTCAGTTTCCTCATCTGGAAAGTAGATGCAAAATATCCTTTATATGATAGTAATTATGTTGTAAGGTTCTTGTGCAGATTTAATAAGTGTATACATATGTAAGCACTGGGCTCCCCTGGTGGCGCAGTGGTTGAGAGTCCGCCTGCCGATGCAGGGGACACGGGTTCGTGCCCTGGTCCGGGAAGATCCCACATGCCGCGGAGCGGCTGGGCCCGTGAGCCATGACCGCTGAGCCTGCGCATCCGGAGCCTGTGCTCCGCAACGGGAGAGGCCACAACAGTGAGAGGCCCGCGTACCGCAAAAAAAAAAAAAAAAAAAACCATATGTAAGCACTAAGAACAATTCCTGATAATAGTAAGTGTTCAGGAAATGTTACACTGCTGCTGTCACTACTATTTTTATTAGGATCAGTTCTTGTGTTTAAAACTTTTTTTACCATTATTTTCTAGAACAGCCTCAATGCAGGAAGTTACGTGATGTTAGTCTGTCATGTCTTACCTAGCATGTTATCAATTTTTTGAAATCTAACTTTTATCATTCTAAAAAATCAAAAAACCCTTTGGACTCTGCTTATATGGTCCTTCGTGGGCTGTTGGGATTTTTAAAGATGTTAAATATGGTGTCTTGTCCTTGAATTCTCATCAGTTCCACTTCACCAACTGATTTCTTCCAATCAGTGTTAGAAGTAAATGTTTAATTAGTGCCAGGAGCATGTACTTTTTAGTGTGTAAGAACCAGGGAAAGCGCATTCAAATCTTTACAGAGGCCAGACAAGTGATACATAATGAAGTAGTCTGGGTGTAACAGAAAGGAGTTGATGGAAACAGTGGTGACCTAGAGAGCTCGGACCCTGCTACCAATCTGTTTCTGTTAACTGTTGGCTGATTGCTAAGTGGGCCAAGTGTTGCTAGATTCTTCTGATTTTTTAAGAGAACCTGGAAATCTAGATTTTTGTATGGGCCAGTCAAAATCGTCAGTGACTTGTACCTTTGAAGGGTTTGCTCTTTTTTATTTCAGAATGGACTAGTTTGTTTAAATTTCGTAGTAATTTTTGTTAAATCTAGATTTACGTAACCTTTAGCATTTCTTATGTACTTAAGTCTTTACATAAGGAAGCTGTCATTATGTCACTGGGTGAATTGTCGTGGTAAGAGTTTAGTAGCATATCTCTAAAGACTGCTTTCAACCACTCTGCAAGTCTGAAAAGTAGTCAGTGGTTGCTAAGAGATGTACTATTCAAGTATCTCCATAAACATATGTACTGCTGGAGATGGCTCGTTAGTAATTTGTACTTCACATTTGTGGTTATATTTAGTTGAAAGGTACTGTAATTATCATGCAAATTATGCAAATCATCCAGCCTGTCCTTAAAAGTGACCTTTTGTTATTGTGTTTTAAAAGCTGAAGACAAATTGGACATGATACAAAACCAACCCATGAAAAAATGTTAGGTTCTTAACTGAAATAAAATTCACGAGGCCTTGAATCTCAGCTCTAATACAAAGAACTATTTTCCAAACAAGTTCCTTGAATATGTCAAAATGCTTACATTTCTCTCTCAGAGTCTATAGCAAATAAAACTTTAGAGAGTTTATGTCTACCAGGAATTTTATCAGATACACATTACCAGTTAACAATAAATTGCCCCATCCCATCCTGTCCAACCTATAACTCAAAAACCTTTAAAAAGGGCTGTACTGCTCTGACTTCTGCATCCAGAGCCAGCTTGGTAGGCAAGCAACTCGTGGAGGGCGGCGGGCCCTGTGCTTAGAAGGATGTTGTTCGTGGTTTAGTGCTTTGCTGTTGCTGTCTTGAAATTCTTAGTACTTTTTGAACAAGGAGCAGTACGTTTTTGTTTTGCGCTGGGCCCACAAATTATGTAGCTAGTCCCTGCCTGTATCCCACTAAGTGCATCATTATGTACCATAACAACTGTTTCTTGAAATGCTGACCGAATTAAAATTTTAAATCGCAGGGTTTTCTTGAATCAGTTGGAATAAATGCTTGAGGGAGAATAGAATGGACTTCTCTACTTTGTAGGAAAAATGCTGAAATTAGGAGAGAAATAAAAGCCTGTGACTTGGCAGAGTTGTTCATGTTTGTATGACTGACACCTTTGAAATTTTTATACTGAGTTATAGGGGTCCTGAAGTCAGAATTGCTAGAAGCTTATAATGTGCAACCTTTTGATTCCTTGTCCATGCTGTGCTTGCTCAGTGGTTGCCCACAGGTCAGTTCATTTCATACGTTGGTCCTCTTGAGTTGTTATGATTCATGGGAGTCAGGCTGCCGCTGGCTCTTCTTTCTTGGTTCTGGGCTATTTTCTCCAGGTGCTTTATTACTTGATCGAGGTGAAGGTATTAGGAAGATAATTTTTTTTTCACCTAGCGGAGTAGCTTAAGTGAAAAACAAAGCCAGACATGTAGAGATCTGATTTTAGTTTGGTTTAAAACATTGAGAATACTAATTTCATTGATTATTTACTCTTTCTTTACGTGAAATAGCGCTGGGCAGTTGCTTCTTTATGTAGAAGAGGGTAATGGGCTTTTTGTTTCAAGTCTTTTGCTCATATGGTTTATAAAGAAAAATAGCCAGCCCTGCCTGGGGCTTCCTTCCCCAACCCAGAGTCTCATTCCCTATAGGTAACCACATTCAAGTCTTCTAGCCGTTTCCTCATATGTATCTCCGTACTTCTAAATAGCACTCTTACTGCCGTTTGTTGATTTTTTTCATCTGTTCCTACTATAAGCCATTACATGTCTCCCTCTGTATCTCCCTCCTTTATGTCTTTCCAATGCAGTTATGTCACAAATTTTAATTCAATCAAATTGTAGTGTTTGCATTAGTATGACTGTGTATATGTTGTTCAGAGCCAAGGCACACATTATGCTATAATTACATTTCTTTTCTTGTAGGGCTTTTTTTTTTTTTAACCCCTAGAATTAATAGTTGCCTTATTTTTCACTTGCTGGCTTTCTTATGTAGTCGTCATTAGTTCATCCCTTAGTTCTCTGAGAGCACCATACAACTCTTCCCAGTCTGGCCCACACTGATAACTAGTCTTTTTTTTCTTTCTCTTGGAAGCCTTTTTTCTGGAGATCCAGTCATCCTGGTCTAGTTGGCACTGGTTGCTTTCTCTAGGCTGTATCTGCAGTGGCCATCCAGGGACTTACCTTTTCTGGACTATGTCTTTATTTCCTTGGTTTCCTCTCTTTCGTTTTGGTGGGAACATACTCTAAATGCTTCCTAAGAAAGCATGAATGGGATGTAAATTTTTTGAGCCCTGCTTCTCTGAAAATGGCTTTATTCTACCCACATACTTGACTGATGTTTTGGCTAGGTTTGGATTTCTAGGTTGGAGCCCATCCTCCCTCTGCAGTTTTAAGGAATTGCTCTATTGTCTTCTAGCTTTCAGTGTTGGTGTTGAGAAGGCCTGTGCCAGCTGAATTCCTTATCCTTTATAGTGACCTGTTTTCTCTGTAAGCTTTTGTGATCTACTCTTTGTCCACAATGCCCGGAAACTTCAAAGTGTTGTGCTTTGTTGTGAGTCTTTGTTCATTTATTGTGCAGAGGACATAATGGCCCTCATCTGTATTGAAACTCATGTACTCATGTCCTTTTTTCCTGGAAAATTACATTGAATTATTTCTCAGATAATTTCCTTCTCTTTATTTTCTCTGTTTTTCTGTCTCTGTACCCATTTAAAATGTCTGTTAGTCATGTGTTGGACCTTTTGGATTGATCCTTTAGTTTTCTTATCTTCTTTCTTCTGTTACAATCTTCATCGTTTGGTTATACTTTCAGCATAGATTTGCTCATTTTAATGCACCAGTCCTTCTGAAACTTTTATTTCTGTTACATCTTGAATTTCTAAAAGCTATTTTATTTTCTGAATATTCATCTGTAATAGCATTCTGATTTTGTTTCAAGTATCTAGTAGATTTGTTTATTTCTGGGGATGTTATAGGTTCTTTTTTTGCAGTTTTTTTCTGCTCCTTGCAGTATGGCTATTTCCTCTGAGTTCTTTATGATGGTTTGTTTTGGTCTCTATCTTTTATGTTAGAGTGTTTGGTGATCTTTGACAATATTCATAGTTATACGTTAGTCCAAAAAAAGCCTCCTAGAGTGCTTCCCTGGTGGCGCAGTGGTTGAGAGTCCGCCTGCCGATGCAGGGGACACAGATTCGTGCTCCGATCCGGGAAGATCCCACGTGCCGCAGAGCGGCTGGGCCCGTGAGCCATGGCTGCTGAGCCTGAGCGTCCGGAGCCTGTGCTCTGCAACGGGAGAGGCCACAACAGTGAGAGGCCTGCGTACCGCAAAAAAAAAAAAAAAGCCTCCTAGAACCTGTGTCTGTGAGTGTGAGTGTGAGTATGAGTATGTGTGTGTGTATGTGTGTGTGTGTACGCATAAGTGGGAGACACTTGGCACATTAGGCAGAGGCCTTGCCATTTCATTGAGAAACCTTCAAATATTAGTATATCTGCAGGTGTTTTCCTCTTGAGGCTGTCAATTTCCCCAAAAAGGGACCGTCTAATCTCCTGCCTCAGTCAGAACTGAGAGCTTAGTCAGGGAAGGGCCTGGCAAAGGTCATGTTCTTCAGCATGCAGAATTTTATTAAATCCCATTATTTTCAATAACTGTTTTACTTTAGCTATATCTCATGTCCCCAAGACTAGAGACTTGCTCATTTATTCCCTCCAGACCTTGAGTTTAAGTCTTCAGTACACTGCATGGGACAGAGGATCTGGGAGGTCTTGTTACTCTTTCTCCAAGCTTTCAATCAGTTCTGCTGTTCTAGCTCCTCACACCCTTGACATCAAATATATCTGGTGCCTTCAATTCGTATGCCTTTTAAGGGTTCCCTGGTGTGAATTGGCTTGCTTCTTGTTGGCGTCCCTCCCTGCTGGCAGAATGGAAAGACATTTAGCAGAGTGGAGAAAGAGGAAACCTAAGATAGTTACCCCTTGCCATCTACTTTCCATCTCTGAGAGACGTGCAAATTTGTCTAATCTGCTCTCCAATCCTTTCTGCCCCATGGATTTCTTCCATTTTTATTCTTTTTACTCTCACTTCAGAGAGTGTTCAAGAGGAGAGACATTCAATCCCCCAAGTCTAACTGAAAGACCCTAACTACCTTTTTCATTTTGCCCTTTTAATTTCACTGTAGATTTATTATGAGGTTCAGGGGAGGTTCTTTGGCTAAATCACTAGGCAGTTCATCTCTGTCTGTTAGCTTCAGGAAGGCTGATTTTGTAAACTAGGAGACAGCATGTTGACAGGTCTGTCTTTGCTCTGTAATCACCCTGGAAACTCCAGCTTCGCTTCTTTGACAACAAGTTGCCTGTTACATTGTAGGGAGCATAGTCTACCTAGGCATTTACAGATACAGGATTATATTTTTCATTGCTTTTTCTTTGTGGGGAGTGTTTGAAGTGTATATATGACTAAGCACACAAATATTACTTTGTTTTGGAAATTAGAGCTCATCCCACTCTCTCCTCTTTTTGGGCCTATGCACTGTTCTACCTTTTCTTTTGTCTCATACATCATGAAATCATCAAGAGTGTGTTCTGTAGAGCAGCAGAGAAGTAGTTTATATTACTGCAATTCATCTTTCTCAAAGAACATAGAATATATAATATTTGTGGCTTTAAAACTCACTCAGGTTAGGTGCCTGGTAATACATTTTCTTTGAGGGCCTAATGGAAACATTAGTTAAATAATTTTTGTTTAATTATTATGCATTCATTAAACTCTTAAAGGTTAACAGTACATAAGCATGGTTGATTCAAGTTTTGCTAAAAGTACACCCCCTCAAACCTTCTCCTGCATTAGTTGCAAATTACTCATTAAGCCCTTTTACAACACTTGAAAATAGAAACCAACTAAAAACATAGAACTCAAAGGTTAATTATTTCTATTAACAAGGAATGGAATGAGTAGGTTAGAAATCTTCTGTCATTTTATGCAGGCATTAGGCAAGAGATACCTAGCCGGTGGGGCCTTTTTTGCCCATAGGGTTCACATCTTTCTTTCTTAGACCGTTTCTTGTGGAAATGTGTCGTTGACTTGCTCATTGCTGTCCTGTGGACTCCAAGTTTGTTCGTGTGTGTGTGCACGCGTGCATGCGCGCAGCAGAGAGGACAATCCCTGGTGTGTGCAGAGATTGACTGATTGGTTGATTGATTGCATGACAAAGTAGGCAGAGAGATGGCAGGTATTTTAACCACATCTGCTGTTTAGATAGGCTGCTGGTGAAGGTATGTGTTATTGAATCTATCATGAATACTTCCTTCACCTCTAACTCCTAATTTCTTCATGGATGTCACTTCCTATAGCAGCCTTCCCTGATCACTCCACTTCTCCCAAATAGAGTAGATGTGTCTGCTATGTATTTATATAGTATCCTGAGCCACTTACCATGCTGCTTATTTCTCTGTATCCCTCATTGCGTTAGGCTCTGTAAAAGCAGTGCTGCTCATCATTGTATCCCTGACACCTTGCCCAGTGACTGGCGACATACTCATTTGAAATATTTATTTTTTGAGTGGATGCATGACATTGTGCAGTCAAAAATTTTGTTTGTCTCACTGCCCAGTTTTGAAGACTATTCTTCAGTTTGTGCTTTCTGCCATTATGTAAAGGGCTTTTTTTTTTTTTTTTTTTTGTCTGTAACTCTGTCTTTTGTTCAAAGAAAAGCACCAATGTAGATGATTTATTTGATTACTGCCCACTGAGTTCTTCTGCTGTCGGTCTCAGCCTCAGTCTTAATCACCTGAAATCATGCTTTAGTCCGTCTTGATAGCTTTTTTTGGTAATTAGGGTAGTCTCTTCATTTGTATGCTATCTATATGCTCTTGAAATGTTTTGCTATAAAGTCAACATTAGAACTATGAGTTTTGTTTTATTGCAATGATAATGAAGGTATGAAGAACTCCGTAAAATTCAAACCAGTCTCCAAGTTTGTTCTTCAGCTAGAGGAACCTGCCCACTATTGTTTAAAAAAAAAAAATAGCAGCCTTATTGAGATATAATTCATATACCATAAAATTCAGCCTTTTAAAGTTTACAATTTGATGTTTTTTAATATATTCCACAGAGTTGCGTAACCATCACTGTTACATAATTGCAGCACACTTTTTATCATTTCCCAAAGATACACCATACTCATTAGCAGTCACTCCTCATTCTGCTCTCTGTCTCTATGGATTTACCTCTTCTGGATATTTCATATAAATGTAATCATACAATATGTAGCCTTTTTGTGTCTGGCTTCTTTCGCTTGGCATGATGTTTGAGAAGTTCATCCATGTGGTAACATATTTTTGTACTCCATTCCTTTTTATGGCTGAATAATATTCCACCGTAAGCACACTTTGCAGCAGTTGATGGGCATTTGGGTTATTTCCACTTTTGGGCTATTACGAATCATGCTGCAGTGAACATTCATGTACAAGTTTTTGTGTTGACATATGTTTTCAATTCTGATAAGATGTGATCTTATCAGGATTTAGTTATTGCCTTTAGATTACAAATGATTGGGACCTTAAAAATAATGTTATTCATGTATAACATAATATGGAAATCGTAAGTGTTTACCTCAGTGGTGAACACACCCATGTAATAAGAGCCAGGATCTAGAAAGAGAACATTGCCAGTACTGTTGGGAACTTTGATGCTTGCTTTGGTGTGGGTTATCTAAATTTACTTGAATGCTCTGGCAGAGCTGAAAGCTTAACTATATATTTGGAACATAAGCTCACTAGATGGCTTATTGTATAGAATTGTGGTGATTGAGGTAATGGACTCTAGGGTCTCAACTGCTTGGGTTCAAATCCCAGCTCTACTGCTTGAGACCATGGTCAAGTTACTTAGCATCTCTCTGTCCCAATTTCCTCTTCTGAAAAATGGGAGTAAGACTACCTCATAGGGAGTATTAATATAAGTAGATTGCTTAGAAAATTGCCTGATGATCATACTAAGTGCTGTATATGTGTTACCTATTATGATTATTGTTATGATTGTTATTATTGTGTATGTCTTCTCTAGAGTATAAGCTACCCTTGTCTGACTTATTTATCACTGTATTCCCAAAGACTAGCACTGTGCCTGGCACATAATAGATTTTCAGTAATTTTTTGAGGAAGGAAGGAAGGAAGGGATTTTAAATGAGTGGCGGAATTCCTAAATCCTTTTCTGAAACTGCTTTTGACAGCTACACTGTCTTTTATTTACAACAGCTTTTGGAGCTGTTTGACAGCGAAGACCCACGGGAACGGGACTACTTGAAAACAGTCTTACACAGAATTTATGGCAAGTTTCTTGGTCTTAGAGCATTTATCCGAAAACAGATTAACAATATTTTTCTAAGGTAAGTGGAGTGTGGGGGGAGAAGGAGAAGCAAAGTTGGTGGTTTTATAGAAGTATTAAGTCAACCTGAAATATTTGACCATAGTGTACTGACTTTTTCTCTTTTTTCTTTTTCTTTTCTCTCCTCTTCTCCCCTCCCCTCCCCTCCCCTTCCCTCTTCTTTTCTCTCTCTTTTTAGGTTTGTTTATGAAACAGAACACTTCAATGGTGTAGCTGAACTGCTGGAAATATTAGGAAGGTAAGCACATTTTTATCTAATTGCTAATCTCAGGTGAATGTCGTTGTGACAGGTTCAGGTGGCACAGGGAAATGCTACCCCAAATCCCTTGCTTGTATGTACATCGGGTCTCATCTGTGCTTATGACATGTTTCCCAGCTGACTCTACAAGACACAGTTTTGTGTTTCCCTTGTTCCATAATTATGAATTGCTATTTTTTTGGGATGACTGAAAAAGCTAACAGTTTATTCATTATTCATCTAATTGCAGTCAGGCCAGTTACTCCAAAACATCTTATTCTTGTCAGTTTCGTTTCTAGGCTACCTCTCCTCTGCCATAATTTTTGAAAGTAAGTTTATAATAAGTTAGAAAAATTGCCATTTTCAAAGGGTCCATGTACCCAGGTGAAGTTCTTGAACAGCTGCTGCCTGGAGTAGTGGAATGAATTGGAAAGAGACAGCTGTTGTGTGGGTTTCTACACACAAGAGAGCTAATGTAACTGGACGATGTGATTACTTAGTCTCTCCTCCTAATATGAGGAGAGAGGGAAGGTGGAGCCACACGGTTCTCTCTGGGACTTCCCATAGTTGGGCTCTTTACCCAGGGGTATTCTTGGCCTGGGCCAATTTCAGGAATGGAAAGGAATGGTGTCTGGAAATGGAAAGGGTCATCAGTGAGCAAGGCAGGCGATTATTTGGGGAAGGAAAAGAGGGAAGGAAAAATAAAGAGCTGTTGATACAAAAGCTTTTGGGTACTATCCAACTAGGTGTAAGAGCTCAGGAGCCTTTGCTGGGATATTAGAAGCAAATTTCCTTCTTACTTAAAGATACTCTTTTTTATTTTTTTTGCGGTACGCGGGCCTCACTGTTGTGGCCTCTCCCGCTGCGGAGCACAGGCTCCGGACGCGCAGGCTCAGCGGCCATGGCTCACGGGGCCCAGCCGCTCTGTGGCATGTGGGATCTTCCCGGACCGGGGCACGAACCCGTGTCCCCTACATCGGCAGGCAGACTCTCAACCACTGCGCCACCAGGGAAGCCCCTTAAAGATATTCTTTAAAGCAACTAAGAAGTCTTGAATGCCACTGGGGTGGGTTTTGGGTTGTTCTGGACTAAACATAAACTGATTAAGATTTAACCTAATCTCACAAGAACAGTGTCTCAATTTAGCTTGTGGTAACCTTGCTAATTCATGTCTCTTTTCTTTTTCCTAGTATTATCAATGGCTTTGCTTTACCTCTTAAGGCAGAACACAAACAGTTTCTGGTGAAAGTGTTGATCCCTTTACACACTGTGAGGAGCTTATCACTCTTCCACGCCCAGGTAGAATTTTGCACAACTACTTCTGGAAGCAAAATAAAGTTTGTAAACCCAGTGCTTCATTGATATTGTTATTTACTTAATTTATACAAACAAAACGCTTGTTAAAGTTTAAAATATTCCCCAAGGCAAATAAAAATGTGTATATATTTTCCTATGTATAGGAGTGTCCTGGGAATATTTTTCAAGTGGGAGAAGCATTTGTTTAATCATATCATTTTACAGAGAGAACTTAGATACTTGCCCAAGTTCACACAATTATATACTGAACAGGTTGCATATAATAAAATGTAATGGGCTTTTCAGATTTGTACCTTTGGACATGTGTAATCATTTTGGGATGTTCTTGAATCTTTTAGCTCATCCTCATTTTGCATTAGTCTATCCTTGCCCTTTGCCCCCTCTTCTAGTTCATTCACCATTTCTTTCTCACTTTCTGTATACAAATAACACTCTCACAAGTAAACAAATCAATCAGTATTTTCACTTACTTTTATTTTTAGCCTCCATTACTTTAAAAAGCACACCCTGTCTAGTCCCCACTCTCATTTCCCTGCTAACACTGCCTTGCATGGTAAGCGTGTCACTAGGAGGTAGATAAATGATCTAGTGGCATTTTAATTTTACCAGTTCAAACCTCTGGCGCCCTCCTCCTTGCAATGGGAATGTTTTGAGTTTGCGTAAAAATGTAACACATTTTTCAGAGTGGTGTTCCTCTTTAAATGTGAAATGCTGTGTTTCGAGGAAAAATTAGTCCATATGCTTCTAATTTAGAGCACCATCAAAATGTTGTTTTGCAAGAGCGGATTTCTTGTCCAAGAATCTTTACGAGCCCTTTTGCAGATCTTGTCTCTAGTTTTTGAAACAGGATATCACACTTCATGATCATTTACAAATTCTTACCTCGATGAGTTAGCATCAGATGTAGAACTCTCCGTGTTTGTCCAGGGCTCTACCTGTGGCAGGTACAACCTTTTATCTTTCCATGAAGCTGCTTCAGTTTGCGTGTGCCATTTCATGCCACCAGCAGTGTTTTTAGTAAGTGCCTGCTTCTCATATAGGACTCTTCTGGAACCACAGTAAAACCCAATACTGTTGGTGTTCCAGCAAAGAGAAAAGAAACCCATGAGATGTAGCTCAAACTATATGTAGATGAGATACTTTCAGAATATACTGGATGTGCTGTTTCACCTCTGCTTTTCATTAGCTGAATATTTCATGTCCCAATATTCTTTTTAAAAAACTTTCCCTGGAGCCTTGTTAGTGTCAATCTTTGGCTTGAAAAAGTAGCTTCATATTTTGCTTTATATATATTTTATTTTAAAAATGAATTGAATGTGAAGTTATTAAAACCAGACTCTGGAAACTTTTTAGGGCTTTTTAATAATACATCTTTGAGCCCTGAGTATATAGAATTTCCAATTTTGTCTTTTGTCTGTTTGTTTCTCCAGCTGGCATATTGCATAGTACAGTTTCTGGAGAAAGATCCTTCACTCACAGAACCAGTAAGTATTTTTCCCATAATTTCAAAAAACTTCAGAAAGACCACTTTTCATGGCGTATATAAGAAAATTAAATGCAATTTGTTTTTCTCCTTTTCATTTTAGGTTATTAGGGGATTAATGAAATTTTGGCCCAAAACATGTAGTCAAAAAGAGGTAAGTGCTCAATGTCAGTGTGTTAATAGCTTACTAGAGCACTGAGATAATTAGCATGTGTAAAGATGCATTATCTCCTCTTAATCCTCATTGTAACTCAGCAAGGTAGGACTGTAAATATTCTCATTTTACTAGTTATGAAACTGCTATTTAGAGGTTAAGTAGCCTGCCTGGGTATGCTAAGTACAGGTGATTAGGCCACAACCTGCCTCCCTGATTCCTGAACCCTGGGCTTTTACCCTGGGCTGCTCAGCCCTGGGTAAGCCCAAGGCAGACCCCAGTCATGTGTCCAACTGTCTAACTCTACTGATGTCCCCTTCCTAGTGGCCACCTACATAATATGAAGGTTTTGCTGTCACTGTTGATAGATGCTACAGTAAGCTGCCCCAATACCTACTTTAAAGCATCATGTAGGTGGGATCTTACTATGTACAATCTTAAAATATATTGCAGACCTTTAGTTTCAGCTATTCACAAGTGGCCCTGGAAATCTCTGATCTACAATCATTTGTACTTTTGCCAAGACCTAAGTGAGCATGTGCTGTTTGAGGTTTCTGTGGAGGAAGTGAGGCTCTTAGCTTCACAGTGAGCCTAGCTGGGCACCAGATCTGCACCCACTTTTCTGAAAGGTTAGAAACCATATGGAAAATGACCCAGAAACAAAGGTCAGCTGTTAGTTTTTCATTTGGAGAGTATTTTGGAAGAACTTCAGAATGTTTCTTAACAAATGGCAAGGCTCAACTATATTTCGCTTTTAACAGAAACACCCTCCTTCTCAAATCAGCTACAATTCTCCAAAACCCTACTTTACACATTTTCAGAAAATCATCTAATTTCTTAATACCTGTTAGGTAAGATTAAACTATGCATTGCTACCCAGAGGCATCTCAAGATATGAAAACGTCATGTTTCATACTTTAATTGCAGGCTTAATTTTTTTTCTAGGCAGTTATTTCTTCCTACCTAAATAGGAAAGTGGTTTTTTATTTCTCTGCCAGTTTTCCATTATATTGAAAACGAGTGACCCTACTATTGATTTGACTCCATTTTGTGATCTAAAAGCTCTGGTTTCGGAGGCAAGTGGTACTGAGGTCACAAGATTCATTGTGCTCTGTAGTGAGTGAGTGTGTTCATATGTATATGTGTGTAAGTGTGGACATTGGGTCTGTGTGTACTGAGGGGTTTAAAGTGGTGTGTGTGTGTGGCTGAACCTCCTCATTTGTCTCTCCGACTTTGTGTGTTCTGCGAACTGGTGTCTCTTAGAGGAGCGCCTAGCACATAGCAGGGGCTGTAAATGTTTGGCAAATATCTGCATGTGCTGCCGCTGTGAGCTTTGTCCATCGTGCCGGAGGGCCACTTGCCCACTGTTTTAAAAATATGGAGGAGGGGAGGAGAGCCCCAAAGGGATAGTCCTGTTTCCCAGGGCCCTGCTGCAGTGTGTAAGTACCCCTCATTCTGTATAATAGATGTAGCACATAGAGTATTTTTTCCAAAGTAAATAGAATCACATTTTCAATGCTGTAGGGAATTTGTTCTTAACAAGTACTTTCTGGTGAATTCCTTGTGAAATGAACATCTAACATAAGTTAAACCCTGATTTGTTTTGTTCGTGTTTGGTTTTATGTATAAATTTTCATTATATTAAAACTGTACAAAACCCTCATTATTCCTCATTGTCCATATGGATTTTTTAATCAAGCACCTGACACTTTGTGTTTTGCCTGTACTTCCAGGTTATGTTCCTTGGGGAGCTGGAAGAAATATTGGATGTGATTGAACCTTCACAGTTTGTTAAAATCCAAGAACCTTTGTTTAAACAAATTGCCAAGTGTGTCTCTAGCCCCCATTTTCAGGTTAGTAATAAGAGGGCATGAGCCAGAGTGGCTTATACAACATGTATTATTTTGGTAAAGTTTCATTGGTATTGAAAGAAATGTAATGGACACTAGCTACCTGTTGTTTTTATTGGCTGTTTTTTCACACGATAACAATACTTTTGGTAATCACCACCTTCATCTTGAACACTTGTTACATGACAGCCGCTGTGATGGTGCTTTCTGTCCAGTAACTTGAATTCTCATGACCACTCTGCAAGGAGGGCATTATGATTTTTACAGATGTAAACACTGACCCTCAAAGTGGTAAAATAACATGTCTCAAGTAAAAGGGCTGAATAAGAGGTGGACTGGTAGGGCTTCTATAGTGTGTAAGAGAGAATGCTGAATAAAGCTTAAAAGAAAAAGAGAATGCTGATATTCTATACTGTGCTAGATATTTTACATACATTACTCCTAACTTCAAATTATCCTCTGAGGCTTCCCCCCCACTTTCTAGATGAGAAAAATGAGGCTCAGAGAATGATTTGCTCAAGTTCCCCAGTTAATAGAGAGTGGGGAGTCACATAGGCGTCGCTTCTGGTGAAAGCCCGTGCCCTTCCTGTGGCACCACTCTGCCTCCTTGTGGCCGCTCTGGGAGAACACAGGGAGGGTGAGCCTGGGCAACCCTTTTCTTGACTGGGGACATTTTAGCAGGGCTGTGGGACCTACACTGGAGAGAAGAAGGTGATCTTGGGTGAAACACGTTAGGTTTTATACTTTGGCTGTCTCACCAAAGGTCCAAGTTACATACCTAGAGAATTGACTCTATATACTGCCTGTTGATTTGAAGAGACTGTTCAGATTGTATTTGGCAGCACAGAACCCCATTGCTAACATGGGGGACTTGATGGTGGACTTTTCTCTGAGCTGTCATTATCCTGCATAGTTAGAGACACTGGCTGTAGTTGTTGTTTTAATTTTTGACCTAAAGACATCTTAGTATGTCAAGTCAGTGATCTTATGACAACTTTGCAATTGTACCACAAAGCCAAAACAAACAAACAAACAAAAAAAGAGTAGAAACCATTACATGAACCATTACCTTCAGATCTTATGACACATCTAGATTTTTTTTAAAATGCGGGACACTATGTAGATGTTTTACATATTACACATGGCCTGTGGTGCTCAAATACCTGGATTTTTCAGTTTTTATCATGTGTTTGTGGTAATGGAGGGCAAAGAGCAGGACTCTCTTTTCAAATGAGTACCACCAGGGAGCCTTAAATGAAGCTCAGAAGCTTAGAAAGGAGACAGTGTCATAATTAGCTAGGGCTGTGTCTTAGGGCTACTCTAACAAAATACCACAGACTCTGGTGGCTTATAAACAACAGAAATTTTTTCTCACAGTCCTAGAGGCTGGCAGTCTGAGATCAGAGTGGCAGCACCATTGGGTGAGGGCTCTCTTCTGGGTCGCAGACTTCTTGCTGTATCCTCACATGGTGGAAGGGGCTAGGGAGCTCTTGGGAGCCTCTTTTAAAAGGCACCAATCCCATCATCTTTGGAGGTTAGGATCTCAACGTAGGAGTTTTGGGGGGACACAAACATTTAGACTGCAGCAGCCTTCCATAACAAAACACCCCACACTGTGTGGCTTAAACAACAGGAATTGATTTCTCATAGTTCTGTAGGCTGGAAGTCTGAGATCCGAGTGCCAGCGTGGTATGCTTCTCTGAGGGCTCTTTCTGGCTTGCACATCTTCTCACTGTGTCCTCACATGACCTCTCCCTCCTGCATGCTTGAGGAGAGAGAAGGAAATCTCTCTCTTCCTCTCCGTATAAGGCCACCAAGCCTATCATATTAGGGCCCCACCCATGACCTCCTTTAATCTTAATTAACTCCTGTCTCCAAATGCACTCACACTAGGGGTTAGGGCTTCAGCATTTGGGTTTCCTGCAGGAGGGGGAGACGGGGATGGAGGTAGGGGGGTGGGGACACAATTCAGTCCATAGCAGAAGGAAAAAGAATTTTAAATTCCTTGACAGAAGTAAAACTGAGAACAAAAGAAAGAAGGAGAGTAAGGAGGCTCTTTGTTCATTCATTGAGTGTTCATTGGTTCATCCAACAAACATTTATCGAGTGTCACTCTGTGTAGTCAGATGCCGCTCACTACTTGCCCAGGTGTGGCATTGGGGTTAGAAGGCTCTGAGCTAGAGACACTGCACTGTGTGTGTGCGGGAAGACAGTGGGTCCCAGGAAAGTAGTGGTTCTGTCCTGCTGTCAGACATGCTAGTTTTCACTTTGCATAAGCAGTGCCTTTCCTCTTTAAAGGGCTTTGCTGGATACTGACTTTCTTTCTGTAAGTGATTTTACATATTGATAAATAGATACATAGAGCTTAGGATACTTATTAGCATTAAGTAACAGGTAAATGTTAGACTCATAGTTGGATCTAGGAAAAGCCTAGGTCTCTCTGCCTTTACTAGCATCCTCTTGTGGTCTCTTTAAGAATTTCTCCTATGGGTTGTTTTCAGAACAGCCTCATCCCATTCCTCCTGTTCACCCTGCCCTTTCCTTACCTTGTGCTCTACCTGCCTCAGCCACATGTGCTTCATGTTTCTAGACACATTGTCCATGTTGGTACCCCTGCCCCCCTTTCCTGTAATTCCTTTGGCCTGGAATGCCCTTTGCTTCTTTCCTTCATCCTTCAAAGCCCAGCTTAGATGCTATGGCCTATGGTACATTTCTGCCACCCTTCCTCTCCCCCGAGTCATCTGGATTGTTCTTTCTGCTCTCTCCTCTGGCACTTTATTTCTAGATCTGATACAGCATCTATCACAGTTCATGTTGGATTGGGGATCGTGGGACCCCCTTTCCCTACCAGCACACGAGCTCCATAGGGATAATAGAGTGAAGAGGTTAAGCAGGGACTTAGGGTTCTGTCACTTGTAGCCATGTGACCTTGAGGCAATGGCTTATCTCCTCTGAGCCTCAGTTTCCTCATTTGCAAAATAGAAATAATGGTACCTACTCTGTGTGTTGGTTGTGAGGATTAAATGAGAAAATATGTAAGTGAAACACCACAGTGCCTGGCATATAGTAAACATTCAATAATAGTGAATTATTTTCTTTGTACTCTCAGTGTCTAGTGCCTTATGAGACCCAGGATTTTTTTGTGAACCAAATTGAATAATGTAAATGGAAAGGTTCTAATTTCTCAGAGTCTATTGGTGGGCACAGGTTGTACCATTTTATTAAATTAAATGATTACATTTAAGTTAAATTTAAATTTATTTAATTAAAACATAATTTCTTAATCTGTATGAATAAAAGAAGCTGCTCTTTTCCCCCTTTCCCCATATAACAACTCTTTTTAGAGGTTTTTAGATTTTTTTTTGAGACTTTGGTTTATTGGAATTATTATTGTTATTCTAGATTAATTTTTAGATTTTTTTTTGAGGCTTTCCTCTGAATTCAGAGAGTCAGTTGATAAATGTAGCAGTCAGAAAAAAGGGTCTGAGATAGCAAGCGAATGTACATACAGCCAGTGTCCCTGAGTCCTAAACTGAGTGACTTCCTCCTGGCTTAGCCAGTTCAAAGGAAGGGACCAGAAATGAACTCTAGAAAGAGTCTGGGCACTAGACTCACATCCCAGTTTATCATTGACTAGCAGTGTGACTGTGGCCAGGTTCCCAATCTCTCTGAACCTCAGTGCCCTCTTCTGTACAGTGGTTCCCACTCCTTGGATGGTGGTAAGGATGACACATTCTGCCTGCAGGGTGGGCACAGTGCCTGGCCACAGGAGGTGCTTAGCAAATGCGCCTGCTCTGCAGGGATAGGCAGCTGGGTTTTCTTCAGCAGCTACTGACTGAAGGCCAGCCACGCGCTGCGCCTTGTGGTTGATCTACAGTGTGTGGGATGAAAGAGGTGATCCAGGAAGGGGATTAAAGTGATGGGGAAAACAGTGTAGCATATAGAAGTAGGGTGAGGGTGTCTGGAGCTTGCGAGCTGTGTAGGGAAAATGTGGAATCAGATGAAATGGGCATTGTTAAAGGAGAATATAAATAAGTAAGTAGGAAAACTTCTTTTTCTTCCCCAAATTGATGAACCACTTTGGAACTTTCTGAAAGATTTTAAATCCACAAAAATGTAAAGTGTGATTAATATTTAATTTTATACTTGATTGAATGATATTAAGATAGTCTTAAAATACTTTTGTTTGAAGAGATTATAATTTTGTTTTATCTTTCTCTCTTAACATTTTATTTTTCTTTTCTCAAAGGTGGCGGAAAGGGCACTCTATTATTGGAATAATGAATACATCATGAGTTTGATAGAAGAAAACTCTAATGTCATCCTTCCCATCATGTTTTCCAGTCTTTATAGGATTTCAAAAGAACATTGGAATCCGTAGGTTTTCACAGTTCTCCCCCTCCGTCCCTCCCCCCTCCCCTTCCTTCCTTCCTTGCTTCCTTCCTTCTTCCCTCCCCCCTCCCTCCATCCCTCCTTCCCTCCTTCTCTCTCTCCCCCCTCCTTTGGCCTCTCTTCCTCCCTCCTTCTCTTTTGCTTAATAAAATGTCTTGCATGTATGCTATGTGTCAGATGCTGTGCTTGATGCTGAAGATAGATATGTGAAAAGATAAAATCCCTACATTTTAGAAATTCACTGACTGGTTTGGGAGACCCACAAATAAACAGATATTTTATAAAACAGTGTTTTAAGTGCTCTTATATTCAGATGTCTGTTTACTTGAGGGCTTCTTGACCTGTCTGTGAATGTAGCTGAGGTATTTTGGGGATGCTCTGGATCAAGAGGAGAAGTTTGTGGACATTGCTAGGGTGATGATGCTCAAACTGAATCTTAAAAGAATTTGGCAGGTGGATGGGATGGAGAAGTCCATTCAGATAGTGGGTCTACCCATCACATAAAACACACACAAAAAGGTAAGAAGCACCTGTCATGTTCTGAGACCCGTGAATTTGGGAGGGCTGAAGCACAAGGTCATTTGGGGAGGTTGCTGGAAGGTAGGGTTAGAAAGTGGAGTGGTGCCCGCGTGAGTCTTCACCTAGTGGATGATGAAACACTAAAGAGTTGTAAGAAGGGAAGTGCTCTGAACTGATTTGCATTTTAACAAGATCGATTTCTTAAAAACCAGTTCAGTCACTATATGGGTTCTCTAGGGGGAAAAACATTTAAAAATGTTCGAAGAGGAGTTTATCATCTAGTCTTATGAAAGTTAAAGCATTCTGTATTTGAAGAGCTTTACATATTTCTCTGTGGAATAGAAAGAAAATTTAATGTGGCCTTAAAAATTAGAGATAATTTAGTATATTCATAGTATGTCTAAAAGTTTTGCATACAACTATAAAATGCCATATTTCTTACTTTTCACATTTGTCAAATTTTATGACTAAAACTTATAAAAATAAAGAGCTAGCAAACAAATCTCATTATGTAGATAGCCTCTTGAGAACCTAGAGAGTGGTTCTAGCAAGTGTCTGTAACTGTTCAGTAGATTGTATTTGGCTCTTCTCCGTCACTGCCCATCCTATTTGAGAAGGTCGTTCCCCATAAGTTTCCCTTTTAATGGACACAGGGCAGAAGCAACACAGCAAGTCCACTTTCTTATAAATGTTTTAGAAACATCAAACCCAGGGTTTATTATATGGCCTAACTTTTACCAATGCCTTCTTCAGTGGTATTCGAAACACACTAAAGGGAAGTAATGTCGTGTAGTTTTGCAAAGGGCAGTGTTATTTAGACTCTAGTCTGAAGATACCAAGCCCATCACGGCAGAGTCCTCATGTTGCCAAGAGCTTTTTCTTCCACTTGGTAAGCATAGGCAGCCGTTTGGCTCTTTAGCTGTTTAGTATTCCACAGCTGGTAGCAGCCATCACCAGCTTGCTAGTTACCTTACCAGCCTGTGTATTGGGTCAGCAAGGGGACTAAGGAGTGGATGGACTGATGCAAATCCCAACTGGAGACATAACTTGTATTAAACTGCCCAGCTTACAGAGGCTTGGTATCATCTTTGAATATGATTTATAGATATATAAAATTTGTTACCATGGGAACAGCCTTTGATTTTGATGAATTATGTATATTATCACTTTAAAAATAAAATTCTATGCAAATTCAGGTCTCGAAGGTTGGTCCTACCACAGGTGCTCATTTTTAGGGTGAAGTTGCTTTATTTTTTATACTTGCCTTTTTATTAAATTAAATTAACAAGTGCCCACAGGCAAGTCTATTCTGGGTACCCATAATCAGGAGGGCAAAATTAGATTTTGTTTTTCTAATCCTGCCAACCCCTCAGAAAGATATCTTACCTAAAGAATGTAGCTCTCTTGATGTGGAAGTGAATTGTAGGTCATTTCTAGTTGTTCCAACTAAAAAGGGATGGAGACTGCAGTGTGAGGAGCTCATTCAGATAAAGGCTGTATGTACATCCGCTCTCTTCATTCAGCTTCCCATTGTGTAGGACTAACCAATACGTTCCCTTCTCTCTGTGCTTCCAGGGCTATCGTGGCATTAGTGTACAATGTGTTGAAGGCATTTATGGAAATGAACAGCACCATGTTTGATGAGCTGACAGCCACATACAAGTCAGATCGTCAGCGGTAACTTTTTAAAGCTTTTTTGTCAGCCGTGCATAATACTATTGAGTTCTTTTTTTGCTCTTTGCTGAAGTTGCCTAATTGTACCTGAAATCCTAAGCAGCGAATTTTATTTATTTCCATATTCATTTTCGCATGCTCATTAGCTGTGACTTTATTAGTCTTCCACTGGGTAACAAAGTGTCACTTTGAAAAAGGCTGCTTTCCCTCTTCCCTTCCATAATGTTTCTCTTCTGCCTCAGGGTTAAGAGCCTGGCACATAACTGGTATTTCAGGTCCACTTAAGGGGACCATCAGGTAGTTTGCCATCTGGAGTCACTCCCATTCTGAACTAGATTCTGAACTGATTTATACTTCACTCCAGCAGCAGGGGAGATGAGGCACCGTTTTTGTTTAGCTCTTTGGCCCAGAACTTACTTTCTATACTAAAACCCAACAAATTCCTTATGATTTAGAGAGCAGTGAAAAGAAGGAGTAGGAGGTAAAGTGTATTATACAGATCTTGAAATGTTTAAGATCAAAGGAGAGCAGAAACCAGTTGAACTCTTTATAGTAAATGCTCTGGTTAATAGGCCTTTCTTGAGTTCATTTACATGATTCTTCACTTTTGTTATTTCTTGTTCAATGTGTTCACTTTCCAAAAGATGTGTCTTAGTCCGTTTGGGCTGCTATGACAAAAGACCACATTATGGGTATTTTATGGGTAGCTTATAAAGAACAAAAATGTATTGCTCACAGCTCTGGAGTCTAGAAGTCCAAGAGCATGGCACCAGCATGGTTGGATGAGGGACCTCTTTCTGGTTCGTAGCTGGTCTCACTATGTCTTCACATGGTGGAAGGGACGAGGGATCTCTGTGGGGTCTCTTTTATAAGAGCACTAATCCCATCCATGAGGGCTTCACCCTCATGACCTAATCACTTCCCCAAAGCCCCACCTACTAATACCGTCACCTCTGTGGGTTAGGATTTCAGCATATCAATTTTGGGGGTACACAGATATTCAGACCCTGGCTTGATATACTTGGAGAGATTGAGGAAAGTCTGGAGAGCTTGTTAGTAGTTGAGCCTCTGGGTTGGCTTTTCTTATCCAGAAGAAAATGTCAGCTTTGTGTATATCATAAAACCACGGACCTTCAAGGATCCCAGAGTTTTCATACTCAACACCTGGCTGAACCTCCTGAGCAAAACTATCTGTGGTTCCCTTGCATCTTTGCCCAATTTTTAATGTGTTACTTGGATTTTAGATAAAAAGAGCAATGAAAGGAAAGGTTTGGTGGCAGGGACAAAGGACCTTCACAGTGATTTTTTTTTTTTTTTTTTTTTTTTGCGGTACGCGGGCCTCTCACTGTTGTGGCCTTTCTCGTTGCGGAGCACAGGCTCCGGACGCGCTGGCTCAGCGGCCATGGCTCACGGGCCCAGCCGCTCCACGGCATGTGGAATCTTCCTGGACCGGGGCACAAACCTGTGTCCCCTGCATGGGCAGGCGGACTCTCAACCACTGCGCCACCAGGGAAGCCTATTTTTTTTTTTTAATTACCAGGATGCAGTATAGAAAAGCGACTTAATTGTGGAATATGGCAAGTGTTTAATGGTAGAGAGAAGAGACTGAGATTTTTTATGCCACATTGAAATAAATACCAGTTATTGGATATGTTGTACCATACCTAAAGAACTTTTAATTTACTATAGAGTATTTATAGTTGCTGCAGATCATTAAATTTATAGTAACCCTCCATATTCCAAACTTAAATTAAAATCTTAAAAAAAATGTTATTTAAGTAAAGGAGATACAGGACACATTTTTATACTGTGACATACAATTAAGGAGTGCATTGTACATAATATCCTTTCTTTTATGGTAAGTAAAAACCCATTTTTATTATCCTAGTTGAATAAGGATTAAATCTGTAGAATTCCATTAAGACTATTAAAGACCTTATTTCTAAAATATTCAAATCAATTGAATTAAATTCATTCATTTCTGTTGAATTTCAGAACTGTTTTCTGATCATTTATCATTTAAACTAAATAGGCCAAACTCTTGAAAAAGATAAGAATGAACCAAGGGGACCAGGAATAGACACTATGAAGCTGATTGTGATAATCTGGTATATTAAAGCGACTTATAGTGAGTGGACTTTCTTAATGACAGAGGGTTTTTTTAAAGCCAGGGTAATATTTTGTCAAGTGAGCAATAGAAGGTTGTATTGAATAGTTGGAAATGCTGGTCTTTCCATGGATGTGGGAAGAGAAAAAGAGACTAAAGAGATTTATTTGGTATTGTTAGACAAGAAATGAAAGGAGGATTTCACTTCCGGAAGGCAAGAAGTAACTAACTGTTTCAGTTCCGATCAAAATTTTTTAAGTATTACAAATCTGAAAACAGGTGGGTGGAGTAAGTAACTGATAGATATTGATACATATGCCACCATTAGTGCTCTGTGAAATTGAAACTGGAAGAGAGTTTGACATTATCCCTAGTATGACAACTTGGTGGAGTTTTAAATTGCCACCTACAGGGAGAGAGAAAAGTGGGAAAGAATGGGGGTGACAGAAGCTATCTCAGAAATATTTAGGATTTTTGAAGATAAAGTTGTCAGTGTAAAAGATGTATGATAACTCAGCAAGAAGTTCATCTGGAAGAAAAGCCCCACAGGATAGACTGCGATGATTGCCATGCAACTCTTGATCAAAGACTCATGAAATGCTTCAGTAACAAGATGAGTGTTTTAATTATGTCAGCACTTAATTTAAACTGCAGATTAGGGCAGTAAGAACCTAACATATGTTTAAGCTGTTTTTTAGTTGGATAAGTTCTCTAAGCCCTTGCTTACCATCTTCTTCCTCCTCCAAATAGGAAGATCAATATGCATTGAAACTCAGCAGGATCTGTAGAATTTACTTTTAAATCAGTGTTCTGTGATAACATTTATTTAGACCTAATATTACCCCCAGACTGTACTGAGAAACCAAAAGTGATAATTTACCAAACAGCTTGCTTTACAGTTAAGAATCTAGTATCCATAATGGTTGGAGAATTATCTAATCTTGCCCTTGTTACCCTATAAATAAAGATTTTCAGGATCAAAACTACCAAATAGGTAATTGTTTGAAAAACTATTACACTTACTGAAATTCATATTGTGTAGATTGTATTTGAGCTGGTTGGAACTAGTTGTAGTAAACAAGGCTTAAATGACCAAAATAATAATTATAAAATGATAATATTAATTACCATATTATATAATTAAATGTTCCCTCAATACTCTAGTGGAATGAGGTTATAAAATTCCTTAGATATTTCTAGAGACATTTTGGCGGGGGGATGAAGATTAATTTCTGTTGCTGTAGATATCAATATAACTTTTTAAAAATTGGTGACAATAAAAAATATGAGGCAATGGAATTATATACACATTTCACTTAACCTATGTGGATTTCCTTCCCTGAGTACATATTGTACTGTAGTAAAGTACAAAATTCTTACTAAGTGAAGTTAAATTCTTACCAAGTGAAGTTGCATAAGGACCATAATCTTCTATGCCTGGGGCGGCAGAGCCCCTGTTTTCAGGATTTATCTGAATTTATGGATTCACAAATGTTATCTGGGTCTGCTGTTTACTGGTTCATCACAACATGAAGAAACTAGGGACAGTGTAGTGAATTATTTTTAATAAATATGAAATTATTTATAGTATAACCATGTGTTCCTGGTTTGTGTACTTATTACTTCATTGATGTTAAAGTTAACATTCTTTATTTTATAAAAATAAGGTAATCTAAAAATGTCCTTGGCAAAATAAAATTTGTTTACCCTATCTATCTATCTCTCTATCTATCTGTTTATTTTTGGCTGTGTTGGGTCTTCGTTGCCACGCACAGGCTTTCTCTAGTTGTGAGTGGGGGCTACTCTTCATTGAGGCACGCAGGCTTCTCATTGTGGTGACTGCTCTTGTTGCAGAGCACGGGCTCTAGGCACACGGGCTTCAGCAGTTGTGGCTCGCAGGCTTTAGAGCGCAGGCTCAGTAGTTGTGGCTCTGGGGCTTAGTTGCTCCACGGCATGTGGGATCTTCCCGGACCAGGGCTCGAACCTGTGTCCTCTGCACTGGCAGGCAGATTCTTAACCACTGCTCCACCAGGGGAGTCCCTACCCTATTTTGAACATCTAGTTTTTTGGTAAATTTTACCAAACAGTGAAATCTGAAAAGTCTGGAAGTCATTAGTCAAATTGATATTGAGCCAAATTTGAAGGATTGGAACATTAAAAATTTAATACCCAATAATATCAACAAAGTTCTGTCCAGAATTAAAACTGAAATCACAGAAGAATGTTTAATTTGTCCATATATATAGGTATAAAATAAGTTAGTAATGTGGATTTTGTGGTTTAAGACTTTTAAGAACAAGATTCTGCTAAAGAGTTTACATATACATAATGTAAGAAAAATGACATAATAAAGAGGAAGTATATTTTCTTGACCTACTACATTCTTTGTATCAGTGTCGTCTCTAGCAACCCTTTTGAGAAACTATTTGGAGACAAAAAGAAAATCAGATTTGAACTAGACCAAAGTAAAAATGAATAATGTACCATTGGTTTTAGGATAACAGATACATAAAAGTGATCATCATTTTTCTTTCTTGGTAATTTTGAAGTTAATTTTCTTTATCAAGCTAAGTATAAAGGAATATTAATATGAAATATTAAAATATTCTTGTCATCTCCTACTCTATTTTATGTCTATATAAGTGTCAAGAAAAAATAAAAAGCAAGAGAGAGAAAAACTAAAAATGCCAAACTTTTCAGAGACCTTTTAAAAAGTCTGGGGAAAAGTATGTCAAAGGGGCAGTTATTGTTGGATAATGTCTTTAAACTTTCTCAGTTGTTTACCTATTATTCTATTTTTTCCCCAGTGAGAAAAAGAAAGAAAAGGAGCGTGAAGAATTGTGGAAAAAACTGGAGGATCTGGAGTTAAAGAGAGGTCTTAGACGTGATGGGATAATTCCAACTTAACAAAAATAATGACAACAACCTTACTAACCTGTGGAGTCACACATTTATGTAGTAGAAGATGGAGCAGCAGTTTTCTGTATTGTGCAACTTTACAGTAGATTTCACATTTGTTTCATTATTACAACAGCACTGTATATACCTGTCTCTAAGTAAAGGAAAAAAAAATAAGGACTTCAGTCCAAAGTTTGGACAGTAGATGGACTTCTCAGAACTTGGCAAACATAATCATTGTTCTAACCCTCTTTTAAAAAAAAAAAAAGCAGTCTTCAAAGATCTGTCAATGAAATTTGTATATTAAAATTCCATTATTGGGAGTTCCTTATTTATCATTAGCAGAGAGTATGAAACAATTTTCAAATGTGAACAATCTTAAATTTAGCTTGTCTTTCTGCTAAGCTGTTAAGTGTATTTATAGTAAAGGAAGGGGAAAAAAAAGACTGTCATTTCCTTATAAGTTTGTATAACATCCTCCTCTGGGTAACTTGACTGTAATTTGACCTCTTTTCCTTTTGCACATCTTCATGAGTTGAATGTCCACGTGGAATGGGGCCGTGAATTATAAAGGCCCCTGATAAAAGTTTTGTTCACTGGAGTGAACATCTTTCCAGTAAGCAGGTAGTCCTGGTACTCCTTTAGTTTTCAAATTAGGAGTAAAAGAGAGCAGGTGATAAACATAGTAGGGAAGGGAATTTTGGATTCACGCATCAGTTTATGGTGACTCCAAATCAATATCTTGAATCCTTTGAAAACAGGCACTGGGACATCATAGGGTTCAGTACCTGACCAGTATTAGTTATGTATGTCATTGAACACACAAACCAGAGATGTTTTAGAAATGTCAGAAGACATCCTTTTGGACCATTTTGAAATAAGAAAGACAAACACTAAACAGTACAACCATGAAATTGATCACCAGGATTGCGAATCTAATTGGGAATAGAGTTGAGCAAACAGCTTGGACTGTTTGGAGTTGTTGCCTTACTTTTTAATATGTATTTATAAAGTATTCCAGCAAAAGAGGATGAAGCCTCTGGGAAAAAAACAAACATATTACAGTGTTTTTTGTAGATTCTCATTCTATATCCCATCACAGCGCCAGCCCTGTTTTTAGCCAGAAGGGATTCAGGATAAACATTATTATGCATTCTGAATTGAATGCGTATTCCTAACTACTGTATTTGTTACCAAAAGTGGTTCTACAAATGCTACTGAAAAAATCTGGAAATTCCTAATGTCCTGAGTATTAATAATAAAGTTTAAAAATGCTTTTATATCAAAGGTGCATTGTGACCAAATTGTTTAAGAAAAACAAAAAACAAAATCTAAGGCTGTATTATAGATCTATCTTATTGGCTCTCTGCTTTGTATTTAAAAGAGGAAGCTTACATCTTGGGGAGTTAAAATGCTGATAAAACTTGTGTACATTATGTACTTAACTAAAGCAGTTGCATTATTATGTACTGAAAGATATGTGTTTTGGGATTTATTTCCAGGATGCTTTTGCTTGTTATGGACTTGGCAGCAGTGAGTTGATAATCCTAAACAATCCCTTCCAGCAGTATTCGTGGTATAGAGCTGATTCTGCGTTCATGTGTTGAATTGTGATAGTAGCAAACAGGAACATATGAACTGTTGTTGCTCTTAATAGAAATATGGTATCAATATGGGCTTGTATATTTTCTTCCTTCCATTTAAAATATAAGGTAGAATATGCAGTTTTATTCTTTATAAGAAAAAAGGAAAAAAAGAAGCCACTGACCTTTCTCCCCTATTAAGTGTTTCAGGATTATCAGGTCACAGTTTATGCATAAAAGTCAGCTGATTATGGATATTGTCATCTCAATAACTTTGTAAAACAAAAACAAAATTTGGCATTGTTAATTCTGAAAAAGAAACAGCAGTAAAAGAGTCATATGCAATACCAAACACAACATGGTTTAATGGAATTAATAGATTTTTTTTTTTTTTTTTTTTTTTAGAGAACATTAATGGGAATTCAATGTAAAGCTGGCAGAGGCTGCCAAAGATGAAAACAACTTACGTTAAAAGTACTGGAGCAAAGGTGCAAGTTCAAATGCTAAAGATAAAAATAAATTTGTAACAAATCATCTCCTTTAGCCCTTGAATTTTAGCCTGTTAGTTTTAACTCTGCTTTACATTTAATTTTGATAATATAAACTTTTGTTTGCCATTAATTCATCTTTTTAGATTGAGGACATTACAATCACAGGTTTATGAAATATCTCTGCCCATTAGAATGAAATGCAGTCATTTGAAATGAGAAAGACAAGGATCCTTTTTTGCACCTTACCCTGTCCTCAGAGTTAAGGTGAGAGCTACACCGATATCCTTGATGTCAATTTCATATGTTGATCATTCCAAACTGAGAATAATAAAGCCAAATTTTAGACATATTTAAAGAAGTTATTATAGATATATGTCTAAAATTCATAGGGCAACTTCTGAGAAGAAACACTGTCTTTTCTTTTTTAACTGAAAGTGACAATGTGGCATTTGTCATGTTGTGTCCAGTGATGCACAGTAACTGAGGTAATCTGACTGTTGCACTATGTGACATATTTAAGGACGTACTTGCTGCATTTGCAGCAGCCCTCTCTTTGTCCTTTCCCACATTTCTGCTGTTGCTGCAACTTGAGTTAATTGTGACAAATGCATCTTTGTGTTATATTTTGTTTGCTTCCTAATTTCCAGAACTATATATAAATATATTTTTTAAATAGCAAATATTGTAGTTAGTGAGTGATGATCACTCCAACCTTATCCCTACCATATTGGTTTCAGGGGTAGGATTAAGAGTGTCTTTGGAAGAAAAAACAAAAAACAAAAACAGAACCCTGTGGTTTAGAAGGATGCTGAGGCCTTAGGCTGTGGGCCTAGAACAACCATGTGAGTGAATTGACCCATCTCATACTTTGAATCAAGCATGCATTCCTTTTCTCATTGTGCAGGTGTCTCCAGTTGTTTTCCTTCAGTGTTTTCGTCCTTTTAAATTTTATTATATTTTGCTCTCCCTGACGTCTGTTTTTTATAAAATAAAAAATAAAAAAAGTAAGACATAGATAATACCCTCAATGCCTCTGGATACTCACAAGCAGGGTTATGCTCCTTCATCTTGGGCTCACTTGCCTAAGTGGAAGGGTTTAATTTATTTTGTACCTCCTTCTATGCGTGGGACAGTCCAGGGTGCAGAGCTAGGAATTGCTTATAATTGCACCTGCTATACTTAAATGTATAGCCCTAGGCTCAATCACACTATGGAAAGAAAAAAAAAAAGTATATTTAGAGCTTTAAAAGCTTTTTTATTTTTTTGTGGGGATCGGGGGGTGGGAAAGGGAAGATGTATGGATGTTATTGGCATTTTTAAATGTTCAGAGGTTTTTGTTTGTTTTGTTTTGTTTTGTTTCTTCTGTTTTGTTTTTTCTTCCCTTTAATTGGATGCACTGACCTGGCCCAAGAAATGAAGAGATTCTCTCTTTTGATGCTATTACCAATGTTACAACAAAGTGACAGTCACCTATAGCAAAAAGGTGGCACCAGACATGATCAGTGATATTTTATTTGCACATCAATATTTTTATTTTTATATTCTGGCTCAGCTGCTTCTCTGAGTGGAGTTAAGGAATGAGCCACAAAGGATTTTTGTAGTAGCTATATTGGCAATGCATTTTATATTTCTCAGTATTTAATTTTGAAACTCTAAAAGGATTGTGCATCTTGAGAGAAAGTTGAGCAAATTTTAATCTAGTGTTAATTTGTGCTGCTTCTTGTGCACGATAGCAGCAGTAGTATCTCTCTTGGAAATAAACATCCCATATTATGATGTCTATGAATATAGGTTTCCGTTTCTACCCTCCCTCCCTCCCTCCCTCCCTCCTTCCTTCCCTCCTTCCTTCCCTCCCTCCTTCCCTCCTTCCTTTCTTTCCTTCCTTCCTTCCCTTCTCTTTCTTTACTTTTTTGGAAATCACTTATTGTATATAAGTTGTAATCCAGACCTCATGTATCAATGGGGAACTTTCAAATATAAATATTACCAATACATTTTCTGGTTGTTGTCTGATTTTTGATTGAGGTATAATGAGAATGACATGTCCATTGCTTTTGGTTTGAGGATTTCGCTTTAGCTTCATAAATCTTTTGGTATTTTAGTATTTCATTGTTTTAGCAGGAGAGGGCAGCAAAAGTTCATTTTCCCTGTTAGAAATGCTGTGGTTCATGATTGGTTTTAAATTTAGTTGTGTGTGTGTTTTTTTAAACAGCATCTGTTTGTGGGTAGAGGTAAAAATGAAACATTTTTGATATGAAAAGTTGCATATGAAAATTATAGACTGGTTCAACCAGACAGTGAAGACTTCTGATCCACATTAAAGTTAAAATGCCACAAAGCAATCTTCCAACGCTGGCTAAAATATGCTACTTCCTTTTCAAACACAACAAAATGCAAGCTGAGTCTTAAAACATTTGGATTTTTAAAATGTCTTTCTTTGAAAATGATTTACTTTCTTCAAAGTGGTAACAGAAACAAAAATGAAGGTGCTCCCAAAGGGAAATGTAACCTTCCCCTTTCACAGGTGTGTGAGAGGTTCTGTACTGTGGGTGCATCCTAATAAAGAAGCAGTGAAGAGTTTTCAGGTGCCTGGCTGTGTGTATTTGTTTGTTTGTCTGTTTCTGATGTCCATGGCCTTTTTGAACCATACTAATGGTAGGTTTGATCAATGTAGCTGTGAGGCAGTGGGGGTTGGTATGTTCAGGCTTTCAACTTGAGAAAATCAGTTTGTGATTAGGGAGCGGTCCAATGTCTATTGCTGGATAACAAACTACCCCAAAACTTGGTGACAGAACATTTGTTCACAAATGTATGGTGTGGGCAAGACTTGGAAATAATGTCTTGTCTCTGCTATTCAAGTATCAACTTGGGTTTATCAAGTGGGATAGGAGAATTTATTTCCAACATGGTTCACTCATATGGCTGTTGGCAAGTTGGTGCTGGCTGTTGGCTTGGGGTTCAGCCAGAGGCCTCAGTTCTTCTTGACATGGGCCTCCTTATGGGGATGCCTTCTTGGGCTTCCTCACAGCATGACAACTAGGAATGAGTGTTTTAAGAGACAGGAAGTAGACACTGCCAATACTTTAAGGCCTGGGCCCAGAAACTGTCCTGGCATCACTTCTGTAATATTTTCTTGGTCAAACAATGACAAGGTCTGCTCAGATACAAGTGGAGGGGACATAAGCCTCATCATGATGTGTTGAGAGGAGTGTCATCTGTAGCCAACCATGGGATACTTTCTTTGTAAAGCATTTGATTTAGGTGTGCTTTCCTCTCGGCTAATTAAATCATATCAGATTTGGAACCATGTAGAGTTAACCAATTACTGTTTCATGTTCAGTTAAACTCTGACTTGGGGAGGGAAAAATCTTTGTAAATTTAGCAGTTTTGTATTTCAAAGCATGACCATTTTAACATCTGAAGTTCGTAAGTTATTTACCAAGAAGAAACTTGTAACAAAGAAGGGTTAAAAGAAATTTAGGGTTCAAAGAAATTTAAGAGTTGATTTTCATGGAATATCTAATCCTTTCTATAACATTGCCTCCTGCCTGTAAACACTATATTATAATGGAGGTAAAGTTAATGTACAGTCCAATTCCTATTTCCTGGAGTTTTATATAATATTGTGTCCTAGTGGTTTCTCTGAGATGAAATTCACATTAGATTTTTTTTTTTAAACAGAGACTAACTATGGGATAGTTAACCAAGACTAACTGTAGGATAAGGGGAATTAAAATTAGATTTTTTTCTGATTATGATACATGTTCAATGTATAATTTATTCTTGAAAAGGAAGATTTTAAAAAACAAGTTTAATAGCTACATGCTGTGCCCCATACCTAAAAGTCCACTGCAAGTCATGTGCATTCAATGATTGGAGCAGTGTTTATTGATTACCTCTGTCCATAGTCTTGCCCATTCTCTGATGTGCAGATTTCCTGCCTCTTTCATGTCTCATTTAATTTATTTCACCTCTTGCAATCAAAGTCTGAATTAATTGTACAATTTGAGTCACATTTTGCTGCTATCAGATGATATGAGGCCTCAGAACCAGGATGGATATCAGCCACGACCACCTTTGTCCTCCCCAAAGCTCTTCACGCAAGATGTCTCTGTCTGGAGTCACCCAAGGTGATGGCTGTGGACTTGGAAATCAGAGACTCTTGGGATCATTTGGCTTCTGACATTTATCAGCTGTGTGACTTTGGGGAAATCGCTTGATCTAAGCCTCAGTTTCCTTTGTAAAATGCAGGTAAAATGGTGCTTATAGTGTTGTTATATTCCATTAGGTAATATATGTAAAGTAGTTAGCATAAAGCTTGGCACATGGTAACCTGAAAAAATATTAATTATTACCTTTAATAAATGCTTATTTTATTAAATCCAAAAGTTAAGCCCAAAGTTAACAAAAGGATAGAAGTAATAAAGATTAGAGCAGAGTTAAACAAAATAGAGAATAGAAATCAATGAAACCAAAAGTTGGTACTTTGAAAAGATCAGCAAAATGAACAAGCCTTTAGCTAGATGGACTAAGTAAAAGAAGACTCAAGTTACTAAAATCAGAAATGAAAGTGGAGGTATCACTGCTGATTCTACAGAAATAAAAAAGAGTATAAGAGTACTATGAATGATTATATGCAAAAAAAGTTGGATAGCCTAGATGAAATGATTAAATCACAGTGAAATAGAAAATCTGAATAGACATGTAGGTAGTACAGGGATTGAGTCAGTAATCAAAAATCTCCCAATAAAGAAAAGTCCTGGTCCTGACGGCTTCACTGGTAAATTCTACCAAACATTTAAAAAAGAATTAATACCAATCCCTCAAATGTTTCCAAAAATTGAAGAGGAGGGGACACTTCCTAACTCATTCTGTCAGATAAGCATAACCCTGACACCAAAAATAGACAAAGATACTACAAGAAAACTAAATGCCAATATACCTTATAAGCATCAATGCAAAAATCTTCAGCAAATTACTAGCAAACAGAATTCAGCAGCATATTTAAAAGGTTTATACACCATGACCAACTGGGATTTATTCCTGGAATGCAAGGGTGATACAACATACAAAAGTCAATCAATGTAATACACCACATCAACAAAATGAAGGGGAAAAAAACCCCACAAAATCATCTCAATTTATGCAGCAAAAGCATTTGAGAAAATTCAACACCTTTTCATGATAAAAACACTCAACAAAATAGGAATAGAAGGAAACTACCTCAACATAATATTGGGTGGGCCAAAAGTTTCGTTCCTTTTTTTTTCCCCATGAGATGGCTCCAGTAGCACTTAGTGGTCTTTAGCTTCATTCAAAACAATTTGTTAGATTGTGTGTGACAGCTATAATATCGGTGTGTATTTAAAAAAAGACATAAATATTGGTGAATTTTTGTGTAGCCATTTTAATGAAGATGGAAGAAAAAAACATTTTCAACGTATTATACTTTATTATTTCAAGAAAGGTAAAAATGCAACTGAAACATACAAAAAGATTTGTGCAGTATATGGAGACGGTGCTGTGACTGATCAAACATGTCAAAAGTGGTTTGTGAAATTTCGTGCAGGAGATTTCTCTCTGGACGATGCTCCATGGTTGGGTAGACCCCTTGAAGTTGATAGCGATCAAATTGAGACATTAATTGAGAACAATCAGCTTTATACCATGTGGGAGATAGCTGACATACTCAAAATATCCAAATCAGGCGTTGAAAATAATTTGCACCATCTTGGTTATGTGAATCACTTTGATGTTTGTGTTTCACGTTAAGTGAAAAAAACCTTGACCATATTTCTGCTTGCGGTTCTCTACTGAAACGAAAGGAAAACGTGCGTTTTTAAAACAGATTGTGACGGGAGATGAAATGTGGATACTGTACAACAACATGGAATGGAAGAGATTGTGGGGCAAGCGAAATGAACCACCACCAACCACACCAAAGGCTTGTCTTCATCCAAAGAAGGTGATGTTGTGTATATGGTGGGATTGGAAGGGAGTCCTCTATTATGAGCTCCTTCCGAAAACCAAATTATTAATTCCAACAAGTACTGCTCTCAATTAGACCAACTGAAAGTGGCACTCGACGAAAAGCATACAGGTTTTGTCAACAGAAAACACATAATCTTCCATCAGGATAACACAAGACTGCATATTTCTTTGATGACCAGGCAAAAACTTACAGCTTGGCTGGGAAGTTCTGATTCATCCGCTGTATTCACCAGACATTGCACCTTAGGATTTCCATTTATTTGGGTCTTTACAAAATATTCTTAATGGAAAAAATCTTAATTCCCTGGTAGACTGTAAAAGGCACCTGGAACAGCTCTTTGCTCAAAAAGATAAGTTTTGGGAAGATGGAATTATGAAGTTGCCTGAAAAATGGCAGAAGGTAGTGGAACAAAAGGGTGAATATGTTGTTCAATAAAATTCTTGGTGAAAATGAAAAATGTGTCTTATTTTTACTTAAAAAACCGAAGGCAATTTTTGGCCCACCCAATAAAAGCCATGTGTGAAAAATCCACAACAAACATCACATTCAATGGTGAAAGACTGAAAGCTTTTCCTCTAAGATCAGGAAGAAGGTGAGGATGCCCACTTTAACTACTTGTATTCAACATAGTGCTGGAAGTTCTATCCTGAGCAATTAGGCAAGGAAAAGAAATAAAAAGCATCCAGATTGGAAAGGAAGAAGTAAAATTATTTGTTTGCAGATGGTATGATGGTATAGAAAATCCTAAAGACTCCACAAAAAGTAGAACTAATAAATGAATTCAGCAAAGTAGTAGAATACTAAGTCAACACACAAGAATCAGTTTCATCTCAAAAAAATGTTTGGAATCTTAACCAAGTTTTTTTCAGAAAATAGATTTAAAAAAAATTATTCCCAACTTTTTTGATGAAGGTAACATTACACTGATACTAAAACTAGTCAAATGTATTAGAACACTAATAGTACAGAATACTACAAACTGTTAACTCTCATAAATGTTAATACAAAAATGCTTAATAAAATATTTGCAAATAAAATTCAGCAATATTTAAAGGAAAAAATCAGTTTCATCTCTATACACAATAATTTGAAAAGGAAATTACAAAAACGATTTCACATACCAATAGCATCAAAAAGAATAAACTCCTTAGGAATTAACCAAAGAGGTAAAAGACTTGTACAATGAAAACTATAAAACATTGCTGAAAGAAATTAAGATATAAATAAATGGGAATATATTCCATGTTTATGGACTGGAATACTTATTATTGTTAAAATGTCAGTACTACCCAACATGATCTACAGATAGAATGCAATCACTATCAAAATCCCCATGAAGTTTTTTTGCAGGAATTAAAAAATATCCATTCTAAAATTCATGTGGAATCTCAAAGGAGCCTGAATAGCCAAAACAATCTTGAAAAAGAACAAAACTGGAGGATACACAGTCTTGATTTCAAAATTTACTATAAAGCTACATTAATCAAAACAGTGTGATGGTTTTGGCATAAAGATAGATATATAGACCAATGGAATAAAATAGAGAGTCCAGAAAGAAACTCATATATATGGTCAAAAGATTTTTAGTAAGTTTCCAAGACCTTTTGAAAAGGATAGCATTTTCAAAAAATAGTGCGGTGAAAACTGGATATCCACATGCCAAAGAATGATGTTGGACCCTTATCTAACACCATATACGAAAATTAACACCAAATAATAACCTAAATGTATGACCTAAAGCAATAAAACTCTTAGAAACATAGGACAAAAGCTTCACAACATTGTATTTGGCAATGACTTCTCGGATATAACATCAAAAACACAGGTAACAAAAGAAAAAAAACAGACAAATTAGACTTCATGAAAATTAAAAAAAAACTTGTGCATCCTAGGACACTATCCACAGTAAAAAAGCAACCCACAGAAAGGCAGACAATATTTGCACATTATATATCTGATAAAGTGTTAATATCAAGAATATATAATTTTTAAAAACTCAACAATATAAATACCAAACAACCCAATTCAAAAATGGAGAAGGATTTAAATAGATATTCCTCCAAAGAAGATAAATGAATGACCAACAAGCACATGAAAAAATGCTCAACATCACTAATCATTAGGAAAATGCAAATCAAAACTTCAGTGAGAAAACTCACACCCATTAGTATGGCTACTATCAAAAATCAGAAAACAATAAGAGTTAGCAAGGATGTGGAGAAATTGGAACTTTTATGCACTGTTCGTGGGAATGTAAAGTGATGCAGCTGCTGTGGAAAACAGTATGGCAGTTCCTCAAAAGATTAAAAATAGAAATACCATATGATCTGGCAATTGCACTTCTGAGTATATACCCAAAAGAAGAGAAATCAGGGTCTCAATGAGATATTTGTACACTCATGTTCATAGCATCATTATTCACAATAGCTAAAATGTGGAGGAAACCCAAGTGCCCATCAACAGATGAATGGATGAGCAAAATGTGGTATACACATAAAATGGAATATTATTCAGCCTCAAAAAGGAAGGAAATTCTGAGATATGCTACAACATGGATGAACCTTGAGGACTTTATGCTAAATGAAATAAGCCAGTCTTAAAAAGACAAATACTGTTTGATTCCACTTACATGAGGTACTTAAGTCAAAAATTACAGAAAGTGTAATGGTGGTTGCCAGGGGCTGAGAGTAGGAGAGAATGGGGAGTTATATTTTAATAGGTATAGAGTTTCAGTATTATAAGATGAAAAGAGTTATGAGGATAGATGGTGGTGATGGTTGCCCAACAATGTGAATGTATTTAATACAAATGACCTGTACACTTAAAAATGGTCAAAATGGTAACTTAATTTTATGTGTGTTTTACCTCAATAATTTAAAAAATACTACCAAACCATTTTCTACAGTGGACATGACATTTCACACCCTCACCAACAATGTATGTGAATTCCAGTTGCTTCACATTCTTGCCAACATTTGGTGGTGTCACTTTTTATTATTTTAGACATTCTGGTGTATGCATATAGAGATGCCTTATTGTAGTTCTAATTTGTATTCTGATGACTAATTATATTGAACACTTTTTTTTCATGTGTTTTTTGGCAATTTGTTTATTTCTTTTGTGAAGTGTCTGCTCAAATCTTTTGCCCATTTTGCTTTATTGTGTTGTTGATCTTTTTATTATTGAATTGTAGGGGATCTTTATATAGCCTGGATAATAATTCTTTTCAGATAGATGTTTTGTGAATATATCACAATGTTTTGTGAAATTTTCTCCCTCCCTGATGAGCAAAAGGTTTAAATTTTGATGAGACCTAACTTAACATTTTTTTCTTTTTATGATTATTGTTTTTTGTGATGTATGAAGTCTTTCTCTTCCCCTGCTTCCTTTCCTCCCTACCTGCCAGACCGAATTATACTCTCTTATGTATTCCCTTTAAGAGCTTTATAGTTTTTACTTTTATGTGTAGGTTCATGATTCACCTTGAATTATTTTTTGTGCATAAGTTTTAATATAAAAATCTAGATTCTTTTTTTCTGTATGGATAGCATATTATTGCAGCATCAATTATTGAAAATTCTCCCCAAATAATTGCTTTGGTGCCTTTGTAAAAAAAAAAAAAAGGCTACCATAAAAGTGTGGATCTAAATTTAGGTTCTCTATTCTATTTCAATTGTTGACTTATTGATTTTTATACCAGTACCACAGTCATGATTACTGTAGCTTTAAAATAGTCTTGAATCAAGTTGTCTAAGCATTTCAATTTTTTATTTCTTTTTCAAGATTGCCTATTATAGGTCCTTTGTATTTTAACATAAAATTTAGAAGAAACATGTCAATTTCTACAAAAGAAAAAAAAACCTTGTGGGATTATGATTAAAGTTGCATTGTATCTCTAGATAATTTTGGGAAGAATTGACATCTTCATAATATTGAGTATTATAATCCAGGAACATGGTATTATTTTTCATTTATTTAGTCTTTAACTTCTCTCAGCACTTTTTAAATTATTTTCAGCATAGATATCCTGTACATCTTTTGTTAAATTTATTACTAAGTATTTTATGTTTTTTGAAGCTGTTATGAATTGAATTGTTTTTTAAATTTCATTTTTCAATTGTTTGCTGTTAGTATATAAAAACACAGTTGGTTTTTGTAGATTAACTGCCATCATTAAACTTTGCTAAAAGCAGTTATTAGTTCAATTAGTTTTTATAGATTGTTTAGAATCTCTATGTAAACAATTATGTTATCTGCAAATAGCAAGTTTTACTTCTTTATTAATGGTCACTAAATTTCTATTTGTTTTATTTCCTTTTTCTTGCCTTGTTGCAATGGTTCAGACTTCTAGTATAATATTGAATAGAAGTGTTGAGACTGGGCATCCTTGCCTGATCTTAGAGGGAAAGTGTTCATTATTTCTCCATTAAATATAATGTTCACTGTAGGTTTTTTGTAGATGCCCTATATCATATTGAGAAAGTTCTCTTCTATTTCTACATTACTGAGAGTTTTTATCATGAATGAGTGCTGAAATTTGTCATATGATTTTCCTGCATCTATTGAAATGATCCTATAATTTTTTCCTTTATTCTATTAACATGGTGAATTGCATTGCATTTCTGGGATTAAAGATATATATAGTTTATACATTTATATAGTTGACCATTGAACAACCTGGGTTTGAACTGCACAGGTCCACTTATAAACAGATTTTTTTTTCAGTAAAAGATACAATACTATATGATCTGCAGATATGGAGGGCTGACTATAGGACTAGTGGATTTGGTTATCCACGGTGGGTCCCGGAACCAATCCCCTGCGGATACTGAGGGATGACTGTAGTTATATGTATCCATGTTAACTTCTGATGACAATGCAGTGTTTATTCAACTTGATATTTCTCTAAATATAATGTGTCATTTCTTCTGGCTATTTTCAGGATTTCCTTTATCTTTTGTTTTCTATTTGCTTCTGATGTGCCTAATGGTTTGCTTCATAATTATCATGCTTGGAGATCACTGAGTTACTTAAATCTCTACATTTATATCTGTCACCAGATTTGGTAAATATTTTGGTCATTATTTTTCAGATATTTTTTCTGTCCCATTCTATTTTTTTTCTTCTGTGATGCTAATTAATATGTACTTAAATCTTTGTTATTATAAGTCACAGTGGTACTACTGTTCAGTTTTTAAATTATATTTTATTGAGATAGAATTCACATAAAATTAACCATTTTAAAGTATACATTTTATTGACATTTTGTACATTAAATATACTGTACAACCTTCATTTCTATTTCGTTCCAAATTTTTTTCACCACCCCAAAAGGAAACTCTGTATTCATTAAGCAACCACTTTCCCATTCCTCCCTCCCAATCCCACAACCACAAATTAGCTTTCTGTCTTTATGTATTTACCTATTCTAGATATTTCATATAAATGGAATTATATAATATGTAAACTTTGTGTCTGGCTTCACTTAGCATATTCTTTTTGAAGTTCATGTTGTTACATGTATCAGTACTTCATTCCTTTTTATTGCTGAATAATATTTCATTGTATGATATACCACATTTTGTTTATCCATCATCAGTTGATGGACATTTAGGTTGTTTCCACCTTATGGCTATTGGGTATAGTGCTGTGATGAACATTATGAGTTTTGTTTAAATATGTGTTTTCAATTCTTTTGGTAAGTAGGTAGGAGTGGAAATGCTGGGTCATATGGTAACACTATGTTTAACTTTTTGAGGAACTGTCAAGCTGTTTTCCACAGCAGCTACACTGTTTTACATTCCTGCCAGCAATGTATGGGGGTTCTGATTTCTCCACGTCCTTGCTAATACTAGATATTTTCGGTTATTATTCTTTATTATAGTGACCCTAGTGGATGGTCTGTTCATCTCTTAAAAATATCTTTTTTCAATGATCTTTAAATTGAATAACTTATTTTTTTTATTAGTTTCTGCTTTATAACAAAGTGAATCAGTCATACATATACATCTGTTCCCACATCCCTTCCCTCATGCATCTCCCTCCCTCCCACCCTCCCCATCCCACCCCTCCAGGAAGTCACAAAGCACCGAGCTGATCTCCCTGTGCTCTGCGGCTGCTTCCCACTATTTATCTACCTTACGTTTGGTAGTGTATATATGTCCATGCCTCTCTTTCGCTTTGTCACAGCTTACCCTTCCCCCTCCCCATATCCTCAAGTCCATTCTCAAGTAGGTCTGTGTCTTTATTCCCGTTTTACCCCTAGGTTCTTCATGACATTTTTTTTTTAATTCCGTATATATGTGTTAGCATATGGTATTTGTCTTTCTCTTTCTGACTTACTTCACTCTGTATGACAGACTCTAGGTCTATCCACCTCATTACAAATAGCTCAGTTTCGTTTCTTTTTATGGCTGAGTAGAATAACTTATTGATCTACTTCAGGTTCACTGGCTTTTTCCTCTGTCATCTCTATTAACTATTATGCTCCTATAACAAATATTTTTCATTTAGATACTGTATTTTTTTAGTTTTAGAATTTTCTCTTAGTTCATTTTTCTATAAGATTCTATTCCTCTGTTGAGATTTCTATGTTTTCATTCATTGTGAATATATCTTTCTTTTTAAAATTTATTTATTTATTTATTTATTTATGGCTGTGTTGGGTCTTCATTGCTGTGCACAGGCTTTCTCTAGTTGCGGTGAGCAGGGGCTACTCTTCATTGCAGTGCACAGGCTTCACATTGCAGTGGCTTCTCTTGTTGTGGAGCACAGGCTCTAGGTGCACAGGCTTCAGTAGTTGTGGCATGTGGGCTCTGTAGTTGTGGCTCATGGGCTTTGTTGCTCAGTGACATGTGGGATCTTCCTGGACCAGGGATCAAACCCATGTCCCCTGCATTAGCAGATGGATTCTTAACCACTGAGCCACCAGGGAAGTCCCAATGAGTATGTTTTTCTTAATATCATTAAGCATAATTATAGTAGCTATCATAAAATTCTTGTTGGCAGATTCTAATATCTGGGCCATCTCAGGACCTGTCTCTCTTTTTTTTTTTTTTGCGTTACGCGGGCCTCTCACTGTTGTGGCCTCTCCTGGCTCCGGACGCGCAGGCTCAGCAGCCATGGCTCACGGGCCTAGCCACTCTGCGGCATGTGGGATCTTCCCAGACTGGGGCACGAACCCGCGTCCCCTGCATCGGCAGGCAAACTCTCAACCACGGTGCCACCAGGGAAGCCCAAGGACCTGTCTCTTTTAATGGTCTTTTTCTTGAGAATCTATCACATTTTTCTGATTCTTCATATGTTGAGTAAATTTGAATTTTTGTCCTGGATATTTTGAATATTATGTTATGGGAACTCTGGATTATGTAATATTTCTCTGAAGAGTATTAATTATTTTGCTTTAGCAAAGACTAATTTGAAAGGACTCAAACTACAAACTCCAACTCTTGGGCAGTAGCTCAAATCTTAGTTCAATTCTTTTTTCCTTCTCTGGAGTTTGTCCCATGCATATGAGGGTTAGGCATTAGTCATAGGTTTGGGTTGAGTTATACACAAGATTTGGGCTCCTACTGTCTAGTGCTCTCCTTTCTGTGATATTACCCTCACTTTCCAATGGCTGTGGTTGCCCTGCACTCTGTCCTCTGGTTCTTCAGGGAACAAAAACAGTTTTTTTTATTGGTGTTCTCCTGCTTCACCTAGTATTGACTCTCAGGCTAAAACACATTAAAAGGAAGATTTACCCAGTGTCATCTTTTTTCCCAAGTGTTGACTTTCCTCCAGAATATGACTTTTAGTGCTTTCCAATTGTTTTCCTCTTGCTCTTGCTCTCTCTGTATTTTGGCTACATTTTCCCATTTTAATCTGCATGAGGAGGTCTAGCAGAATTTTAATCAGATATTCTTAAAGCAGATCTTCATTCAAGGGCTATCATATGGGGACACATGATTCCCTTCCTCCCCCACCCCAACATATTCTGCATATCAGGCATTGTACTAAGTTAAGATTAGTATTTCCCACACATCAGTGATTTATATATCACTGTCATGAATTTTGCCACTTGTAACATTACACTTGTAATTTTTTTTTTTTAACCACGCTGTGTGGCTTGTGGGATCTCAGCTCCCTGACCAGGGATTGAACCTGGGCCATGGCAGTGAAAGCCCGGCATCCTAACCACTAGGCCACCAGGGAACTCCCTACCCTTGTGATCTGTTAGCTATTTTTAAATGAATCATATTTTCATTCAATTTTATTTATTTACTTGCTTTTTAAACTTTTTATTTTTGAGATAACTGTAGACTTGTATACAAGGGTTGAAAAATATTACCGTGAATTCCTGGATACCCTTCTCGCAACTTCCCCTTATGTTAACATCTTCTATAACCATAGAACATTTATCCTTGGTGCAAGTATCCTAGGTATAACACTATCAACTAAAATACAGAATTTATTCAGATTTCACCAGTTTTCCCATTAATGTCCCTTTTCTCTTCTAGCATCCAATCCAGGACTCCATATTATATCTAGTTGTTACGTCTCCTTAGTCTCTTCGACTCTGTGACACTTTCCCAGTCTTTCCTGATCTCTCATTACTGTCAGTTTTGTACAGCACTGGTCAGTTGCTTCTTAGAATGTCCCTCAGTTTGGGTTTTCTGATGTTTTCTTATGGCAAGGTTGAAGTTATATGCATTATTTCAGGATATTGATAGGATGATTCAGAGATGATGCTCCTCCCTCAGTGCGTGATATCAGGGAGTACATGATGTCACTGTTTATTATTAGACTATAGAGAATATTTATATACTCATATTAATGCAGTCTCTGATTATTGATTGATTAATTATTGATTATTGATTAAAATAGTGATATATTGGGAGGATGGGAGAGGGGAGACACAGGTTGTGCAAAACTGAGCTAAATCCTTGACAATGTCTATAGAATTTCCAAATCAAGAAATAGCAGAAGCCATTGGAAATGTGGAACCTATTTTACTGATAGCTTACAGAGGTAAAACTGGCTAAAAGTAGTCAAGGGGAGAGAGAGAAGAGACATCATGAAGAAGAGGCATAACTGTCTTTTACCAGAGTCTCAATGTCTGAGAAATAGGTCAAATAAATAGTGTGCATTCTTTTTTCAAAAGCTCAGTGGAGCAGACCTTAGAAAACCTCCCCAGCAGATTGAGACATGTCTGTTGGTATAAAAGGGGCTTTCTTCAGGCCAGGGTGATTACATATGTACAGATAAAGCAGGTCCAGGTCAAGCATTAAGAAGTAACAGGCCGAGCTGATATCCCCCAAGACATAATTATTTTTTTGAGCTTTTGAGAATGCAGGGGTCAGGAATTGACCTCTGCCACTGTTTACTCTATCCCAGATTAGAAAAAAACCTGGCACAGATAGACTTCTACTTTGCTTGAATGAGGAAATGTGAACATCAGATGGTGTTAATTAGTTAGGCGTTTACAGGCTATTTCACTGACACAAAAAGGATATTATCGCTGTTCCCCCTTGCACTTCAGCACCTGGATTGTCTCAGACAATAGTGAATTCACATAACAAGCAATCTGAAATGGTAAGTGATTATGATTGAAAAAATTGGGCTTGTGGAATCTCAAAGGCAGGTTCATTTCCTTGTTAGAACTCTGGAATAGCACTGTCACTTTAGAAAGCCTACTTCTGGTTCCAGAAGCTCCAGCAATCCAGGAGGGGGACACCTAGAGGGGCCTGAGAAGGGGCAGTCAGGAGAGGGAGAAGAACTTTCATTATTGCTTCTGCAGACTCTGAAAATCTGAGGGTGCAAATGTCACGAGGCATCCTTGTGGGGGCGGAGTCCTGCACTCTTCTTATTGGTAATTTGATGGGGAATCATCACAGGGAGAAACATCTGAAGATCCATAAAACACCACATGAACAGTTTAGCTAAATTATAGCAATGGGAGAGGGAAGGGAAGTGCTGGGGAGAATCATTTTAAAAGCTCACAAATAAAAAGCATATCAATTTTGCAGGTTTTATTTTCATTTTGAAATTATATGTACCCTTTCATTTTTACTATTTATTGAGGTATAATATCCTTGCAGAAAAGTGTACATGTCACACATGAACAACTCACTGCATTTTTACTCATTTCTTTTTAGAGATAAAAACAAGAAACCAAAGTGAGAAGTAGAAGACAGGTTGAGGGAGACTATATTCTGCTGTCACCATCTAGGGACAAGTGGCTTGATGCTCTGATGTATACCTAATGGCCAGGTGTGGCTGCATCTCCCTGGAATTGTCTCCACTCCTCTAAGGGCTAATCAGGATTGCCTCAGGCATGACCCCGTGAGGATGCCCACAGCAACGGTAGTCCTGCCAACTTTGTGGCTGCACCCAGCAACACCTGGGAAGACAGTAAGTCTTCATGTATAGGCTATAAAAGAAATAGGACTATGAGTGATTAAGGGAATAAATACAAAGTCCCTGCTATGGTTTTTCCAGGAGCCTCATGGTTTGTTTCCATCCCATGACACATCACTGATTCAGATAAGTGAAAGAAAAGGCAGTGGAAGAAAAGGCAGTGGAAGCTGAAGAAAAGGCAGAGGATTGCTCTGAATATCAGATCATGTCGATCCCCTTCCAAAAAAGTTTCCATGACTGCTTGATACATTAGGAATAAAATCTAGACTCCCAAGAGTGGTCTACAAGGTGCCAAGTTATCTGGCAGTACCCAACTCTCTGACGTTCTCACCTGCTACTCCCCGTCTTTACTCACTGATCCTAACTCCACTGGTTGCCATCCTGTTCCTTGTTTCTGCCTCAGGGCCCTTGTACTTGCTGTTTCCTCTGTCCTAGGAACTTTGTATTGTTGGCTGCTTCTCACTTTTTAGTTCTTTGCTTAGATGTTACCTCATCAGTGGACTCCCCTGACTGGTCTACATAAATGAAAGAGTCCCTTCTTCCAAATTACTCCTATCTCATCATCCTCTTTATTTAATGAATAACTTACCACAGCTTGAAACTATCTTTTATTTATTTGTTTATTTTTTCACTTGCTTCTTATTTTTATTGCCCCTTTCTAGAATGTCAGTTCCATAGGGCAGGCTTTATCTGCTTCACTGATGGCTATAAATTAGCCCCTAGAATAACAGTGCCTGGCAGTAGCTGGTGCTAAGCCTGTATTGAGTAAATGAGTAAATGAATAGTGAACAGTATGCATAATAAACATATCTATTAGGTTAAGGTATTTGCAAGGAATGAGCCAATGTTCTTCTTATCTTTGGAAACCCCCCCAACCGGGGTGCTGAGCATAGAGATCTGAGTGCTGTGCTCTACATGTAGAATTCTGGAAAGCCCAGGCTTGGTTACTAAACTCTGTATTAGTTATCTATTGCTGTGTAACAATTTACCACAAACTTAGAAACTTTAGAAACTTGAATCACATTTATTAGCTCATAGTTCCTTTGGATTAGGAGTCTGGGCATGGCTTAACTGGGTCTGCTGCTCGGGATTTCTCATCAGGCTGCAATCAGGGTGTGGGCCTGGGTTGTGGTCTGTTCTCAAGGACTGACTGGGAAAGGAACTGCTTCCAGGCTCACGTGGTTGTTGGCAGAATTCAGTTCCTTGCAATTGTAAGGCTGAGGACCTCAGTTTCTGGCTGGTCATCGGCTGGTGCTGTCCTCAGTTTCTAGTTTGTTGTTGGCCAGAGACTCTCCTCGGTTCCTTGTTATGAGGGCCTCCCCAACCTGGCTGCTCGCTATGGCGAAGACAGTGAGGGAGAGAGAGTCTGCTACAAGATGGACATTACGATCTTACATCATGTAATCACAGAAATGACAGCTCGTTTCTGTTGCCATATTCTAGTCTAAAGCAAGTTACAGGTCCAGGCTGCATGCTAGGGGAGGAGATGACCTGGAATGTGAATGCCAGGAAGCAGGGATCCCTGGGCCGTCTTAACATCTGCTTGTCACTGTCCAACTTCTGGCTCCCAACGGTTCACACCCCACCCCTGCGCATCCCTCCCACACACAAAATACATTCGCCTCCTTCCAAGAAGTGCCACGAGTCTCATCCATTACAGCATCTGTTCAAAGTCCAGCATTTCATTATCCAAATCAGAAACTGCACTCTGGGTAAAATTCCTCTACATTTATCAATTTTTAAAACTAAAGAGACAATATGGGAATAGAATCTAAAAAAGAGTGGATACATGTATACATGTAACTGATTCACTTTGCTGTACAGCAGAAACTAACACAACATTGTAAATCAACTATACCCAATAAAACTTAATTAAGAAAATGAGAGAGATAACTTTATCCACCTCTTGCCCCTACCCCCTATAACGGTGGAATATAGGCATAGAATAATAGCTACAGATATTCCTGTTCAAAAAGAGGGAAACGGGAGGTAGAAAGGAGTGCTAGGAATAATTCTCATTGGCTCTGTCCTTTGGGTTCTTGCTTTTATCCTCGGAATGATCCTTTTTTTTACTACTGTAGTAAAATGTATGAGGAGACAGGTGAATTGGATGGAAACTGTTAAACCAAGAAACAAGACTTAATGATTTTGAAAATTATTAGACTTATATGTCAAAAGATGTTAAAATTAAGAAATGTTTTCCTTGCACTGTCAGAAAAACGTGGCCTGGAATAAAAGCCAAGTCAATTTAGGTTTTCTCTCTCATGTGCCTCAAAATTCTTCCAGACTCCACACAGCTCCAAAGCCATGCTCATATTTTCAGGTATTTGTCACAGCAGCACCCCACTTCCAAAGACCAAAATCTATATTGATAAATTTTGTGTATGACTCTCACCAACCTGAGTTAAGGGAAGATGACAGTTGACTCACTTTGATTCCCCAAGAGCTGAGTAAAACCTACCATACTCCCAGCAGCATGTTAGGTGCAAGAAAAACTCCTTGGTGGCAGTTACCTTTTTGGGCAAGGTTGATGCTGTTGTCCTGACTCTGTTATTCCATCACCGTAGATAGATTTCTTTTCTCTGCACATTTATATGCCTGTGGGGTTCAGTCTGTCTCTCTCTGCTGAGTGAGTAGAGCAAATTGAAGCCAAACCACTGGGTGTAGATATGGGCTTGGGGTTTCCGGGAAATATTAGCAGCAGGGAGGACACAACTAGGTGAGAGTGGCTTAGAGGGGTATTAGGGATGGACCGTTTGGTGGTGGGTTTGTGCTTTGTGATCTTCAACCCATTTGAAAACGTGGATTCCCCAGCAGGCTATTGGGCCCCTGCCTGCATGTTTCCTCCAGCAGTCTGACCTTTGAGAGGATGAACACTTCCTATAATGGCTGTCCCCAGGGGTGGCAGCCAGAGTACCCAAGCATCCTGACACATGATAAAGATGCTTCAGGCTAGAAGACCCTACTGGCAACCCTGTTGTGCTGCTAACAAGCCAAGCTGGCAGGGGGACTCCATGACTTTGTCCACTTCTGGGGATACACCCTGAAGATGAGCCTTGGGATCCCAGCTGGAGGTCTCCCACAGCTTAAGAGTGTTGCTTGGCATTCATGCTTGGTCCCTACTAATCTGGAATGTTTCTCTATAGCAAATACCAGGATGACAAATATATAGACATTTGAGTGCCTTAAGGATCATGCCTGTCTAACTTGTTACGTATCGCATGAGCTTAATTCAGCATGATCTCATGAATGCCATGGGCATGCCTTATATCATAGTGTCTTAACATTTCACTTGACCGAGTGACTCATTCTTCTGCATGGAAAGTTGCTACTGCATGTGCAGCATCCATCCTTACACATGTTTCCATTTCATCTAGGTCAATATATTCCTCAATTCCAGCCAGGATCCTATTCTCCGCTGTCATGTAAATATATTCTTTCTCTTTTGAAAGATTCATTTTTACTTCTTCTTTATTAGGAAAGTGCCCTCAATCATGGGTGGCCCTTCCTTATAATTATTCCTAAGAGCCTTTGTCCAACTTTCTGATAAACTCTAATTAAAACTCATTGTCCGTTTTACTTTTCTGCGTGGATGAGAGGCAGGGTTCCCAGGGACAGGGTTGTATGGTTAACAATAGTTTCAGCTGATGTGGGAAACAGGCAGTCTTAGAGTCTCTTGCTAAGTAGAAAATGCCAATTCTTTAAAAAAAAAAAAAAGACAAAGGTACTTTTTGTTTTATTAGCTCTGTTGGAGTAAGTTCCTATTCAGGTCAAGTTATATCACATTATTTTTGATCATCTAGCCTGGAGTGTCACTTGTCCAGAGGCAAAGGATAAGCTGTTTTAAGCAGAGGCAAGTATACCATTTCTTCATTGCTGCCCGCCTCCCTTCAAGAGAAGTTAGCTCTTCTCACTTCTATTTTCCTAGCGTGTAGTGAGTTGTATTATGCCCCCACTCAAAGATATGTCCAACCAGGACCTGTGAAAGAATGACAGACAAACTGTGGTTATTTAACATATTTTTTAGAGTATAATTGCTTTACAATGGTGTGTTAGTTTCTGTTTATAAAAAAGTGAAACAGTTATACATATACATATGTCCCCATATCTCTTCCCTCTTGCATCTCTCTCCCTCCTACCCTGCCTATCCCACCCCTCTAGGTGGTCACAAAGCACCGAGCTGATTTCCCATTGCTATGTGGCTGCTTCCCACTAGCTATCTATTTTACGTTTGGTAGTGTATATATGTCCATGCCACTCTCTCACTTTGTCACAGCTTACCCTTCCCCCTCCCCATATCCTCAAATCCATTCTCTAGTAGGTCTGCATCTTTATTCCCGTCTTGCCCCTGGTATTTCTGACCATTTTTTTCTTTTTACATTCCATATATATCTGTTAGCATACGGTATTTGTTTTTCTCTTTCTGAATTACTTCACTCTGTATGACAGTCTCTAGGTCCATCCAGCTCACTACAAATAACTCAGTTTCGTTCCTTTTTATGGCTGAGTAATATTCCATTGTATATATGTGCCACATCTTCTTTATCCACTCATCTGTTGATGGACACTTAGGTTGCTGCCATGTCCTGGCTATTGTAAATAGAGCTGCAATGAACATTGCAGTACATGACTCTCTTTGAATTATGGTTTTCTCAGGGTATATGCCCAGTAGTGGGATTCCTGGGTCGTATGGTAGTTCTATTTTTAGTTTTTTAAGGAACCTCCATACTGTTCTCCATAGTGGCTGTATCAATTTACATTCCCACCAACTGTGCAAGAGGGTTCCCTTTTCTCCACACCCTCTCCAGCACTTATTGTTTGTAGATTTTTTGATGATGGCCATTCTGACTGATGTGAGATGATATCTCATTGTAGTTTTTTTTTTTTTTTAGTTTCTGCTTTATAACAAAGTGAATCAGTCATACATATACATCTGTTCTCATTGTAGTTTTGATTTGCATTTCTCTAATGATTAATGATGTTGAGCATTCTTTCATGTGTTTGTTGGCAATCTATATATCTTCTTTGGAGAAATGTCTATTTAGGTCTTCTGCCCATTTTTGGATTGGGTTGTTTGTTTTTTGATATTGAGCTGCATGAGTTGTTTGTATGTTTTGGAGATTAATCCTTTGTCAGTTGCTTCATTTGCAAATATTTTCTTCCATTCTGAGGGTTGTCTTTTCATCTGGTTTATGGTTTCCTTTGCTGTGCAAAAGCTGTTAAGTTTCATTAGGTCCAATTTGTTTATTTTTGTTTTTATTTCCATTTCTCTAGGAGGTGGGTCAAAAACGATCTTGCTGTGATTTATGTCATACAGTGTTCTGCCTATGTTTTCCTCTAAGAGTTTGATGGTGTCTGGCCTTACATTTAGGTCTTTAAACCATTTTGAGTTTATTTTTGTGTATGCTGTTAGGGAGTGTTCTAATTTCATTCTTTTACATGTGGCTTTCCAGTTTTCCCATCACCACTTATTGAAGAGGCTGTCTTTTCTCCACTGTATATTCTTGCCTCCTTTATCAAAGATAAGGTGACCATATGTTCATGGGCTTATCTCTGGGCTTTCTATCCTGTTCCATTGATCTATATTTCTGTTTTTGTGCGAGTACCATACTGTCTTGATTATTATAGCTTTGTAGTATAGTCTGAAGTCAGGGAGCCTGATTCCTCCAGCTCTGTTTTTTCTTTCTCAAGATTGCTTTGGCTATTTGGGGTCTTTTGTGTTTCCACACAAATTGTGAAATTTTTTCTTCTAGTTTTGTGAAAAATGCCATTGGTAGTTTGATAGGAATTGCATTGAATCTGTAGATTGTTTTGGGTAGTAGAGTCATTTTCACAATGTTGATCCTTCCAATCCAAGAACATGGTATATCTCTCCATCTATTTATATCATTTTAAATTTCTTTCATCAGTGTCTTACAATTTTCTGCATACAGGTCTTTTGTCTCCTTAGGTAGGTTTATTCCTAGATATTTTATTCTTTTTGTTGCAATGGTAAATGGGAGTGTTTTCTTAATTTCACTTTCAGATTTTTCATCATTAGTGTATAGGAATGCCAGAGATTTCTGTGCATTAATTTTGTATCCTGCTACTTTACCAAATTCATTGATTAGCTCTAGTAGTTTTCTGGTAGCATCTTTAGGATACTCTATGTATAGTATCATGTCATCTGCAAAGAGTGACAGCTTTACTTCTTCTTTTCCAATTTGGATTCCTTTTATTTCCTTTTCTTCTCTAATCGTTGTGGCTAAAACTACCAAAACTATGTTGAATGGTAGTGGTGAGAGTGGGCAACCTTGTCTTGTTCCTGGTCTTAGTGGAAATGCTTTCAGTTTTTCACCATTGAGGATGATGTTGGCTGTGGGTTTGTCATATATGGCCTTTATTATGTTGAGGAAAGTTCCCTCTATGCCTACTTTCTGGAGGGTGTTTCTCATAAATCGGTGTTGAATTGTGTCGAAAGCTTTCTCTGCATTTATTGAGATGATCATATGGTTTTTCTCCTTCAATTTGTTAACATGGTGTATCACGTTGACTGATTTGCATATATTGAAGAATCCTTCCATGCCTGGAATAAACCCCACTTGATCATAGTGTATGATCCTTTTAATGTGCTGTTGGATTCTGTTTGCTAGTATTTTGTTGAGGATTTTTGCATCTATGTTCATCAGTGATGTTAGCCTGTAGTTTTCTTTCTTTGTGACATCTTTGTCTGGTTTTGGTATCAGGGTGATGGTAGCCTCGTAGAATGAGTTTGGGAGTGTTCCTCCCTCTGGAAGGAAGAGTTATATTTTGGAAGAGTTTGAGAAGGATTGGTGTTAGCTCTTCTCTAAATGTTTGATAGAATTTGCCTGTGAAGCCATCTGATCCTGGGCTTCTGTTTGTTGGAAGATTTAAATCACAGTGTCAATTTCAGTGCTTGTGATTGGTCTGTTCATATTTTCTATTTCTTCCTGGTTCAGTCTCAGAAGGTTGTGCATTTCGAAGAATTTGTCCATTTTTTCCAGGTTGTCCATTTTATTGGCATTTAGTTGCTTGTAGTAATCTCTCATGATCCTTTGTATTTCTGCAGTGTCAGTTGTTACTTCTCCTTTTTTCATTTCTAATTCTATTGATTTGAGTCTTCTCCCTTTTTTTCTTGATGAGTCTGGCTAACGGTTTATCAATTTTGTTTATCTTCTCAAAGAACCAGCTTTTAGTTTTATTGATCTTTGCTATCGTTTCCTTCATTTCTTTTTCATTTATTTCTGATCTGATATTTATGATTTCTTTCCTTCTGCTAACTTTGGGGCTTTTTTTGTTCTTCATTCTCTAATTGCTTTAGGTGTAAGGTTAGGTTGTTTACTTGAGATGTTTCCTGTTTCTTAAGGTAGGATTGTATCACTATAAACTTCCCTCTTAGAACTGCTTTTGCTGCATCCCATAGGTTTTGGGTCGTTGTGTTTTCATTGTCATTTGTTTCTAGGTATTTTTGGATTTCCTCTTTGATTTCTTCAGTAATCTCTTGGTTATTAAGTAGTGTGTTGTTTAGCCTCCATGTGTTTGTATTTCTTACAGATCTTTTCCTGTAATTGATATCTAGTCTCATAGCGTTGTGGTCAGAAAAGATACTTGATACGATTTCAATTTTCTTCAATTTACCAATGCTTGATTTGTGACCCAAGATATGATCTGTCCTGGAGAATGTTCCATGAGCACTTAAGAAGAATGTGTATTCTGTTGTTTTTGGATGGAATGTCCTATAAATATCAATTAAGTCCATCTTGTTTAATGTATCATTTAAGTTTGTATTTCCTTATTTATTTTCAGTTTGGATGATCTGTCCATTGGTGAAAGTGGGGTGTTAAAGTCCCCTACTATGATTGTGTCACTGTCAATTTCCCCTTTTATGACTGTTAGTATTTTCCTTGTATACGTATTTACAATTGTTATATCTTCTTCTTGGATTGATCCGTTGACCATTATGTAGTGTCCTTCTTTGTCTCTTGTAATAGTTTTGTTTTAAAGTCTATTTTGTCTGATATGAGAATTACTACTCCAGCTTTCTTTGATTTCCATTTGCATGGAATATCTTTTTCCATCCCCTCACATTCAGTCTGTAGGTGTCCCTAGGTCTGAAGTGGGTCTCTTGTAGACAGCATATATACGGGTCTTGTTTTTGTATCCATTCAGCCATGGTGGGAGCATTTAATCCGTTTACATATAAGGTGATTATTGATATGTATGTTCCTATTAACATTTTATTAATTGTTTTGGGTTTATTATTGTAGGTCTTTTCCTACTCTTGTGTTTCCTGCCTAGAGAAGTTCCTTTAGCATTTCTTGTTTAGCTGGTTTGGTGGTGCTGAATTCTCTTAGCTTTTGCTTGTCTGTAAAGCTTTTAACTTCTCCGTCAAATCTGAATGAGATCCTTGCTGGGTAAAGTAATCTTGTAGGTTTTTCTCCTTCATCACTTTTAATATGTCCTGCCACTCCCTCTGCCTTGCAGAGTTTCTGCTGAAAGATCACCTGTTAACCTTATGGGGATTCCCTTATGTGTTATTTGTTGTTTTTCCCCTTGCTGCTTTTAATATTTGTTCTTTGTAATTAATTTTTGATAGTTTGATTAATATGTGTCTTGGCGTGCTTCTCCTTGGATTTATCCTGTATGGGACTCTCTGTGCTTCCTGGACTTGATTAACTATCTCCTTTCCCATATTAGGGAAATTTTCAACTATAATCTCTTTAAATATTTTCTCAGTCCCTTTCTTTTTCTCTTCTTCTTCTGGGACCCCTATAATTCGAATGTTGGTGCATTTAATGTTGTTCCAGTGGTCTCTGAGACTGTCCTCAATTCTTTTCGTTCTTTTTTCTTTATTCTGCTCTGCAGTAGTTATTTCCACTGTTTTATCTTCCAGGTCACTTATCCGTTCTTCTGCCTCAGTTATTCTGCCATTGATCCCTTCTAGAGAATTCTGAATTTCATTTATTGTGTTGTTCATCACTGTTTGTTTGCTCTTAGTTCTTCTAGGTCCTTATTAAAATTTTCTTGTATTTTCTCCAATCTATTTCCAGGATTTTGGGTCATCTTTACTATCATTATTCTGAATTCTTTTTCAGGTAGACTGCCTATTTCCTCTTCATTTGTTAGGTGTGGTGGGTTTTTGCCTTGCTCCTTCAGCTGCTGTGTGTTTCTCTGTCTTCTCATGTTGCTTAACTTACTGTGTTTGGGGTCTCTTTTGTGCAGGCTGCAGCTTCATAGTTTCCGTTGTTTTTGGTGTCTGTTTGCAGTGGCTAAGTTTGGTTCAGTGCGGTGTGTAGGCTTCCTGGTGGAGGGGACTAGTGCTTGTGTTCTGGTGGATGAGGCTGGATCTTGTCTTTCTGGTGGGCAGGTCCAAGTCTGGTGGTGTGTTTTGCTGTGTCTGTGGCCTTATTATGATTTTAGACAGCCTCTGTGCTAATGGATGGGGTTGTGTTCCTGTCTTGCTATTTGTTTGGCATAGGGTGTCCTGCACTGTAGCTTGCTGGTCGTTGAGTGAAGCTGGGTCTTGGTGTTGAGGTGGAGATCTCTTGGAGATTTTCGCCATTTGGTATTACGTGGAGCTGAGAGGTCTCCTGTGGACCAGTGTCCTGAACTTGGCTCTCCCACCTCAGTGGCACAGCCCTGACACCGGCTGGATCACCAAGAGCCTGTCCTCCACACGGCTCAGAATAAAAGGGAGAAAAAAAGAAAGAAAGAAGAAGATAAAATAAAATAAAGTAAAATAAAATAAAATAAAGTTATTAAAATAAAAAATAATTATTAAGAAAAAAAATTTAAGTAAAAAAAAAAAAAAGCGGACAGACAGGCCCCTAGGACAAATGGTAAAAGCAAAGCTATACAGACAAAATGTCACACAGAAGCATACACATACACACTCACAAAAAGAGAAAAAGGGAAAAAAATATATATCCTTGCTCCCAAAGTCCACCTCCTCAATTTGGGATGATTCATTTTCTATTCAGGTATTCCACAGATGCAGGGTATATCAAGTTGATTGTGGAGATTTAATCTGCTGCTCCTGAGGCTGCTGGGAGAGATTTCCCTTTCTCTTCTTTGTTCGCACAGCTCCCTGCGTTCAGCTTTAGATTTGGCCCCGCCTCTGCGTGTAGGTCGCCTGAGGGCGTCTGTTCTTCGCTCAGACAGGACGGGGTTAAAGGAGCAGCTGTTTTGGGGGCTCTGGCTCACTCAGGCCGGGAGTAGGGAGGGCTACGGATGCGGGGCGAGCCTGCGGCGGCAGAGGACGGCGTGACGTCGCAACAGTCTGAGGCGCGCCGTTCGTTCTCCTGGGTAAGCTGTCCGTAGATCACAGGACCCTGGCAGTGGCGGGCTGCACAGTCTCCCCAGAAGGGAGGTGTGGAGAGTGACCTGTGCTTCCACACAGGCTTCTTGGTGGCGGCAGCAGCAGCCTTAGCGTCTCATGCCCGTCTTTGGGGTCCGCGCTGGTAGCCGCGGCTCGCGCCTGTCTCTGGAGCTCCTTTAAGCAGCGCTCTTAATCCCCTCTCCTCGCGCACCAGGAAACAAAAAGGCAAGAAAAAGTTTCTTGCCTCTTCGGCAACTCCAGACTTTTCCCGGACTCCCTCCCGGCTAGCCGTGGTGCACTAACCCCTTCAGGCTGTGTTCACGCCGCCAGTCCTCTCCCTGCGCTCTGACCGAAGCCCGAGCCTCAGCTCCCAGCCCCGCCCGCCCCAGTGGGTGAGCAGACAAGCCTCTCGGGCTGGTGAGTGCTGGTTGGCACCGATCCTCTGTGCGGAAATCTCTCCGCTTTGCCCTCCGCACCCGTTGCTGCGCTCTCCTCCGTGACCCTGAAGCTTCCCCGCTCCGCCACCTGCAGTCTCCACCCGCGAAGGGGATTCTTAGTGTGTGGAAACCTTTCCTCCTTCACAGCTCCCTCCCACTGGTGCAGGTCCCGTCCCTATTCTTTTGTCTCTGTGTTTTCTTTTTTCTTTTGCCCTACCCAGGTACGTGGGGGAGTTTCTTGCCTTTTGGGAGACCTGAGGTCTTCTGCCAGCGTTCAGTAGGTGTTCTGTAGGAGTTGTTCCACGTGTAGATGTATTTCTGATGTATTTGTGGGGAGAAAGTTGCCCTCTGCATCTTACTCTTCCGCCATCTTGAAGGTCCTCTCTAGTAAGAATCTGGCCCTGGGTCCCAAGGACTGTGGCGGCTTCGGCTGGTTGGTCCCCTCTGGAGCCGGCAGCCTCAGTGAGGCCGCCCTCCCCTCGGGCCCCGGAGCAGTTCAGTCTGTGGTTATTTAGAATTGGGTATGTGACAGACATTTTCTGCCAAAATTTCAAGTGAACCTGTCACTTCAAGGAAAATAACTGACGGTATTTGTTGGCAAAATGAAATTTGAGATTTTAAGGGAAAATTAGAAGTTTGAAAAACTTGTATCCACTACTGTGAGCTTGTCAGTTTCCAAAAAATGTAAAGACTTTTCTGATGAGAGTGCTGGTGAAATTAATGAATGTGATTTTTTGATATAGTATGATAAAATGTATGAACACTTGAAACATTTGCACAATTTAGTCAACTAATGTTTTCTAAATGACCAGTGCAGTATGTGACAATATCATGCCTGGGTAAACGATGCATTTAAAGTGCAAGAGAGACAAATGGATTTTAATGTAACTCATTATGAAAAGTTCATTGATGTGGTTTCAGATTCTACATTATAACCAGCCCTTAAGGAACTACCACTTGTTGAGTTTTGGTTTTGTATCAAAAAATACACATTATCATCACAGCAATATGTTTTTGGATCCGTCTTCTAGAGTAATGGAATTAAAAACAAAAATAAACAAGCGGGACCTAATTAAACATAAAAGCTTTTGCTAATTATTAGAGAAATGCAAATCAAAACTACAGTGAGGTATCACCACACACCAGTCAGAATGGCCATCATTAAAAGGTCTACAAATAATAACTGCTGAACAGGGTGTGGAGAAAAAGGAACCCTCCTACACTGTTGGTGGGAATATAAATTGTTATAGCCACTATGGAGAACAGTATGGAGGTTTCTTAAAAACTGAAGGTAGAGCTACCATATGATCCTGCAATCCCACTCCTGGGCATGTATCTGGAGAAAACTATAACTTGAAAATATATGTGCACCCCAATGTTCATAGCAGTTCTACTTATAATAGGCAAGACATGGAAACAACCTAAATGTCCATTGACAGATGAATGGATAACACACACACATACACACACACACAATGGAATATTACTCAGCCATAAAAAAGAATGAAATAATGCCATTTGCAACAACATGGATGGACCTAGGGATTATCATATTGAGTGAAGTAAGTCAGACAGAGAAAGACAGATATCATATGATATCACTTATATGTGGAATCTAAAAAAACTATACAAATGAACTTATTTACAAAACAGAAATAGACTCACAGACATAGAAAACAAACTTATAGTTACCAAAAGGGATAGCAGGGGTGGGGCGTGGGGGAGGGGAAGGATAAATTAGGAGTTTGGGATTAACATATACACACTGCTATATAGGGAATAGATCATCAAGGACTTACTGTATAGCACAGGGAACTATATTCAATATCTTGTAATAACATAATGGAAAAGAATCTAAAAAAAACAGCTATATGCACATATGTATAACTGAATCATCTGGGTGTACACCTGAAATTAACACAATACTGTAAATTCACTATACTTCAATAAAAAAGTTTTAAAAATACACATTATTTGAAAAGAGTAATAAAGTATTCCTCTCATTCCCAACTATGTATCATTATGAGACTAGATTGTCTTCATATACATCAACAGAAACAATGTATCACAGCAGATTGAATGTAAAAATACTTATGAGAATCCAGACGTTTCTATATTCCAGCTATTACAGCAATTTGTAAATGTGTGAAACAGAGCAGTTTCTGTTACTACTTTTTTTTGGAAAATATATATTTTTCCTACAAAATGTGTTATTTATGTTAACCTGTAATGAGCTTACTATTGTTATTTTAAAACAAATTAATAGCCAGATATTAAAAATATTTATGGATATTTACCATGGTAGAAATGAAACTAAGGATTTAATGGATAGAACATACATAAACAAAAGCTCTTGGGAGTCTTCAATATTTTTAAGAGAATAAAGGGATCCCGAGATCAAAGAGTTTGAGAATTTGTGGTCTAGAAAAAGCCTATGTTCCTTCATATGCATATCCAGTATTACTCTTGTGCTCAATGATTTCAAGTTAGAAAGTCTTTAATTTCAAAATTCTCAGTTGAAGTGAAACACAAACTAGTAGTTTATTATTTGGTGGTTTATTATTGGTAGTTTTTTATTATTGGTAGTTTATTATTCTCTCTTCCTGTAAAATGGGGTTAACATCACCAATTTTATGGGGTTGTTGTATGTAAAATGCATGGCATGATTCCACTTGCCTCTCAGTGTTCTTGATTATCATTTTTCAAGTAGACGTCTAAATATGCTTAAGTATGTTGACTTTATCTGGGAATTATATTCCTCTTTTTTTTTTTTTTTTTGCTGTACGTGGGCCTCTCACTGCTGTGGCCTCTCACGTTGTGGAGCACAGGCTCCGGACGCGCAGGCTCAGTGGCCATGGCTCACGGGCCCAGCCACTCTGCGGCATGTGGGATCTTCCCAGACCGGGGCACGAACCCATGTCCCCTGCATCGGCAGGTGGACTCCCAACCACTGCGCCACCAGGGAAGCCCTATATTCCTCTTTGATGGCTTTACTGGCACATTCCTGTGTGGTATCTGTAGTCCTGCAGCCCTCCCCTCATCATCAAATGAAAATTCCATATAAGGAAAATTCTAGATATTTTTCTTCATGCCCTATAGGGAAAATGAGTCCAAGTGGTAACCTCTGAGCAACAATTGTTGCTTTTCTAAACAGAAAAAGTGACGAAGGCTGCTACAGAATATTCCTTATGGAGAACTGGAAAACCTGCTAAGACACCACCTTATTCTAAAGCCATCTTGGAACCTTAGTGAATTTGAGTGATGAATTCTTAAGAGGAGAGATTATGCAATTCTATTATTGCATTGAAAAATCCTTACTCATAACCTTTTCTTTTTCCTTCCACTTGACAAATTATTCCTAAAAACCATTGCCATTACTACTATTTTCTGATTCACCTACAACCCCTCTCAAAAATCCTTGGCTGTGATGTCTGAGATTTCAGAACAGTCTGGCTCATTATTGTGGCTGGAAACCAGATAATGAAATTTATGTTTGGCTTAACTACCAGGGAAAAGAACATGGAGAATTAAGCCACATGTAGTCCTTCTAGTATTTTCCTTTGATCAAGTGTCATAGTCATGAATAATAGAAATCCTGGTTTAGTTGGAAAGTTGACTAAATAGCACAGAGTTACTATGTTATTCTAAAGTAAACAAATGTGTCTTTTGTTGTCTCTTTACAGATGGATTTTTAAAAGTTTTATATTTTAATGGTATGGATTTCATTACCATTGATGACATCTGATTGGCAGCTTACGAACATGAGTTGGAAGAAGATTAATTCTCTAGGGGAAATTTTGGAAATGACTTGAGAGTATTTGGTTAACAGGTAGGTATCCTTTCTGAAGGAAACCTTCTTAGTACCTAGTCATGGGAGAGGTGAGATAGAAACCCACTCAGAGACTGCTGGAGAGAAATTGGAAGAAACTTATATAAAGTTTAAGTAAATATTAGCTTAAAATAAGCTAATATTTTTCCATATTAGCTTATTCTAAGTTGGCTTTGTTTGCCTAAGCACTAATTTATTCTAACATTGGATTATTGAAGTCTTTTATTTTTTTCTGTCTTTCTTTTACTTTCTGATATTTGTATATTTCATTACTCATAAACATTTACACCAAAGGATGAGATTATAACAGAGAAGAAATTTACAGCAAGATGGAAGTCTGATGGTTACTTTCAGCTTGCCTTTCCTCATTTATAAAATGATAATGATAATATTCCCTACTTCATAGTGTTGTTCTAAAGATTAAAGAGTTAATATGTGTAGAGTGCTTAACATAGCGGCTGGTACAAGGAGGATCAACACATATGAATTGCAAATCATTTTATGTGAATTGGTTTTATAGATTGAGGGGAAGAGGGGGTCAAATTATTGGCTGAAATGAGGCTTAGATTTTATCTATGTTTCCATCAGTTTCTCCTGAATTAGATGGTCAGAAATATTATCAACAGTATACTAATGAACTCAGCTAAGTTATTGTGCTTCTGAACTTTCTGACTTAAATACATGAATATTTCAATTTAAGTGAATTCAGTGCTACCTCCTTGTTACAGCAGTGTCATGTGAGTTACAGCCTACAGTTGAGTGAGTCTACTCTGTTGGTTTCATTGCATCAGGTGAGATGGGGCTGCAAAGAACAGAAAATTGGATTAACAGTGGCTTAAATAATGAAAATACTTATAAATTCACATAATAAGAAGTCTGAAGATTGATTACTTTAGTGGAACAATGGGATGCAGGGACTTCCATCATCACACTGCTGTCCTCATCACACTGGCTTTTGTTCACAAGCTTGTCTCCTCCTGTTTATAGAGGGCTGCCTCAGCTCCAGGCATTGTGTCCTCATGTTACTGCATCCAGAAAAAGGAAGAACAATTTCTCCTTATAGATCTCTTTTCATTAGAGGGTAAATTCTTCCCTAGAAGCCTCCCAGGAGACTTACCTGCCTTTGCTTGTGTTCCACAGAATGCAGAGTCTGAGCGTCAAAGTAGTCGATCTTAAAGGGTAGAGCAAGGGAAGCAAAGAAGTACCCATCTGAGGCAGCAAGAATTAACAAGGATGAATAATAATGGTGAATTTTGTCTAATGATGACCCTGGTCTTCTAGTGTATAAGACTGTCTCTCTTTCTCATTCTCTGTGTGCATCTGTTTGTGTGTACACTCATGGGTGTGTATGAATTCATTCCTCCATTTCTTTCATTCATACATAAATTCAATATGTACTGAGCATTGACTATGCTGTTTGCTGGGATTCAGAGACAAATATGAAACAACCCTTGATGCAAGGACTCCATGGCCTGTCAGCTCTCCCTTGTCCCTACTCACTCACGCAGGTCAGACTACTGCTTCACTTCCTCATCCACTTTGTTGACAACCTCTCAAGCCACTGCCTTTTAGCAGTCCTGGAAACCTCCCAATCTTGCCTCAAATTGACTCTCTGCTTTCTTTTTTTTTTTTTTGCGGTACGCGGGCCTCTCACTGTTGTGGCCTCTCCCATTGCGGAGCACAGGCTACGGACGCGCAGGCTCAGCGGCTATGGCTCACGGGCCCAGCCGCTCCGCGGCATGTGGGATCTTCCCGAACCGGGGCACAAACCTGTGTCCCCTGCATCGGCAGGCTGACTCTCAACCACTGCGCCACCAGGGAAGCCCTGACTCTCTGCTTTTTGCAGTTTGGCTGACCTTGGTCACTGATTTCTGCTGAATAAAATCATGCAGACCTAGGGATTAGTGTCTCTACTAATGTGTATTTTCAGTCCTATCTGAACTAGGAATAGCTGTGATTCTTTGGAGCAACTTTAGTTCGGATATATCTATATAGATCCTTAGGGATATACACAAGTATGTCCTTATGGATGTTTAAATCTTCCTTACACCTTTGCTTTGGATGAAAGAAAATTCAGAGCTGAATTTGTGCTTTACTGTAGCACACGAGCAGGAGCTCACCGTGTGTACAGAGAGACACACCAGAAAGGGACTCTGGCTGCCTGGCTGAGGGGAGAACCTTCCCTTGGCAGGAACATTATAGCAGAAGGAGCCCTGGGCTGGGTATTGGCACCCTAGAGGGTGGTCCAGTTCTGTCCCTTGATGGTTGTATTCTGGGGCAACTCGTATCAAATTTCCTGGCTAGTAATGCAATATTGTGCATCTTCAAATCTTCTACTGTTCCCTCTCATTCATTACGAAATCAGTTTTGGATGTTTTTCATGAAAGAGCTTATAAATGCTGGATAATATTCAGGCTCAAGTCATGTGAGTAAACAGTAGCCCTTTTGAAGAAGACACCCTTGCAAGACAATTAGAAAGAAGCAAGAAAGTTTTACTCAAAGTCTTGCCTTTTCTGTGTTAGAAACAAAAGGCTTGCCTTTGCTATGGTTGTTTGCAGCCTCCAGCACTGGGGGTCAAGAAGGAGGCCAACTTACAATAATTTGGACATATCTGATGTTGAGAAAAACAGCATTTTCAAGACATGTGAAATAGTCACTCCAAAATGTCTTAATAGAGTTAGTGACTACTCAACAGCTTATTAAAAAGAAAATAATTATATGGGACTTAAAGTATCTCAGTGAAGGAGTCACAATGTAAAAAAATGATCGAATATTTTTCAGGAAGGATACATTAGAAGTTGGTTTGTGCTTTTGCCCCAGGTTAAATAGGATATTGTGACACTGTTCAAATGGTAGGCAATACTTCAGATGGTTTTCAATGTCTCTTTGAGGCTCTCTTTCCTAGGAGATCACCCTAATGCAAGAATTGAGCCTGGAGCAACTTTTAATCAAACTATTGGTTTACCAGTTTAGGGTATCTGGCTGGTGATGTGTTCTCAGTAACTTACAGCCGGGCTCATTTTGCTGACAAAATATTTTCTCCTGTGTTGAATTGCTACCTTTCTTCACGTTGCCTGAATGTGAATTAAATGACCTTTAATTTCTGTGGAGGAATATTGTACTTTGTAGATGCTTCATGTTTTGATACTGATTTGCAAAAAATGCTCTCTGGTGAGATGTGTTTTGCACTGCAGTTTCCATCTCCTTCTCCCTCCCAAGAAAGGGGTATATTTGGCTCTCTTTCTCCCAGTGCTCAGTCTCTCCCAGGAGGAAAATTTTTGAGGCAGTTCCCCTGTCTAGGAGTGGTACTTTACTCAAGACATAGCACTCCCCCCACCAAATGATTGTGTTTTAAGACCCCAAGAGGCTAGTTACTCTATCAGAAAGGGTTCCCTGGGCTTGAGGAGTTCTCTGAAGTCAGAGATTGTAGTGGTCATGGCTGGTTGTCTAAGACAAAGATCCACCCACTCCTTCCTCCTGCAACCCATGTGAGGCAGTGGAGGCTGACTCCAGCCCTTCTCCAGGGGTGGGTCCTAATTCATGTGAGCCAAAATTGGAATTCAACCCTCCTTTTCAGTGATTGGTTCAAGGGTGGGCATGTGAACTAAGGGGGCTCAATCAGACCAAAGGGAATGACTTTTATTTCATGATGGGGGGGCGATCATAGTTAATTTTATGTGTCAACTTGAGAGAACTCTGACTAGTATAGGGGGAGAGTCTTGCTCTCTCTCAAATGGACATGAAAGAGAAAGCACATTGCTCCAGGTGCTGCTGTAGCTATCTTGTGACCATGAGGGCAGGCTCCTTCTGAGGATAAAGCAGGCTTGCTAAAGAGGGAAGACCATAGAGAACTGCAGAGAAAGAGAAAAAAAGCCTTACTTTTTCCTGGAGCTTGTCCTACCTTGGGGATTTAGCTTTGTGAGAAAATAAATTCCTTAGTTGTTTAAATCTGTGTGAGTCAGATTTTCCTATTTTTTTCAACAATGTATTTAACATATTACCTACTTAGCAGCTACTGTGAGCCAGGCGCTGTCCCAGGTACTGGTGAAAAGCATGGTCAAAGTCATGAAACATGCCTTCTGTTAACAGAAAAAACAATACACACATTTATACATAATATGATATCAGGTAATCAAGCAGGGTAAGGAGGTAGAGAGTGTTGATTGGGGGTCATATATCTGAGAGGTATGCTATTTGGTCAGGGAAGTGAATAAAGTGAGGGAGTGAGCCATTAAAACATTTGAGGAAGGAACTTTCTAGGCAGGGGGAACAGTAAATTCAAAGGTCCCAAGGCAGGAATGTGCTTGGTATGTTTTAGGAAAAACCTAAAGCACTGGTACAGCTGAATGAGATGGAGATTGGTGGTAAGAAGGAGGCAGTGGTGAGAACATGTGGGTTGATAGACTTGGAACTGCCTGTCTATGTGAAGCAAAGCTATTGGAAAATATTGAGAATGGGAGTAATTTGCAGCTCAAAGCAGCCTAATGGGTATAGAGGTAAAGTAACTTGGACCTGAATGTACAGTCTGCAAAGATCAGGACACACTGATAGCAGGATTTGCCTTTGAACCTTTGAAGAGTCATTGCACCCATTTAGTCTTCAAGGAATTCATCAGATCAACTAACTGTTGTTGCATTCTTATAGGTCTAATAACCTAAATTCAATATAACTATGCACATATGTGTAGATATAGAGATGACATTGAGAAAATACCTATCTTTCCTATTTTACTAAGAATTTAAATATTAGTTTAAATTAGGAATAACTGTTGTATTTGTTTTGTTACATGCAGCCTCTGTTGAGATGACATCATGTGTTTTTCCTCTTTTGATCTATTAATATGGAGAATTATATGAACAGATTTCCTGTTACGGGATCATCCTTGCATTTCTGGAATAGACCCAATTTGGCCATGGTATATTATTTGTTTAATATGTTGCTGGATTCAATTTACTGATATTTTATTTATCATTTTCATATCAGTATTCATAAGAAAAATAAGATTATAGCTTTCTTTTCTGATGCTCTCTTATCCCGGTTTTTGTAGTAGGGCCTTTGTAAAGGCACTTTGTTTTTTTCTTCTCTCTCTGGGATTATTTAAATAGTTTCAGAATTTTCTTTCCTTGAAGATTTGAAATGATTTGACTTTTATGGTGAACACAATCTACTCAACTTAAAAATTATTCTTAGTATGACTTTCCAGTTTTTGTCCACAGGTTGGCATAATTGTTAAACAGATATAGTTATACTAATATTTATTTTGTACAATTTTGCATTCTGATTTCTTCCCCTTAACTTTGTTTCAAATGCTTTTCCACATGCTACAGTCTTTATAATAATTTTAATTGATAAATATTATTGCATTGTGTGGATGGACCATAATTTAACACTTTCCTATCCTTACATGATTAAGATATTTCCTGTTGCTATTTTTGTAAAATAATGCTGCAATAAAGGCACTTTCAAAGTTGTATTCTAATTTCAGATTTTTTTCCCCATTAGGATAAATTCCCAGGAATGAGAAGGTAGAAAATTTTCTATGACTTTTAAGACCTATGGGCAAATTATTTTCCAAAAGTTTTGTACAAATTTACAAGGTCGCCAGAATTTTGATGCGTTATCTGCACAACATTTTTGTCAGCTTTGGATGTTATTTATATATACTTTTTCTGTTGTCAGGTATGAAATAGCATCATAAACATCTAGTCTCCAGTCTCAGGGACAGGAGAATGAGGAGAGTACTTTCCATTAAACGCTGACCTTCCCACTGAGATTCCAGGGTTGATTTAGTTGCTGTTGTTTCTTGGGTGTAATAAGAGTTAGTTCTGAGCTTTGTCTGAGACCAGGACCCCAGCTCTTCGCTGCATTGTACTGACTGAAGCCAAGGTCCAGTATTCAGACCTGGTCACCTTTTTGTTTTTATTTGTTTTGCTTTTTAGTTAACATTGATTGAGCTCTTACAATATGCCCAGCACAAATTCTTAATTGTGTTTTCTTTTTACCAACCAGGACACATGGCTGGAGAACATGAGGACTTCTTTTTTTTTTCATATTAAAAATTTTTATTTTTTTTTTGAATTTTTGAATTTTATTTTATTTATTTTTTATACAGCAGGTTCTTATTAGTCATCCATTTTATACATATTAGTGTATACATGTCAATCCCAATCTCCCAATGCATCCCACCACTGCCACCACCCACTCCGCCACTTTCCCGCCTTGGTGTCCATACACTAAACATGAGGACTTCTGCGGGCACATGGAGCAGCAGCCTGCCTCTGGGGGCCTCTTTTCAAAGGCAAAATGCCTTCCAGCTTTACTTTCTCTCAAACTCAATTTAGTGACTATAAACACAGATCTCTGTCTTCTGAGCAGGCTGGTAGCTGGCTCAGGGAAGGGAGAAAAATCTTGGCTCTTTGACACTGAACTTGAGGTTCTTCCCCAGTTACTCTGTGTAAAACAAAACACCACTTGCCACCTCAGCAGAGGAGACCTCTTATTTTTGTGAAATCAAAGTACTTTGTAACCATGACAAACTTCCGATGTCAGTAAACTGTCCCCAGAGAGAGGTTCTGATTACAAAAGCCTCACATATAATAACCATGCTGCTGGAATTGTCACACAGGTGCTGGCCCCAGGAGGGAGTCCGATCTCACTGTACCTGCCAGGGGCCTTAGAGAAGGATTAACTGAAGAGCAGAAACCAATTAAGACCATTTCTATGGTATTTAAATTTAGTTTTAAAAGTGAGCCCAGGCAATTCAGAAAAAGAGAATACTCCTGTTTTTATGAGGATTGGAGAAAAGCAAGTGGTAGAATCTAGAAACCAGATTTCTGCTCTTAAGTCAGTTAAGAGAATGAGGGGGCAGAGAGAAGAGGTATGCTCTTAGATTAAAATTCTTCTTGAGTGACATGCTAAAGCCTGGTGTTCCTGAATTTGAAGCACATCAGACTTGCTATTTTTTGCCTCTTCCATAAACTATGAGTATACAATCATTGTTTAATAAACACTTATTGAACATGTAGAATATTCTTAATTATGTATGTATTTAATCCTAGGGATATGAAATCAAATAAGATTTTGTCCTTACCTTCAAGCTGATTGTGTCTAGCACAGGGGAAAAAAGTACGTAGTCATAACAATGATGGATGTTAGGTCAAAGTGCTGTGGGAACCTTGAGGAGATAAATACTTCGGTTCAAATGAGCCAAGTGTTAAGCTCTGAGGCTCCTTATTTGACTTCTTGCCCCTTATGTTTTTTTTAAATTTTATTGGAGTATAGTTGATTTACAATGTTGTGTTAGTTTCAGGTGTACAGCATAGTGATTCAGTTATACATATACATATATTCATTATTTTTCAGATTCTTTTCTCATATAGGTTATTACAGAATATTGAGTAGAGTTCTCTGTGTTATACAGTAGGTCCTCGTTGGTTATCTATTTCATATATCGTAGTGTGTGTATGTAAATCCCAATCTTGTCCCTTATCTTTGCTACATATCTTTTCTGGAAGATCTTGTTCACCCCCAAGAGCTTCCACCACCACTTGTGTGCAGATGATTCAATTGTTTTCTCTCTTGCCCTGATCTTTCTCTAGATTGCAGACCTATGTGTCTACCCATGAATGGATGTCTCTATACAAGTGTCTGGCAGATATTTCAAAGTCAACCCAAAGTGAACTCATCTGCCCCCAAACCTATTCCACACAGTACCCTGCTAGCCAATGCTACCACCATCTACCGAGTCACAAGGCAGACACTTGGGCCATCTGAGATGCTTCCCCTCCTTCATCCTTTATACCTAAATCCTGTTGGATTAACCTCTCAAATAGATTTTAGTTGCTCTCCTTTTTTTATCTATACTTTCATTGCCTTAGTCCACACTTGGGATTCTCCCCTCGTTACCTCAGTGGTCTCATGTCCGGTCAGAGTCTTCTTTCTCCAATCTCACCCTCCCTCCCCTACCACACACACTTTAATTCCCTGGGTCAGAGGGATCTATTTGAAACTCATATCTGATCATATCACTCTTTTGAATAAAATCCTCCAGTGTGTGCCCAGCAGAACCTGGCCCTTGTTCCCCTTTGGCTGTGCCCTCCATCTCCTGTCCTTCCTCCCTATGCCCAAATGACTTTTGATTCTCTGACCCTTCTTCATTCTCTTTCACTTCTGAGCTTTTTCATGCTCTTTCTTCTACCCAGAATGCCGTTTCCTTTCCCTTAACATGTTCCCTCCTGTGTCCTTCACATGATTAAAGGATACCTCTTCCCAGGAAGCCTATCCTCCTTCCTCCAGGATGACTTAAGTGTCCCTCCAAACCTGTAGCCCTCTATGCATATCATAGCCCTTATCACTGTTGAAATTACTGACTTATTTTTCATTCTATTCCTCTAGACTAAGAGCTCCTCAATGGCAAGAACTGATAATATGTTCTTCATGTCTGTCCCCGCCCCCCATACTTAATGGTGCCCAATAGATGACAACAGGATGAATGTTGTTGAAGAGACAACTGAAACTCCCACATCCAAAAAACGTGGTCAAGTATTTAGGACCAAGTAAATGGCATTCTAATAGATCTTACAGAACTAACAGCAGAACCATTGCTAGAGAACTTTTGGAAGTTCTGGAAGAATAACAGAACCATTGCTGGAGAACTTTTGGAAGTTTCTTGGCTCTCTTGCTGGAAGACAGCAAGAGAGCCAAGAAACAAATGTTGCCTGAAAAAAATCAAAAGGTGAATTATTGAAATTAGACAGGTAAGATTGACAGATGTGCCAGCAGTTTTGAAGGCAGTACTTATGGGTGACCATCATGAGCTCAGCAAACAGTCATGTCAAACTAGATAAGGAGGATATAGAGCATAACGAGTTCAGAAAAATGCCTAGAATGTCTTATTTTTCCTTTTTTGGCAAGATGGAGGAGAGGTCCAATATAGGTGGTGGTCACTAGTGCTATTACAGAGCCTCTGTTCATGGCCTCATCTGTTTTCCCCTCTTCCCTTGAACCTACTCAGGCAGATGGGACCACTGACCAGTATTTTAAAAAAGAATTGGATGAAAGGGAAAATACTCTGCTAGCGGGTTCAAAGAAGTTGTCATATTAATGCACATTTGCCCTGTCCAATTCTTCCCTTCTTGACATTTTTGAGGCCATCATGAGGTCCTTGGGGGAAGCTTTGGGTAGGATGAAGGAAAAGATTATGAAAACTTCTTTATCTCTCTTTCCTCTTTGTTTAAAAAATATGTAAGTTTTTAGCCAAGAAATACATTATATGGTTAAAAACTCAAATACTATACCAAGAGTTAGAATGAAAAATGGCATTCCCTTGCTCTACCCTGCCCCACTTCCAAGTTCAGCTATCCTAGAGCAACACTTTTCAACTCTTTTAAACTGTTTCTTTTGTAACTTACTTCTCCATTTCTAAGTAATATGCCTATACTATGCCTATACTATAATTTCTAGATTTATAAATTTTAGATATTATTTTGTTGACTTCATATAATGAAGATGAGGGAGCAGGGTGGTATAATAGAGCACATTTATATCACCAGCCCCCTTTCCCTTTCCCCACCTTCAAATGGGGTCACTATACACCCTTCTTCTCCAGTTTGAGTTTGTTGTTCTCTGGGCCTTCTGTATGGCTATTATTTCTGGACTTCTCTTCAGCTCTCTCCTGCCTTGGATCCCAGATTTCTGGATTTGATGTTTTCTTCTTCCTTTATTTACTTCCTTGTTTACATTCTTTGGTAGCTTCCTGAGAAAGGGTACATGGGGTGTATACTTTTTGAGATGTTGCATGCCTGAACGTTTCCTTATTCTACTTTAATGCTTGATTGAAAATTTGTCTAGGTGTAGAATTTCCTAAGATGAAAATACTTTTCATTTGAATTTTGAAGGCATTTTTTCCATATTACTGTGAAGAAGCTCTGGTGAAAACAATATTATGTGTTCATCCAATTTATTTCATTTTCTTCTTGGGCATGCAGGACGGCCTTGTTCCTCAGCCTTATTTGCAGTTAGGTCAGAGCCATAAGATTGAGTTATGGCCAATGGGATGTGGGTGGAGGTGATGTGCCCACTTCAGGCCGCACTGTCCCCCAGGCTCTCTCTTCCCCTTCCATGGTGGTCCTCCAGGCCACACCTTGAATATGGTGTTATTGTAAGATGGACCCTCTGTCCCTTAGTGATGGCAGAGCCTTGTCCTCTGCTTCTGCTGACTGTGAGTGATTTTATTTGGTAAGCCGTTGAGATTTGGGCACTTTTCTTAGCTGATCCTGATTAATAAGTAAATCCTATGCCATTCTGATTCTAGTGCCTTCTTATGTGGCTTGTTTTCCATGTGACCTATTTTTCTCTTTGGAAGACGGATGGGAAGAGCACAGCATGGATATGACATCTGAGCACATGCCTGAAGGAGGAGTTGGAGTCTGCTGGGCAGAAGGAGCTGTGTAAGGTGGAGCACTGCAGCTTGGTTGTATAATAGAGTAAGAACGTTTGAAGAACAGTGAAAAGTCCGTGCAGGAAGTCATTCATTCATTCTTTAAATCTTCATTGAGTGTCTGTTTGCTGTCAGATACAATATTAAGGAGTGGGAAGACAATGGCCCTTATGGATTAGTGGTAGAAATAGAATTGTAAATGAAAATTAAAAAAATATTTAAATACTGTAGAGGAATATAACATAGTGGTCAAGGGCATGGGCTCTGGTTACAGACTGCCAAAATTCAAATCCTGACTCAATTACTTTTAGTTGTGTGACCTTGGCAAGTTACTTAACTCCAGTTTTTTTCATATGTAAAATGGAGATAACAACATTATAACAATATTCTTGTTGTGAGGGTTAAAAGAGACAATGACATGTAAAGTGCTTCATATGTATTGAGCACAGAGTAAGACTAAAAACATTAGCTGTGAATGGAGGCTGATGCTAGGACCTTTTATAAGCTGTGTCAAGGCGTTTGGGCTGTATCCTGTAGACATTAGAGATCGTTTCAATGCAGAGATGAAGGAAAGATCCATTTTTAGTGCCTTATCATTCTGCTTGTCTTAACAAAACTCAGTTTCAAGGGAATACCAATTTTCCTAAACTCTCATAAGCCCATTACATGGCTACTCTGAACAACAGGCTTGGGGCATATTCACAAGTTCCTGTTTTTATTAAGCCTATTTTTATTAAGTTTGAAGCCTTTTATTAAGGCTTCAAACTTCATCATTATTTACTAGTTTTGATACCTTAAGGCCAATGTAAGTCAATGTGAGTAAAATTGTTTCCTTTCATAACATTTCTTAGGCTGATTGTGATTTGATTCACTGCTTGGAGACATTTGAATGCACGGTCATAGGACCATAGACTATCCGGGCTGGAAGGGGCTTCGGAGATGCTCTCATCCAAACCTCTCGCTTTGCAAATAAAGAAACTGAGGGCGGTGGTTTATTTTTCTATGGTCAACTGTGCTCCTGGCAGTAACTGTTAGTGTTTGAAGGTAATAAGTAATCATGACTCTCTCCTTGCTCTGAGCTTGGAACTAATAGAAAGATAGGACACAGGAATCTGACAGGAGGAGGTACAAATATTGGCTTTCCTACTGAATGAGGTTAAATTAGAGAGCACAACTTGACATGGCCTTTGCTCTGACTCAAACCAACACATGTGACAGGCACTGATGGTTGTCTACCTGACACACCAGTAGGTGCCTTTCTCCCTTATGAGCAAAGCTGGTCTTCCAGCTGCAGACAAGGTACTCCCGTTCCCAGCCTTCCTTACAGCTAGTGCATGATTGTGTGGCCTGATTCTGGCCAACGTGATTAAAGAGGAAATTGGAGGAAACTTCTGGAAGACGTTTTCTCCCTTAAAAGAGAATTGCTGTGACAAGGTGTCACACTTTCCTCTCCTTATGCCCTTTCTTTCCTTCCTTCCTTCCTTCCTGTTTCCCTCCTTCCCCCTCTCCCTCTCCCTCCCTCCCTCCCTTCCTTCCCTCCTTCCTTCCTTTTTGCTTTTGGACACTGTTGCTTAAGGACACTAAGTTTGGAGCTGGGGCAGTTCATGAAGGGAGGCAGGTCAACACACTGGGGATCACAGACCAGACGAATGAGCAGCACCTGGGTCCTTGATGACACTGTTGAGCAGCCACACCAATGCCGGATCGTCCTGACTCCGGGTTTCTTGTTACTTAAGCTCAAGTATGCTTATGGTACCTTCAGTGGCTTGTTATTTGCAGCCAAAACCATCCCAAGTGATAAATCTACCTGAACTGTAAACCTCCAGGATGCTGAGTCACCTTGTTTATTTCCCAATCTCATCATTGGATCAGAAAGATAGAGGGTGGGAGTGTGGAGTAGAGAGACAGAGGGCTGAATTGTTTTATCCATTCTCTCCTCTTGCCCACTACAGACAAGTGAGAATGGGAGATAAGCATCCCTTCCTCCCAACTAACCCCAATCATAACATTGGAAATTGGAGTCTAAAAATACAAGGGCCTTGTAATTTTTTGAAGAGTTAGATCCATGATTTTTACGTGATGAACAGAGTTGAATTTGTGTGTGTGTGTGTGTGTGTGTGTGTTCTGATAGTACTTCTAAAGCTTCACGGGCTCAGTCTTTTGCAGGCCTCATCGGTCTTCAAGTCAGTGTAGAAAACAGAGCATCAACAACAGTGTCAGGCATGCCTGAAATATGCATCTCGTTTCCAGCGTCCTGCACATGAACAATGCAGAAAGGATGAACCTAGCGACCACATATTTGAGGCACAGTAATTTCATTATGAAGTTTCCTTCTTTACTTTTGCCCCTGAGGGGAGAGGATTATTAAAATTATGTCATTGCCCATCAGGCTGTCAGAAAAGCCCAAACTCCTTTTTCCAAAGAGAGCTATAGAATAGTAGAAGTGATCGAAGCAAATAGCTGGCTGCCAGTCAAATCTGATTTCCATAGTCTCCACATTTCTTTGATGAGATATTTCAAGCTGCAAAGAAGGAAAATGTTTTTTCCTTTCCAAGTAATTGAAGTTAGTCATAAAACTCAGCCAAACAGACCAAGGTGCTGAGGAGTTCCAAGAAGCAGATATGTGCCCTGCCTGACCACTCACATGGAGGAATCTGTTCATATTGGTAGGGGGTGGAAGCCAGCAGGTTTAGTATCCTGTGATGGGAAAGAAGATAACGGGGAAGTGGGTGCTGACCCTACTTCCTGGACCTAATGCTTCCAGAACTGCTTGTTGCCTGGTGAGTCCACACCCCTACACATGGGCCCCACATTGCACTAACTCAAACCTCGTAGCATTTCATGATGACCCTGCACTGTTCCACTGAGTTCTCATTTAGATATGGGAAGGCAGATCTTGTTGGATTGACTATTTGCTTTTCCAGAAATATTTGCCAAACTTTAATGGAGGTTCACAAAGTTTTGAGTTGGGGGAAAATGGGAATAAGTGCTATTTGGTGTTCTCCACAAGCATTCAGTTTTCCTCATTTACTTAAGTGTTTATTGCCTATTCTGTACAAGCGCTGAGGATGGAAGCATGAACAGGAGAGTGACAGGGCAGCTACTTAGAGCTTACAATATAGTAGGGGTTGGAGACAAGTGAACCGCTGATGATGGTCTCATATGAAAGGAGCTGCAATAAGGGAGGCACAAGGCATGATGAGAGCTCAGGTCTTGGGCATCCATCTCAGACTCTGAGGATCAGGGAAGGCTTCCTGAAGGAAGCAAGCAGCTAAGACAAGTCCTAAAGGATGAATAGGGGGTGAAGCAGAGGTAGGGACTGGGGAGAGGAAAGGGCAAGTGTGAAGGCCAGATGGGAGAGAGGGTGGTCCTTGGCTCATGCAGAGAGACCTGAACTTGGAGTGAGAATAGGGAGGGGCTAAGGAGAGAACTTTGTTAAAGAGTTTGTATTTTGTCTTGGGTGCCATGGGGAGCAGTGATGAGTTTAAACCAGAATGTACAAATCATATTTAGACCGACATTGACAAAAGATCTTTTAGGTACAGTGAAGAGAGAGGAAGGAGTCAGAGGCATAAGTAAGAAGGGTCTTCAAGGGTTTTGAATTAGGAAACTGAGTCACAAGGTAGTTAGGAGATAAAACTGATAGAATTGTATGTGGAGGTGAGGCAGGGAGGTGCTTAGAATGAATCTCAAAGAGTTTCATTTACAGAGATGGAAAATGCCAGATGAAAGGGGTGGGAAAGACCCTGGAGAGAAAGATAAAGAACTTTGTTTGGGATATAATGAATTTGGGATGTTTCTATGACATCCAAATAGAGAGGTCATGTAGATAGTGAGGAAGTCAACAAATGGTATTAGACGTTTGTGTACTTAATATTCAGACTGTTTCAGCTTCATGTTCTCGGCCTTAGTTGGCTTTCTATCCATGGCTTGTTAACTCAGATTCATGGGTTTGAGACTTTTATTTATTCAGCTCTTAAACATCTCAAACTACATCTCTAATCCTTGGCCAGCATTTTGCAAATGTGGGTCACTTGTTCCAAGAGACACCCAGGGCCCAGGGGCCACAGCTACAGAGAGAAATGGGTCTTAGGTCAGCCTTAGAAATACTGCTGTTCACTATATCCATAGCCATCATGGCTTCAAGATCTTATATTGTATCTTCCTTCCCCTCAGCCTTTGCCTGTCCAGCTTATCCTTTAGGCTGGTGATTTTTTTCAAAGCCTATCCTTTATTATGAAGTTCTTCCATTCCCTTGATTATATTAGTGTCCCGTCTCTGGACCTGAATACCATTCTGGCTTCATCATTCACTAAACGTCAGGGCCATCTCTACTTAGAAGAAATTTCTCCCCATAATTTATTTTGATGTGAGCTCGTCAGTGAGGTTAAGGTAAGAAACAGTGATTCAGTTAGGCAGACCAGCACATTTCTAAAGACTGAGACTCTCAGATCAAGTAATTAGGCTCAGCAGATCAGAAATCAGGTTCTAGATAAATAATCATTTTGGTAAATTCTGAAAAAAAAATCATCTCTTTTATGGACTCCTTGCTGCTTCAAGCTTTGAAATTTCACATGCATCAGCTGCACGAGCCCAGTTGGAGAGGGCTCAGATGTTTCCATGAGATTGATCTTATGATCCCTCACTGCAGGCCAAGGTTTCTCACTGGAACAGCATAATAAAGTGGCTAAAGCAGCTGCATAGAGGAAAAAGCAGTCAGTCAGAGCTGAATTTGAATACTAGCTCCATCACTGAGTAGTTGGAAGGCCATGGTCAATTTGTTTAACTTCTTTGGGGCTCAGTTTCTGCATCATAAAGGTAGATAATAATACTTCATAGGATTGTCATTGCTGTTGTTGTGAGAATTAATAGTCATGCCACATGGAAAGGGTCTAGAAGAAGTTCAGATAGTTATGCCTTGCCACTGGGTAGCACCATCTATGCATTAGACCTATGCTGTTCAATATGGTAGCTAGGGCATGTAGCTCTTAAGCACTTGAAATGTGGCTGCTTTGAACTGAGATACGTTGTCAATGATATGTATCAATACAGATTAGACTCCAAAGACTTAGTATAAGAAAAGGATGCAGGGCTTCCCTGGTGGCGCAGTGGTTGAGAATCCGCCTGCCGATGCAGGGGACACGGGTTCGTGCCCCGGTCCGGGAAGATCCCACGTGCTGCGGAGCAGCTGGGCCCATGAGCCATGGCCGCTGAGCCTGCGCATCCGGAGCCTGTGCTCCGCAACGGGAGAGGCCACAACAGTGAGAGGCCCGCATACCACAAAAAAAAAAGAAAGAAAAAAAAAGAAAAGGATGTAAAAAGAGTATAAAGAATTTCATGAATAATGTTTTATATTGATTACATGTTGATTATATGATAATATTGGGTACAATCTTATTTCTAGAGTTTAACACACTGGAATTAATTATTATAATTAATTTCACCTTTTCCTTTAATTTTCTTAATATGGCTACTAGAAATTTAAAATTGCGTATGTGGCTTGAAATCTATTGCTATTGGACACCTCCATTTTGGACATAGGACTTATACTGAAGGACTTCTAACATATGAGACTCTAAGCAAAGGACTCACCTGGATCGCCACAGCAACCTCCCCAGCTGGTGTCTTAGTTCCAGTCTGTCTCCTCACTATGCTCACAGGATCTTTCTTGGCTCCTACTTTATGTTGGAATAAAGATTGAACCCTTCAGAGTACCTGACCCGTAGCCCATCTTCTGCTACCATTCTCATCCCTGTCTATCCTCCTAAACACACTCTATGCTCAACCATGATGACTCCTTGTAGCTTCCCAAACTCACCACATCCTCTTCCACATCTTTATTATTCATTCAGTGAACAGTTTTTGTTAATTAACTGTGAGCCAGGCAGTGTTTTAGACCTTGGGGTAATAGCAGTGAGCAAGACAGATGAAGAGTCTGCTCTTTTAAAATAATTTTTTTTGGAATATAGTTGATTTACTATACACAGTAATGTTGTGTGTTGTTAATTGCTGTATAGCACAGTGATTCAGTTATACCTATACATCATTCTTTTTAATATTCTTTTTCCGTTATGGTTTATCACAGAATATTAAATACAGTTCCCTGTGCTGTAGAGTAGGACCTTGTTGTTTATCCATTCTATGTATACTACTTTGTATCTGCTGACCCCAAATTCCCACTCCATCTCTTCCCCCTCCCCTTGGCAACCACAAGTCTGTTCTCTATGTCTGTGAGTCTGTTTCTGTTTCATAGATAAGTTAATTTGTGTCGTATTTTAGATTCCACATATAAGTGATATAATATGGTATTTGTCTTTCTCTTTCTGAATGACTTCACTTAGTATGGTAATCTCTAGTTGCATCCATGTTGCTGCAAATGGCAATATTTCATTCTTTTTTATGGCTGAGTAATATTCCATTGTATGTATGTACCACAACTCCTTTATCCATCCCCCTGTTGATGGACATTTAGGTTGTTTCCATGTCTTGGCTATTATGAATAGTTCTGCTATGAACATAGGGGTGCGTGTGTCTTTTTGAATTATAGTTTTGTCCAGATATCTGCCCAGGAGTGGGATTGCTGGATCATATTGCAACTCTATTTTTAGTTTTTTGAGGAACTGCTATGCTGTTTTGCATAGTGGCTGTACCAGCTTACATTCCCAACAGTATAGGAGGGTTCCCTTTTCTCCACAGCCTCCCCAGCATTTGTTATTTGTAGACTTTTTAATGTTGGCCATTCAGATTGGTGTGAGGTGTAGTTTTCATTTGCAATTCTCTAATAACTAGTGATGTTGAGAATATTTTCATGTGCCCTTTGGCCACCTGTTTGTCTTCTTTGGAGAAATGTCTATTTAGGTCTTCTGCCCACTTTTCGATTGGGTTGTTTGTTTTTTTGTTGTTATTGTTGAGTTGTATCAGCTGTTTGTATATTTTGGAAATTGTTGGTCGCATTGTTTGCAAATATTTTCTCCCATTCTGTAGGTTGTCTTTTCATTTTGTTTATGGTTTCGTTTACTGTGCAAAAGCTTATACTTTTAATTAGGTCCCATTTATTTATTTTTGCTTTTATTTCGATTGCTTTGGGAGACTGACCTAAGAAAACATTGCTAAGATTTATGTCAGAGAATGTTTGCCTATGTTCTCTTCTAGGAGTTTTATGGTGTCATGTCTTATATTTAATTCTTCAAGCCATTTTGAGTTTATTTTTGTGTATGGTATGAGGGAGTGTTCTAACTTCATTGATTTACATGTGGCTGTCCAACTTTCCCAACACCACTTGCTGAAGAGACTGTCTTTTTCCCGTTGTATATTCTTGCCTCCTTTGTTGAAGATTAATTGACTGTAGATGTGTGGGTTTATTTCTGGACTCTCTATTCTGTTCCATTGATTCATATGTCAGTTTTTGTGCCAATATCATGATGTTTTGATTACTGTAGCTTTGTAGTATAGTCTGAAGCCTGGGAGGGTTATGCCTCCTGCTTTGTTCCTTTTCCTCAGGATTGCTTTGGCAATTCTGTGTCTTTTATGGTTCCATATAAATTTTAGACTTACTTGTTCTAGTTCTGTGAAAAATGTCATGGGTAATTTGATAGCGATCGCATTAAATCTGTAGATTGCTTTGGGTAGTATGGCCATTTTAGCAATATTAAGTCTTCCAATCCAAGAGCATGGGATATCTTTCCATTTCTTTGAATCATCTTAAATTTCCTTTATAAATGTTCTATAGTTCTCAGCATAAAAGTCTTTTACCTCCTTGGTCAGGTTTATTCCTAAGTGTTTTACTTTTTTGATGTGATTTGTTTTTTTACGTTCCCTTTCTGATATTTCATTGTTAGTGCAAAGAAGTGCAACTGATTTCTGTATGTTAATCTTGTATCCTGTTACCTTGCTGGATTTGTTTGATCAGTTCTAGTAGTTTTTGTGTGGAGTCTTTAGGGTTTTCTATATATAGTATCATGTCAAAAGAGTCTGCTCTTAACTCTAATGGTGGAGTCATGTGGTTTCCTCTGCCTGAAATGAATTATCTCCCAACTTGCTAGAGTTGGAAATAATCTAAGATCCTCGATAGGAAATAATCTAAGATCTCCTAGCACCCTATCTCCATTTTTACCACTGCACTTATCCCACTTAATGTTATACTGATTTATTTTTTTAAGCTTCTAATTCTTTTTATTTCTTAACAGTAATACTTAAAATTAACTTTATTTTTTTATGAAGAATACTTTTTTCATTAAAAAATTGAGATATATTTGGCATTAACATTGTATTAGTTTTAGTGGTACAACATGGTGATCTGATAAAATGATTACTACATTAAGTTTAGTTAACATCCCTCACTACACATAGTTACAAAATTTTTTTTCTTGTGATGAGAACTTTGAAGATCTACTCTCTTTTCAACTTTCAAATATACAATACAGTGTTGCTAACTATAGTCATCATTATGAACATTACATCCACAGGGCTCATTTATTCATACAGAGACATCCTGTGTCCCATTCATCCAGTTTCCCTCAGTGTTTTTTATACTTAAAACTGTAGTACAATATTATATTATCAGGGTATTGACATTGATATAATCACCTATCTTGTTTACATTTACTCAGTTTACTTATATCTGTGTATGTGTGTATATTTAATTTTATGCAATTTTATTACATGTTTTGTTCATTTATTTACCACCACGGTCAAGAGCAGAACATTTCTATCATCACAAAAATCCTACATTTGCCCCTTGTAACCACACCCACGTCCTTCCTATCTCTGGGTCTCCTTGACTACTGGCAACCACTAGTCTGTTCTCCATCTCTAGAATCTTGTCATTTCAAGAATGTTATATAATGTTATATAAATGGAATCATACAGTATATAACTTTTTAAGATTGGCTTTTTCACTCCCCACAATTCTCCAGAGATTCATGAGTTGTTGTGTGTTTGTTCCCTATTATTGCTGTGTAGGATTCTATGATATGGATGGACCACAGTTTGTTTAACCATTCACCTGTTGAAGGACACCTGAATTGTTTCCAGTTTAGGGCTATTATGAATAAAGCTGCCATGAACATGTGTACAGGTTTTTATGAGAACATAAATTTCCATATCTCTGGGATAAATGCCCAAGAGTACAATATCTGGGCCATATGTATGTTGGTTTATTTATCACTCTCGCTAGACTTTTGACTCTGGGGTCAGGTCCTTAGTTCTGTCCATATTTGCATCACATGTACTTAGCATGTGTCTGACACACGGTAACATTCAATAAAATATGGAAGGACAGAAGGAAGGAAGAGGAGATAAAGAGAAGGAGGAAGGAAATCTATCATTACTCTTAGTTGTTAGCTATTCCACCTTCATGCCTTTCAACATCATCTTTTTATTTATTTATTTTTAATGAACCCAGTGACTTCAGTGCTAGACAGTGCCTGACACTTGGTAGTAGCTTAATAAATATGTGTTAAGTTATATAATGAGAACTCTGGAGAGTAGAACAGCTCTCCTCTTCTCTGTCTCCACTCTCCCATCACCCTGCTCCATCTCTCAAGCATAAGCATTGGCGCACACAGGCACACGCACGCACTCTGGGGCCGTGATCCTAGGAAACTTTTCCTGGAACAAAGCCAATAACTAACAAATGAGGTGCTGTTGCTTCAAAGCTTAGCTAACAACAACCTTGGCCTTGTCTGTGCGACCGCCTAGGGAATTACAAATGAAGGATTTGGGGACCCAGCAGCTTTGTGGACTCATTCCAATGAGAATACAGGATGCACTTGAAATAAAGAATGATTCTTTGTGACTCATTAAGCTCCTTTCTGTTCCTCTCTATTGGGCATGTGTCTGCCATGCCCTGCAAATCTATGACATTCAAAAGTGGAAGAGTCAGGCGGAAATAAAAACATTCCACTTCAGCTCCTAAACCATGTTCCCCTTAATCTGAAATAAATCTGTGACAACTGACAGATACTTCTTTCAGAAAGTTGTGGAGAAAGGCTTGACTTGCCTTAGTAAATCAGACACAGCCTTCATTATTTTTAGTCTCTTAGAAAAAACGTTACCATAGCAACTGCACCATCATCTAGGGCAAATGTTATCCCTTTAAATCAATAAAATGAAGAGCTAACCCACAAATGCCCAGTGCTTCCAAAGGAAGAAATGACTTTTCAATAAAATTAATTTCTTTCAAGACTTCACCATTCATCTTCATTTGTAATCCCAGAGTTTTTTTTCCCATCTAAATAAGGGATATTAAAAGCAAAATTCAACTTTGTAAAATCCAAGGCTGACCTTTCTTGTATCTGTTTGCAGAAAATCATTAATTCTATTACTTCCTTGAAACATACAGCTTCATTTGTGGCTTTTTTATTCATCCACAGAAGGCATCATGCTAATTAATTTGGCCCTTGGACAGAGCATTGCGAATTCTGAGAGGACAACGTGGAGAAATGTATCAGAGCACGCATGTCTTTTCTCAACTCTTAAGAGATCATTGTAAGTGATGCAGCAGACAGCAGAGTTCTTGTGGGCCCTCACTTAGTACCTGTGGGACAGAGGTTGGCTCAGTTAGTTTGACTCCATCCTTGGTCAGAACTGAAATTGTTTGGGAGTATTCATGACGATTTATTAATATATTAAAACTTGGTACTGTGGTAAAAGTTTGCATCCACGAAGTGTGAGATTTGGACCTTAAAAATTAAAACTAATATGTCAGACCTTTTTTCCTACTTAAAAATGTGTCAATTTTAGTGTCAGCTCAAAGCACCACAGGCTGTGGGGAAGCATGGTTGGTACCTACCCATGTCTCCTGGTTTCAGAATGCTGAGAAGGTCTCCTAGCCTCCAAAGACTTTGCTTCCTCTATTTTCAGACTTGTATTTTTTTTTCACATTTAATACCTTTGAAATCAGGATATGCCTAATAATTAATGGACATAATTTTTTATTGGCAGATTTTTATTTCTTAGAGGTACACACAATGATGATGGGGAAAAAAGTAAAACATTTATTGCCTGCTTATCAGATATCAAGCACTGAGATAAGAAATTTATAGATATTATTTTGTAGGAGGCTCACATGAACCCTATGAAGGAGGCATTTTCAGTTTTGTAGAAAACAAACTCAGTGTGTTATGAGACTCCAAGATCACAAGCTGGCAGGTGTCAGAGTCAGACAAACACAAATCTAGATGACTTTATGATAATATGAACCTTTGGATTCTCCATCTGACTTGCCCTCAGCTTGTTATCTTCATAAATAGTTTTGCAAACCTTTAAATTCTGGTGCTAGGAAGGACCTTATGAGTCATAGGGTCCAACCCCATCATGTTGCAGAAGAGGAAACTGAGGCTGAGAGAAGTAACTTGCCCAAGGCAGTCACAAAAGAAGTTGTGCCACTGAGAATCAGCATGGCTAGGCCAGGGAAGGGAGCTACCAGGCTCTTGCAATATCTCCATCTCCTGCACAGATTGTACACTCCCTGGTCCTCCCTGTCTGGGGCTGCCCACCCTGGACCAGACCTCAACCTTTCAAGGCACTGACACTCAGCTCATTCCTCTGTTTACATGCTCCCCTAGACCTCAAGATGATTGCTCTCCTACACCCCTTCTCCCCTCTCCTTACCCCTAGTGAACTTGTATCTTGTGACTCATCCTCCAAGGTAACAATGAATCCATGTGAAGATAATGGAACAAGATGAGAGAAGATTCCCTAGGGCCTGTGCTTGGAGACATTGAGCACATCTTTGCTACAACAAGAGAGGGACTTTAGTGGTGGGCACATCAACAGGAATGGAAGGGAAGGTGGCAGATACAGGCTAAATGGAAGGGAAGGTGGCAGATAGAGATCCTGAGATATTCTGCATGTATCAGGGCCTTAAATAGCCTTAGAAATCACACAGCAACCTCTCACTGCCTCTAGAGAGGCAGGTGGCATGGCACAGTGCATGGATTGCAAAAAGATGGCATCCATATATCATTCCCCTTTCCTACACTCATGATGATGTTGGTGGGCCACAGCCTTCTGCTCTGGGAATGGATTCAAGGGCCTTTTTTTTTTTTTTTTTGCGGTACGCGGGCCTCTCACTTCTGTGACCTCTCCTGTTGTGGAGCACAGGCTCCGGACACGCAGCCTCAGCGGCCATGGCTCATGCGCCCAGCCGCTCCGTGGCATGTGGGATCCTCCCGGACCGGGGCACGAAGCCGTGTCCCCTGCATCGGCAGGCAGACTCTCAACCACTGCGCCACCAGGGAAGCCCCTCAAGGGCCTTTCTTAACACAGTGTTCCAGGCAGCACCTTCAATTGACTGCAGTTGATTACGGGGATGAAACAAACCTATTTGCCATCCTCAGTGCTGTCAAAGGCTTTGATGGTAGGTAGCTTACAAAATAACTGAGCCTCCATTTCTCCCAGTGGAAAAAAGGAGATATTAATCTTTGATTTACAGAATTGTTATAAAATTTAGAGATAACATATGTAAGAGCACAGCAGATACCATGGAGTCTGGTACATAGTAGGTGCTCAGTGACTATAAGTTGTCATTCTTATGAAGTTAATGCTGATGGAGACTAGTCAGGATGCCACAGCTCTGCATTATAAGGAAGTTGGGGATTGTGAAAGAATGGTACTCTTGGCCTCCCTTTGTTGTCTTTCTTTATCTTGTGACATTGCAGACAGAGGTATGAAAGTTTCAGGTCTCATCTAAAAGGGTTGAACAGTCTCAGGTCAGAATGGCAGCTCACCGCTGATTGGCTAGCTCTTGGCCCAGCAAGTTAGGACTCTCATGACAGGTAAGCAGTCTGTCCCTATAGTACCCCAAGTCTGGTTATGCTACTCACAGGCTGAAGGGCTGAAGAAAGTCCTTTATTCCAAGCCTAGTTCAATTTCTATAAAATATATATAATAATCTGACCCTAGAGATGGGTGTATTGATGGTATAGTGATAGATTCACTAAGGGTTATTATATGTTTTGAAAGAAAAATCAAACCCTTAATGAGTAGCATGTTTATTTAAAGAACACCTTTCTTTGCAGAAAATAGAAATGTTTTAACTTCTTTATTTTGTATCATTTATTTATTTAATGTGCATCTTAAATGTCTTGGGCTATGTGATTATTAGCTACGATATGTAAACTCCTAAAGGCAAGAATGATGTTTGCTTCATTTATTTTTTACAGCACCCCGAATAATGCCATGAACAATGAGGTTTTTTCATCCATTTACATGCTACAGTTGCAGACTGGAATATAAACTGTATCTCACACTCATAAGGAATACCATTTCATTCTTAGTTTAGACTTTTAAGAACCTGAAATCAAATGAAACAGTTCCATTACAACAGCTTGAATATCTTACATGCAGCACAAATGGATACTTATTGGTTTATTTTAATTTTTAAAATATCAATATTAATTGACTTTCTATTACAAAAGCCTGCCCCAAGTAGAAAATGTGAAAAATGCTGAAAACTACTTAGAAAAAAAGTCATTTTTAAGTACCATGCTGGAAGATAATCATGTTGAACATCTTAATATTTTTTTCCTGTGTGATTCATTTTAAAGTGTTATTAATATGGTTTAATCCTTAACTCATTTTAAGACATTCAAATGTTTCTTCTCACTGTGATTTCCATCCTTTCAGTTAGTGATCCCATGTTCTCTCCAGGAAGAATTATTGTTTTGTTATCTTTCAATATATTGAAATGTGTTGTGAGTTAAGGGAAAGAGTTTGCCATGAGCTGCTAGTGACTGCCTCCTGTCTCAAAGGAAAGTTGTGGTTACGGCGAAGGAAAATCTAATCCATCTTGCCCCAGTGCACTTGGTCTCCCAGAGCCAGGTGAACTACCTTTGACTGTTTCCCTAGGATTATGTCACCCACCAAGGTAACTTTCTGTCTCAGTAGGTGATGTTAAGAAACAAAACAACACCCTTTATGTTAATCGCTTTTGGAAAATAGAGAATGGCTTTATATCCCAAGGCTTTGATGTGTTTAGTGGCTTCTGTAAGGCTCTGCCTCCCTTTTGTTTTGATTGACGAGACCTTTCCTATATATTTGAGCAATCAAGCAGCCCAGTAACAGAGGGTAGAGGCATTTACCCAGAGCAAACTTGTACCACTCATTGTGACTTCCCAAAGTCTTGGGTGCAAGTTTCAGCTTTAAAGAAGGGGTAGCTCCAGTAAAATCAGGTAAGTGCTTCTCCATACTTGTAACTTCATTCTACTTGAGGGTAAGTCCAGATAGCCTTGCTAAGGTGACAGGTCAGAAGTAGGAACTGGGAGATCAGCTTGGGAATAAATAACTTTGCAGCCAGTTTTAAGTCATAATGAATTGGGGGTGTTCTGTAAGTGTAGTGTCCACTCTCATTTCAATATCCAGGTATATTCTGTGTGGTGGGCCAAGCATGAAAGGAGTGATTCTGGCTCCTGAAAAAGCACAGGAAATGACCAAGACCCAGAGAGGTTAGACAGTAGATTGGTAGTTGACTGGGGTTATGTTTTAAATACCCGTGATGCTTTCCATCATTTGGCTTTAAATTCACTCACTACGAGGTGCCTATGAGAGTGGAGGTTAGACCAGAGGGAATTTGTAGCAAGTAGGACACATTCTTATGAATGGCCACCAAGTCAGGTGTGAGGGTTCACATCTGCGTATCCAAGTTTTGTGGTGGGTTGGGTTAGTAGCAATACGTATGGGGCATACAATTATTGCTTATTTACCTCCCCCCTCCATTCCCCATCCATGACATTGGAAATATAATTGTGAGCAAAGCATGTAACATAATTCCAAATACCCTGATCTGAATAAAAAGAACTTGTTTATATTCCTGTATTATGCTAGGATATGCATTACTTTTGGTGTTACTCATATTCTGTGTTCATTTTGAAGAGACGATTGGGACAAACTTCTTTCACCCACAAGTCAAGTCCAGCAGGTGGAATGCTATAAGGAAAAGCCTGAGGATGCCCTTGGAGGGTTGGATGTCTAGTGAGCTCAGTGGGTCCATGGAATCCATACTGGAGCCCCTTGGAGGAAAGTTTGGGCATTTGTGTTGGAGTTTGTGGGCATTTACAATTTCTTGGCTCATTTCTCCTGAAATGCTAAGAGCGATGTCCCTTTGATAGCGACCAACACATTGATGTCAGTCCCATGGAGGCAGCTGGATCTGTTAATAAACTCTCTTTCCTCTCCCTCTCGGGGAACAGCATGAGGCTGGCATACCTCTTCCTTGGCCCCGCGGCCCTCCTCCTCCTGGCTGGCTGTGGCTGTGTCCTCAGCACCTCCGGTGGGAACCTGAGCACGTTTGTGGGCTGTGCGGTGAGAGAGTTTACTTTCCTGGCCAAGAAGCCGGGCTGCAGGGGCCTTCGGATCACCACGGATGCCTGCTGGGGCCGCTGTGAAACCTGGGAGGTGAGTCCCAAGACAGGCCTAGGTGGCAATGCCTTCAGGGTCAGCCCCTTGGCCTGGTTCTTAAGTATTCGCTTTTTAATCAAATGAGATAGAGCTGGGGTATCTACATTTTCCTGTGGGTCAAACAAACAAACAAACACAAAACAGCTACATGGTATCCTCCAAAAATAATCTGAAAAAACCAAGATACTGCCCTTCTAACAAAGCATTGATAAAATGAATAATTTGATTGACACAGGGTTGTCTATTGGGGAATCATCTCTGGGAGGTCAAGATGTGCTATCTTTCTACCCATTTTATAGATGACATGGAAGAATTCAATTAGTGGATGACTGCAGAGTCATGTAGGGGGTCAGTGGAAAGCTCAGAGTAAATTCTTGGGGCAAGCTTGTAACCCAGACTCTTCCCTGTATTCCTCCACCAGTGAGAAAGCCAGCCAGTTACCGAGAGAGGCCCTAAGCTAAATAGCAGGCGAGGGCGGGTCCTCAGCCCCTCCTTCAGTGCCTCATCCACAGCCCTACTCTCTTCCCACCCCCTAGAGTAATTCCTGGGGCCCCTCAGGGATTATCACTGACAGATCCGTTAAGGCCCTTCATATACTATTATATCCAGCTTTTTAAGAGACAATACATTTAAAATGGGATAAAAATCTCAAAATTAGAACCCTACTGAGCCGAGAGGAGGAGCTGTTTGAGGTGTGAGGAGAAACAGGGCCTTTCAGCATCCCATCAGGTCACACCGTATAGTGACTACTGCCTCTTCCCACTAGGGCTGGAGTTGGCTCTTAATGAAGCACTAGATCTGGTTTTGTCACCCTGACTCCGAAAACTGTTAATGACTACTAAGTACTGCAAATTCAATAACCAACTTTTAAGGTCCCAATATGGCATCTGCCTATTTCCCCAGTGACTACACATATTCTTAGTTCTGCCTAAGAGATTGGATTTTTTTTTTTTTTTTTTTTTTTTTTTGCGGTACGCGGGCCTCTCACCACTGTGGTCTCTCCCGTTGCGGAGTACAGGCTCCGGACACGCAGGCTCAGCGGCCATGGCTCACGGGTCCAGTCGCTCTGCGGCATGTGGGATCCTCCCGGACCGGGGCACGAACCCATGTCCCCCGCATAGGCAGGCGGACCCTCAACCACTGTACCACCAGGGAAGACCTCTTTGTTTTTTTTAAACGTCTTTATTGGAGTATAGTTGTTTTACAATGGTGTGTTAGTTTCTGCTGTATAACAAAGTGAATCAGCTATATGCATATGTACACCCCCATATCCCCTCCCTCTTGCGTCCTCCCACCCTCCTTGTCCCACCCCTCTAGGTGGGCACAAAACGCCGAGCTGATCTCCCTGTGCTATGTGTCTGCTTCCCACTAGCTGTCTATTTTACATTTGGTAGTGTATATATGTCCATGCTACTCTCTCACTTCGTCCCAGTTTACCCTTCCCCCTCCCCGTGTCCTCAAGTTCATTCTCTACGTCTGTGAAGAGACTGGATTTTAAAGGTTTTATTCAATGCTCCTCATGAAATCATACTTTTGGTCCTTTTCTCATATTCCTGCTTGTGTTTATTCCTCGGTGCCTGTCTCCAGTGCCCACTCCTCTAAGCCTTTTCTGACTCTCTGCTCAACCCATGGCCATCGTCTACTTTTTGTCTTACTTCCTCCCCACTCCCCACAGTAGGTTTTAAGTTTTTTGAGGGTAGAGGTTCATTCTTGTGCCTTTCACAGCTCTTGTCAAATGACATGTACAAACAAGGCATTCGATAAATGTTGAACTATAAGGGATGGATCCCCTCCTGGAGTCATATGTCCTCTCGCCTAACTGAGCCAACTTAGAAGCCCACAAGCACCATGAGAAGACACTGCCATTAGGAAAAGTATCCTTCTATTCAGGGACTCAGAGAGCAACCTGCTGTCACTTGGGTAAAATTATGGCCCCGTGATTGGAATTGGATTATGGTGATGAAACCTCTAACTTAAATGAAATGACCCCACCAAGTTCGCTTCATTTTTTCCCATCATTCGGGGGCTTGAGACCTAACAGTGAGATGAAAATTCTGTTGTTGCAGATACTGTGGCTGTCACATGACATCAAACTTATGCGGGAAACTTTCTTGTATTCAGGGCGTGGTCTGGCAGTGCCTTCCCCTGCTCACAGCTGTGTCAGGCTATTTAGAGCTCTCTGTGGGCCAAAATCTCAAGTTACCATTTCCCCTTAATTCAACCCATCTTCTCTTGCCCTTATAAATCAGTGAACGGCTTTAACTGGGTAATGGTCACCCGCAAGAGGTTACGGACTCTGCTCTCATTGGAGAAATGGAAGCACTGAGACTATGAAAGAGCGAGATTCTCCTTAATGTCAGCTAGCTTTTATTTATGCCTTTACTGTGCTCTGAAAAGGGAGGTTACATCTAGAAAATAAATAAAAGAATGAGATTTAGTTTCCCCACAATCTGAAAGTTTCTGAGATACAAAGCACTTATTTTTGGTAATTTAACTGGGAAGCCTGTCTGAAAATAAGGGTGTTCATGACGACAAAGTGGCTGGATTTACTTTGAAGGTGGAACTATTGCTGAAAATAGCCTTTGTTCCTGGTCTGGGTTTAGGGATACCAGAGTTAGCAAAAACTCCAGTCAAACCAAGCCAGGAGGCCACTTAAATTTGAATGTCACAAAAACAACTGTTTTTTTCTTTTTGATATGTCTGTCCCATGCAATATTTGGGACATACTTATACTAAAAAAAAATAGTTGTTTATTTGTTATTCAAATTTTACTGGGCATCCTGTATTATATCTGGCAATGCTGCCTGGGATTCCAGATTACTGAGGGTAAGAGTACATGAAGCGAACTGAGAAAGGGTAAAATGTTACCTGAGAAATAAGAGGAAGAAGTGCATATTGAGTTCAACTCTTCTACATGGTCCTTGACAGAGGCAAAGCCATTACTTCCATGACATGCATGTAAGAACTTCATCCTGGGCCTCCATTAAACATATGTCATTTGCCCAGGACAAGTGAAGCTGTTGTCCTCTGAAAGCTTGTTGGTTGTTATTTTTATTATTATTGAATACTTCCTTACTCTTATAATTGCTCTGATAAGAACAATAGATTACTTTTACTGAACACTTACTTGGTGCTCGGCAGGTATTACATACACCATCTTACCTTATCTCTACAACAAGGATGGGAGGTAGGTATTTTGTTTTACAGTTGAGGAATCTGAGGCTTCAAGAAGTTAAGTGGATTTTCCAAGGTCTCCAGCAAGTGGCAGAACAGGGATTCAAGCTCAGTGGCTCTGACTGCAGGGTTTGAGATTTTAACTACTACTTTGTGCTGGTTTCCTGATCTATATGCTCTGTTTATCAAAATGAACTTTGGATGCACGACTTCTAAAAGGTGAAGGAAGGAAGTGAATCCCTCGATGATCAGAACCAGCGCACAGGGCATTCAGGAAGCTGCCTTGCTCTGTTTTCTTTCACTGATTCAACAAATAGTTGTTGAGAACCTCCAGGATGCCAGGTATCTCTAGGGAGTAGAGGCACAGCAGTGAGTAAAATGGGCAGAAATCCCTGTCTTAATGCAGTTTTCTTTCTAGAGTGGGAAAAATACAACACAAATAAATAAAATGCATAATATGTCACAGGGTGTTAAGTGCTGCGGAGAAAAATAAAGCAGGAAGAGCGAGAGGAAGTGGCAGCGTGGGAGGGGAAACTTGGCAACTTTAAATAGGACGGTGAGGAAAGGCTTTCCTGGGAGGGTGATGTTTGAACAAAAACCTAAGGTTGAAGAAGAAGTGAATCACAAGGGAGGAGAGCGTTCCAGGCAGAGGGACTAGCAAGGGCAAAGGTCCTGGGGTGGCACTGTTCCTGGTGGGTTTGGGGAAAAAGCAGGAGGCTATTGCGTCTCGAGCAGAGTGAGGAAGCCAGTAAGATGGGGTCATTGGGGACATGTCAGAGGTGAAGGTGCAGGGAAGATGATGTAGGGTCTTGAGGGTGATTGTAAGATCTTTGACTTTTGCTCCAAATGACATAGGAAATCATAGAGGCTTTGAGCAGAGGGGAGATAGGATCTTACATTTGAAAAGGATCTCTTGGGGCTGCCCTGTCATAAATAGACTATAGGGGGTAAAAGAAGAAGTGAGGGGACCAGTTAGAAGGCTTTTGCAATGATCAAGACTATTCATTTGCTAAGTATTTATTTAGGACCTACTCTGTGCCATGGGCTCTTCTGGCAGTTCAGGATACGTGAGTGAACAAAACCACCTTCCTGCTTTCAGGAATTTGCTCTCTACTGGGAGGAAACATGTTAACAAGTAAAGAAATGAATAACAAGCTAGTCTCTGATAGTGATAAATGGTGCCAAGAAAATGAAACACGATGCTATGTTCTAATGGGTTTTCTGTTTTCTACCTGTGGGGACAGAAGCCCATTCTGGAACCCCCCTACATTGAAGCCCATCATCGAGTCTGTACCTACAATGAGACCAAACAGGTGACTGTCAAGCTGCCCAACTGTGCCCCGGGAGTCGACCCCTTCTACACCTACCCCGTGGCTGTCCGCTGTGACTGTGGGGCCTGCTCCACTGCCACCACGGAGTGTGAGACCATCTGAAGCTGGGCGACCCTCAGAACACAGCTGGCGGCCTGCAGCGTCACGGACCCACCTGCACGGGCAGCACAAGCAGCTATACCCCCTGCACTCAAGGACTGTTTAATTTCGACCCTACTTGTGGAGGAGTTTACCTGTCTCCCTGACCCGCCCTCAGGCGCAAGGCCGAGGCAGCATACTTATGCTAAAAATGCAAAACAACATTTGTGCCTTCGCTAAAATAATTTCTCTGGTCCACACACTGCAAATTAACTTTTCTTTACCTTGAATCTCAGAACATAATTCATATATCACAACCCTCCTCCAATTTGGATTTTTAATAAGCCAATATTTTAAATGCATTGGGCATAATTAGGAAATGGGCCTAGAAAGACTTTAAATTCTCATGTCTTATGTAATGACGGGTCTCCAACTGGATTTATGATTAAAGCGCCGGAAATTAATAAAACCAATGTTTTAGTCCTCATGGCCTCCAAGAAAATCCAATTGCAAGCTCCCTTAGAGAAAATACTTTCTTTTCCTTTTAACTGAGCAATTACCGACACAAGAAACAGAGACTGCTCAGATTAAAAAAGGGAGGACGATAGAGGCTCAAACTGAAAGGTGTCTGGATTTGGGTGATTCTTTTCTCAAGCAAAATTCCCAAAGTCCCTTTAAGATCCTTATAAAGAGACCCCTTTGTGAATTAAAAAAAACTCAGAAAAAATATGTAATCAGAGCTATCATATACGCTTAAAAAAAAACAACTTATGAAACTAAACTCATGTTTTTAGATCATGTGATACTCTCCCAAAGCCATGTCCCAAATGATCAATCACAATTATTCTTTCCAGCTGGGCATATTTTAAATTTAAATTGTAATTTTTTAAACTCAAAAGTTTTGCATGTTTGTAGGGGTAAAACTGTACTGCTGACTCAGAGGAAAAAGTCTGTGATTGTCTAGCTCTTGCCCTTGCTAAAATCTTACAGCAGCTGATTCTCTGTGACTTAAAAAAAAAACCACTCTAATGTTACACAGGTGTCTTTAATTCTGACATTTTTGGGGTTGAAATGAACCTTGTTCCTTTTTCACATTATGTCAGGAAAATCTGTATTAATGCCAATAAAGCAAGTCCTCTGTCTTCTGAATTCATGAAAACTTTCAAAAAAGTCTTTTTCATCTTTAAGACCCTTGGAATAACAACAACAAGCACACTTAAAATGAACTGCGAGATTATTTTTACTTGCACATTAATTTAGGATGTCATACTTAGTAAGGGACACTGACAGATGACTGGGTACCATGAGTCCCAAAGTTGACTCAATCTGTATTCACATCCCTGGCATTTCGTCACTAGGAACCAGGGGTTCTCCTTGAATGAGGAATCAATGAGTCCCCATGAAAACAGTAAAGCAAATGTTAGGATTGATGGTCCAGGACTGGGATGCTGAGGTGGATGACCAGGAACAAAGGACAGGAGGAAAATCCATCCCAACCTTCAGTTCAGGTCTGTTCATAGGCAAGAGAGCCACTCTAACATGAAAAGCACTTGAGTGCCTTGGGGTCTCTGCTGGGGTGGAGGATGGGGATTAAGGATAATACTGGATGGCACCACTCAGGTGTTTTCAACCCACCCCTAAGAACTTCCCTCAGGAGTTTCTGGGAGAAAAAGCTGCTTCTTAAAGAAACTTAGGGATAAAAGCCGAAGCAGGAAGGGCTTGCCAGAATTTGAGAAAAGATGACTGTAGCATCCTAAAGGTTCCTAGTGGGAAACAAATGATATACTGTGGTTGCATATTGAGGAGAATTCAATGAAGAGACTATTTACAAATGTGAAGACAGAGTTAAGGAAACCCACAAGGGGGTGGTGAAACACTCCTAAACACTTGTTTGAAGCAATGGGTAACCTAGGGTGAAGGACCAGGAAGAAGTGATGATCAGGCCCCAAAGACAACTGTAGGAGGGGAATGCCTGACAGGGGCTGTGGCTTTTCGTAGGAGGATGCAGCCATTACCAATGTGAGGCCTGGGAAGGAGGGAGGTGAGCAAATACTTCAGCCTCACTCTGCTCCCACGCCCTGATCTTCTGACGAAGCAAATGGGAAGGCAGAGAGTAAGGGAGCCCATTGGTTCAGCTCATAAATGTTGGCAGCCTGGGAAGCAGGTAGGAGAAGAGTGGATCTAAGGGGGCCAATGGATAAAATCACCCATAGTTATCTTTTGGGAAGCTTAGCCGGAATGCCATAGGCAGTCATGTTGGCCGTGAGAGCCATAAATCCTGCAGCATCACAATTACTAAGACTCCTCTGTGATGAATTGGGATGGGATACACGTGGAAAGGTATGTGCTGGCTAATACAATATTGACAACATTTGAGCGATGTGGGAACAATGGTAATCATCAGGACTGTGGATTAATTGGTTGTTGAGTGCAATCAAAGCACTCAGGGCTTTGATTGCCCTGAGTGAAAGGGCAATCAGGCTTCAAATGAAAGTCTCATTTGAAGAGTCTCTTCTGAAGATGGAGGGCAGACTGTGCTGAAATTCAGGCCTTAGACCTAATGGGAAGAGCTGGTGAATCATCAAAAAGGCTGAATCCATCACCCTGGCAGCTTAAGGTCCTCATAGGGAGGGAGTGGGACACAGAGATCTGCAATGGAGACAACCCCTAGATGAACTTGAGGTTCCCTTGCTGAAGGGGCCGGCTCCTTCTTCCTAGAGGAGCCCAGCCTCCGGTGCCTGGAGACCAGGCTGTGGCCCCATCTGAGGAGGCTGCTTTACATGATGATAACTTGCCCTCCTCAAATACCATCTGCAACCCTTCATTTATTCTACATGGATAGTTAGGGTCAAGTCTCAGGATGACCCGGCTGGGGAATGACTTTCCCTGTGGTGGGAGGAATGAGATTTTCCACTGAAGGAAACTCAGGACTTGACTAATGCAGACATGGATCTGGGGAATGCGCTTGGGAACGGATCTTAAGGGTGTCAGATGGGATGAGGGGGAGGGTGGCAGAATATAAGCCCAGATAAGAAGAATTTATTGGGGCATTCTCTCATGACTCAGGATTTAGCATCTTCATAAGGGAAGCTGGATCTCGTTCCAGTTTGCTGTTGGGATGGCTCCCTAAAGCTTGGAGGAAATGGTGGCTTACATGAACGAAGAGAAGATGCCAGACTGTCCTGGCAGAGTATTTGAGCACTAAAGGCTCAGAGAAGGGGGCCTGCTATCTTCACCTGGAGAGTTCATTGGCTATTCCCCTCTCTAAAGCCATGAGGAATGCACAAGTGAAGGACTTCTGCATCACAGAAAAGCCCGATAGTGGCTGTCCTTTGTCGACTGGGTTGATGGCAGGAAGAACTGCCATGGACTGGGCTTCCTGGTATCAGCAGAGGCGAGAGGGGTCTGGAATAGCAGAGACCTGGTGGTACCATGTAGCTGTCAGAGGCAAGGTGAACGTAGTTGCCGTTAACAGGCAGAAAAGCTGCAAAAGCAACTGGAGGGCTCTAATCCGCAGGATCTGTGGTGCTGGCTAAGAGTCCATGGTGTTCCCAGTCCATGGTATCAAACAACTTCTACAGTAAGTATTTATTACAATCAGAAACATTATTAATGAAAAGGGGGAAATGTCTGTCACTGATAAACTTGGATCTTTTTCAAATCTCTCTCTTCCCTCTTCCCGTCTTCTTCTCTGCCATTCTCTTTTTCTCCCTCCCTCCCTCACTTCCACGATATTTATGAACTATAGTTTTGTGCAAGGCACTGTGTTTGGGAAGTAAGATATAAATATTGCTACCATTTATGGATTTCTTACTATAAACAGGACCCTTTATATTAATTCTTTATAATTCTGTGTCAACCATGCTCACAGGCATTGTAATTGCCATTTTACCATCACCATTTTACAGATGATGAAACCAAAGCTCAGAGAGGTCAAGTAACCTGCCCAAGATCAGACAGCTGATTGGCAGCACATGCCAGGTTTCTCTGAGCCAGAACTAAATTCTTTCCATTGGAGCGTGATGGCTTTTTGGAGTGTTCCTTCCAAGTTGTTCCTGCCTGGAGAAGTCTTTGAGTTTACTGATGTTGGACAGTCTCTCACCACTGATAAGCATGTGTGCAGTTTCTTCTGGAGGAAGCTCAGTCCAAGCTTGGGTTGTTTCATGGAGATTGTCATTTTTCTCTGGTTTCCTTTATAACCTCTAGCAAGATAGTGCTTTGCTACAGCTCAAACCAAAGCTTATAACAGGAGAGACTGAGGGGGAAAAGGAGCAGGGCCTCAAAGGGAAATTCAAAGAGACTGCTGCGGAGATGAAGGCTGTGTGCTCTCAACTCATCTCCCAGGCAGTGTGGACACTGGCAGAGGGATGGTGGCCCAGTGCCTATTGGGGGAGCTCTAGGTAAAACCAACTCTCAGCAACTCCTTACTCTTGGAAATATGTTTAGTTTGCAATTAACAAAAGGTAAAGAGAAGGAGAATTTCCTAGAGTTTTTTTTTCATAAGAGCATTTTTCAACGGAGAATGTAAGTGCTCACCGCTCATTCTACCTCTGGGCTTATTAGTTCCATTGATTGAATTCATGCTTTCCTCCTTCCACTGATCAGGAAATGAATGAGCCACCAGAAAAGCACCAAATTCTGCTGAAGTGACTCAAAGAACGGTTCAAATTAATTAGGTTTTAAGTATACTAAAAAACATTTCTCAGATAGTAAATAAACTGTATATCTAATCGAAAATAATGTGGCATTGATAAAAACAAATTGCATTTCATCAAGTTTTCCAAGAGGACTGATTGCTTTTTTCGTTCAGGAGACATTTTCTTTCCTTTTTAAAAAAAAATAAATTTATTTATTTATTTTATTTATTTTTGGCTGCATTGGGTCTTCACTGCTATGCACAGGCTTTCTCTAGTTGTGGCGAGCAGAAGGTACTCTTCATTGTAGTGCACATGCTTCTCATGGTCGTGGCTTCTCTTGTTGCGGAGCACAGGCCCTAGAGCGCGCAGGCTTCAGTAGCTGTGGCTCATAGGCTCTAGAGCACAGGCTCGGTAGTTGTGCTCCGAGCCAGGAGACATTATCTTAAAAATAATATGTACCTTATCCTTTTTTGGGTTTTATTTTCTTCAAAATATTAAAGCAAATTATTAAGAAGTAACTTTAAAAGGATTCTTTAGCAAATTCTGAAAATTTTATTTTCTGTTGAAAATTTCTACTAGAGAAACAGTTTACTGCATTAGAAGAATTTGGTCCTTATTGGCAAGATGAATCTTCTGGCATTTCTTTTACAATGATCTCCCTTTGTTTTAATGAACAGGGTTGTTTGGAATTGTGTACAGGGAGATCTAAAAGGCTCAGTGGTTGGTTGTTGTGATCCTGAAGTATCTGAAGGGGGTGCTAAAGACCTCTGAGTAGTTGATGTCTAACAACAGGAAGAAGAAACAGGGAAAGGATGAGAAAAAGAGGAGCAAGGGCACAGCACTGTAACCGGTAGTGTAAGCAGAGACTTGTTCCAATGTTAAGGAATTTAGAGTGACTATTCATGTCTCTAGGTCCTCATTAGCAGGAGAAAAGCAAACAGTTCCTAAGCTCTTTGGCTTTATTTTTGGCTCTAAGTTCCTCTGGCTGTCTTTCTTTAGCATATTGAATTATTGAGTTTTTTAAAAAAAGCTTCCTGATACAGAAGATCAATTATATGCTTTGACCTTGACTGTGGGCCATTGGGGCTTCTGGAAAGTCATTCAAACCCCAAATACAACCTCTCCCAAACAAACAATCAATCAAATACACACACACACACACACACACACACAAACCTTCCCCAAAAGAGAAAAAACATTTTGCTTCAACAAAGAATATCAATATTACCAAGATGAGAATGGTAATTTTTTTTTTTTTGGTGATGCTGAAGATACGATTACCAGCAAGGGATAAATATAAATATCCTTGAGTCACAAATAATATTATACAACTTAAAATCACTTGAAAGAGCATTTATTCACTTAAACTCTCTATACACACAATAAAGGATATTGATGAATTATTATTAGTCATTATCTCTCTGAAGTACACATGCAGAATTATGCACTTAAAATAGAAATTTAATCCTGTGAGTTTGCAAGTTCTTTCCACAGGAAATGCATGAACAGATCACACTTTCTTGGTCTCACTCTGTTGCTCATGCAGAGATTATCAAGATATGGAGAGGTGCATCCTCAAAGGAAGGTGATCTAAGCTTCTAAGGTTGTTCTGAGCCTCCATCTTCCATTATCCTCTTGGCATCTGTGTATCAAAATTAAAATCTTTGGGGGGACCAATTTTACTGAGTGGAATTAAGACATCCAGCATTTAAAAATATGTTGTCTTTAAGAGGAAGATTTTGCTCAGCTTTTGGCTCCTGTTAGAACAAGCTTAGGAAGCTAATGCTGAAAATCTCCCCATTGAAACATAAGCACTAGTTAATGAGAAAGTCCAGTTGAAACTGGTGGCAAATTTCAGCATGAACAAAATCTGAGCCACCTTCTGGACAAACCAAAAGGAACTAATGTACCATAATTTCCCTCATGCCTGTCTCTATGCTGCAAGTTGCAGATCAGTGGAGTAGAAGTAAGTGGGCTCTGATCAGGGGGCTTCTCTTCTTTGGCACTTGATTATTTCAATGTGCTTAATTCAGTAGAGGGCTTTCTGATTTCTTGGGCTGGGATTCTGTTTTACTGTTGCAATAAAGGACTGGGAATCAAACATTTAAAAATGATAAGTAAATGGATTCTTAAAGAGAGATCGATTGTTGATGCCAGTTTTCTTGTCCTATTAGTTTCTTACGAAGAAGATAAAATAGGCTTTATTTTGCAGCCTGGGGAAGGGAGTGAATGGGTGGAGGTGCAGGGCTCCAGGAGGACGTGCAGTCCCTGGGGTAAGAAGCACTTTTTGGCACCTTGCACTGGTGGTTATGACCAAGAAGTAAACGGTACATTTGCAATAATGAAAATCATCTTTGGTAAGACTTTGTTTTTGGATTTGACTAAATTCTTCCAAGAATGCTAGCCACTTTGGGTAGCCAAGCTGCTCCCAGATGTAAAAGCTGTCCCACTTTAAAAGCTGTACCCAGTTTAAGGATATCTTGGGACCCAAGTGTTTTCCTGCAGCCTCGAGCATGAAGGAACAACTGACTGACAGGACCAGAGTCAGAGCTGTAGGAGGAAGAAGGTTGTCCTTCTCAGAGGAAGCGGTCCCTTAGTGACAGTACCTGCACAGTGACATCAGGTTCTTATTCTGGGACGGAATCACTGATACCCTAGCTAAAAAATTAGTAACCCATTTGTAGGTACAAAAGAAGTGGTAATCCTTGTGCTCTTTCTTTCTTTGTTTGAAAGTAGGTATGATTTCCTTCAGAACTTCTGCAGCAACAATGGAATTTGAATAAGATAATAGGCTTAAGCGTGTGTGTGTGTGTGTGTGTGTGTGTGTACACTTTTCAATCTTTAAAGGGCCCTTGTACACAAGGTGGGGTATGGGTGGGGTGAACAAAGAACGGTCCCCTGTAATGTTTAGTAAAAAACATGTTGAATAAGTGATAACAACTCTGGTCTGTGCTTAGGGCAATAAAGATATAAATCTGGGAGATGCCCTTTGTAGAGGACAAGCTACAGTCAATCCTTACTCTGGCCTCTAGAGCACTGTCTAGAATATTGTCTTAAGCAATGAAGAACAAAGCTTTACTAAAAATTTTATACCTCAGAAATTTGTTTTATCTTCATTTTATAAGTTTACATTACATGATATAAATCTTTCTTATTTCTTTTTTAAATTTTATTTATTTTTTAACATCTTGACTGTAGTATAATTGCTTTACAATGCTGTATTAGTTTCTGCTGTATAACAAAGTGAATCAGCTATACATATACATATATCCCCATATCTCCTCCCTCTTGCGTCTCCCTCCCACCCTCCCTATCCCACCCCTGTAGGTGGTCACAAAGCTTCGAGCTGATTTCCCTGAGCTATGCAGCTGTTTCCCACTAGCTATCTATTTTACATTTGGTAGTGTATATATGTCCATGCCACTCTCTCACTTCATCCCAGCTTACCCTTCCCCCTCCCCGTGTCCTCAAGACCATTCTCCACATCTGGCTCTTTATTCCTAACCTGCCCCTAGGTTCTTCAGAACCATTTTTTTTCTTTTAGTTTCCATATATATGTGTTAGCATACAGTATTTATTTTTCTCTTTCTGACTTACTTCACACTGTATGACAGACTCTAGGTCCATCCACCTCACTACAAATAATTCAATTTCATTTCTTTTTATGGCTGAGTAATATTCCATTGCATATAGGTGCCACATCTTCTTTATTCATTCATCTGTCAATGGACACTTAGGTTGCTTCCATGTCCTGGCTGTTGTAAATAGAGCTGTAATGAACATTGTGGTACATGATGCTTTTTGAATTATGGTTTTCTCAGGGTATATGCCCACTAGTGGGATTGCTGGGTCATATGGTAGCTCTATTTTTAGTTTTTTAAGGAACCTCCATACTCTTCTGCATAGTGGCTGTATCAATTTATATTCCCACCAACAGTGCAAGAGTGTTCCCTTTTCTCCACACCCTCTCCAGCATTTATTGTTTATAGATTTCTTGATGATGGCCATTCTGACGGGTGTGAAGTGATACCTCATTGTAGTTTTGATTTGCATTTCTCTAATGATTAGTGATGTTAACATCCTTTCATGTGTTTGTTGGCAATGTGTATATCTTCTTTGGAGAAATGTCTGTTTAGGTCTTCTGCCCATTTTTGGATAGGGTTGTTTGTTTTTTTGATACTGAGCTTCATGAGCTGCTTGTAAATTTTGGAGATTAATCCTTTGTCAGTTGCTTCATTTGCAAATATTTTCTCCCATTCTGAGGATTGTCTTTAAATCTTGTTTATGTTTTCCTTTGCTGTGCAAAAGCTTTGAAGTTTCATTAGGTCCCATTTGTTTATTTTTGTTTTTATTTCCATTTCTCTATGGGGTGGGTCAAAAACGATCTTTGTGTGATTCATATCATAGAGTGTTCTGACTATGTTTTCGTCTAAGAGTTTTATAGTGTCTGGCCTTACATTTAGGTCTTTAATCCATTTTGAGTTTATTTTTGTGTATGGTATAAGGAAGTGTTCTAATTTCATTCTTTTACATGTAGCTGTCCAGTTTTCTCATCACCACTTATTGAAGAGGCTGTCTTTTCTCCATTGTATATTCTTGCCTCCTTTATCAAAAATAAGGTGATGATATGTGTGTGGGTTTATCTCTGGGCTTTCTATCCTGTTCCATGGATCTATATTTCTGTTTTTGTGCCAGTACCATACTGTCTTGATTAATGTAGCTTTGTATTATTGTCTGAAGTCCAGGAGCCTGATTCCTTCAGCTACATTTTTCTTTCTCATGGTTGCTTTCGCTATTTGGGGTCTTTTGTGTTTCCATACAAATTGTGAAAAATTTTGTTCTAGTTCTGTGAAAAATGCCATTGGTAGTTTGATAGGGATTGCATTGAATCTGTAGATTGCTTTGGGTAGTATAGTCATTTTCACAATGTTGATTCTTCCAATCCAAGAACATGGTATATCTTTCCATCTGTTTGTATCCTCTTTAATTTCTTTCATCAGTGTCTTATAGTTTTCTGCATACTGGTCTTTTGTCTCTGTAGGTAGGTTTATTCCTAGATATTTTATTCTTTTTGTTGCAATGGTAAATGGGAGTGTTTCCTTAATTTCGTTTCAGATTTTTCATCATTAGTGTATAGGAATGCAAGAGATTTCTGTGCATTAATTTGTATCCTGCTACTTTACCAAATTCACTGATTAGCTCTAGTAGTTTTCTGGTAGCATCTTTAGGGTTCTCTATGTATAGTATCATGTCATCTGCAAACAGTGACAGCTTTACTTCTTCTTTTCCGATTTGGATTCCTTTTATTTCTTTTTCTTCTCTGATTGCTGTGGCTAAAACTTCCAATACAGTGTTGAATAATAGTGGTAAGAGTGGACAACCTTGTCTCGTTCCTGATCTTAGAGGAAATGGTTTCAGTTTTTCACCATAGAGAACAATGTTGACTGTAGGTTTGTCATATATGGCCTATATTACGTTGAGGTAAGTTCCCTCTATGACTACTTTCTGGAGGGTTTTTATCATAAATAGGTGTTGAATTTTGTCGAAAGCTTTTTCTGCATCTATTGAGATGATCAAATGGTTTTTCTCCTTCAGTTTGTTAATATGGTGTACCACATTGATCGATTTGCGTATATTGAAGAATCCTTGCATTTCTGGAATAAACCCCACTTGATCATGGTGTATGATCCTTTTAATGTGCTGTTGGATTCTGTTTGCTAGTATTTTGTTGAGGATTTTTGCATCTATGTTCATCAGTGATATTGGCCTGTAGTTTTCTTTCTTTGTGACATCTTTGTCTGGTTTTGGTATCAGGGTGATGGTGGCCTCGTAGAATGAGTTTGGGAGTGTTCCTCCCTCTGCTATATTTTGGAAGAGTTTGAGAAGGATAGGTGTTAGCTCTTCTCTAAATGTTTGATAAAATTCGCCTGTGAAGCCATCTGGTCCTGGGCTTCTGTTTGTTGGAAGATTTTTAATCACAGTCGCAATTTCAGGGCTTGTGATTTGTTTGTTTATATTTTCTATTTCTTCCTGGTTCAGTCTCAGAAGGTTGTGCTTTTCTACGACTGTGTCCATTTCTTCCAGGTTGTCCATTTTATTGGCATAGAGTTGCTTATAGTAATCTCTCACGATCTTTTGTATTTCAGCAGTGTCAGTTGTTACTTCTCCTTTTTCATTTCTAATTCTATTGATTTGAGTCTTCTTCCTTTTTTTCTTGTTGAGTCTGGCTAATGGTTTATCAATTTTGTTTATCTTCTCAAAGAGCCAGCTTTTAATTTTATTGAATCTTGCTATCATTTCTTTCATTTCTTTTTCATTTATTTCTGATCTGATCTTTATGATTTATTTCCTTCTGCTAACTTTGGGGTTTTTAGTTCTTCTTTCTCTAATTGCTTTAGGTGTAAGGTTAGGTTGTTTATTTGAGATGTTTCTTGTTTCTTGAGGTAGGATTGTATAGCTATAAACTTCCCTCTTAGAACTGCTTTTGCTGCATCCCATTGGTTTGGGTCATTGTGTCTCATTGTCATTTGTTTCTAGGTATATTTTGATTTCCTCTGATTTCTTCAGTGATGTCTTGGTTATTAAGTAGTGTGTTGTTTAGCCTCCATGTGTTTGTATTTTTTACAGGTTTTTTTTTTCCTGTAATTGATATGTAGTCTCATAGCATTGTGGTTGGAAAAGATACTTGATATGATTTCAATTTTCTTAAATTTACCAAGGCTTGATTTGTGACCCAAGATATGATCCATCCTGGAGAATTTACCATGAGCATTTGAGAGGAAAGTGTGTTCTGTTGTTTTTGGATGGAATGTCCAATAAATATCAATTAAGTCCATCTTGTTTAATGTATCATTTAAAGCTTGTGTTTCCTTATTTATTTTCATTTTGGATGACCTGTCCATTGGTGAAAGTGGGGTGTTAAGGTCCCCTACTATGATTGTGTTACTGTCGATTTCCCCTTTTATGGCTGTTAGCATTTGCCTTATGTATTGAGGTGCTCCTATGTTAGGTGCGTAAATATTTACAATTTTTATATCTTCTTCTTGCATCGATCCCTTGATCATTATATAGTGTCCTTCTTTGTCTATTGTAAGAGTCTTTGTTTTAAAGTCTATTTTGTCTGATATGAGAATTGCTACTCCAGCTTTCTTTTGATTTCCATTTGCATGGAACATCTTTTTCCATCCCCTCACTTTCAGTCTGTATGTGTCCCTAGGTCTGAAGCGGGTCTCTTGTAGACTGCATACATACGGGTCTTCTTTTTTTTTATTAATTAATCAATTTTTGGCTGCATTGGGTCTTTGTTGCTGCGAGTGGCAGCTACTCTTCATTGTGGTATGCAGGCTTCTCATTGCAGTGGCTTCTCTTTTTGCAGAGCATGGGCTCTAGGTGCATGGGCTTCAGTAGTTGTGGCACGCGGCCTCAGTAGTTGTGGCGCACAGGCTTAGTTGCTCTGCGGCATGTGGGATCTTCCCAGACCAGGGCTTGAACCCACATCTCCTGTGTTGGCAGGTGGATTCTTAACCCCTGAGCCGCAGGGGAAGCCCACGAGTCTTGTTTTTGTAACCATTCAGCCAGTATATGTCTTTTGGTTGGAGCATGTAATTCATTTACATTTAAGGTAATTATCGATATGTATGTTCCTGTTACCATTTTCTTAATTGTTTTGGGTTTGTTATTGTAGGTGTTTTCCTTCTCTTGTGTTTCCTGCCTAGAGAAGTTCCTTTAGTATTGTAAAGCTGGTTTGGTGGTGCTGAATTCTCTTAGCTTTTGCTTACGTGTAAAGGTTTTAATTTCTCTGTGGAGTCTGAATGAAATCCTTGCTGGGTAGAGTAGTCTTGGTTGTAGTTTTCCCCCTTTTATCCCTTAAATATGCCTTGCCACTCCCTTCTGGCTTGCAGAGTTTCTTCTGAAAGGTCAGCTGTTTACCTATTGGGATTCCGTTGTATGCTATTTGTTGTTTTTCCCTTGCTGCTTTTAATATTTTTTCTTTGTATTTAATTTTTGATAGTTTGATTGATATGTGTCTTGGTGTGGTTCTCCTTGGATTTATCCTGCATGGGACTCTCTGCACTTTCTGGACTTGATTGACTATTTTCTTTCCTATATTAGGGAAGTTTTCAACTATCATCTCTTCAATGTTTTCTCAGTCCCTTTCTTTTTCTCTTCTTCTTCTGGGACCCCTATAATTCGAATGTTGGTGCATTTAATGTTGTCCCAGAGGTCTCTGAGACTGACCTCAATGCTTTTCAATCATTTTTCTTTACTCTGCTCTGCAGTAGTTATTTCCACTGTGTTATCTTCCAGGTTACTTATCCATTCTTGTGCCTCAGTTATTCTGCTATTGATTCCTTCTAGAGAGTTTTTAATTTCATTTATTGTGTTGTTCATCATTGTTTGTTTGCTCTTTAGTTCTTCTATGACCTTGTTAAGCATTTCGTGTATTTTCTCCATTCTATTTCTAAGATTTTGGATCATCTTTACTATCATTACTCTGAGTTCTTTTTCAGTAGACTGCCTATTTCCTCTTAATTTGTTAAGTCTGGTGGGTTTTTACCTTGCTCCTTCATCTGCTGTGTGTTTCTCTGTCTTCTCATTTTGCTTAACTTACTGTGTTTTGGGTCTCCGTTTCGCAGGCTGCAGGTTTGTAGTTCCCGTTGTTTTTGGTGTCTGCCCCCAGTGGCTAAGCTTGGTTCAGTGGGCTGTGTAGGCTTCCCAGTGGAGGGGACTGGTGCCTGTGTTCTGGTGGATGAGGCTGGATCTTGTCTTTCTGGTGCACAGGACTGCATCTGGTGGTGTGTTTTTGGGTGTCTGTGACCTTATTATGATTATTATGATTTTAGGCAGCCTCTCTGTTAATGGGTGGGGTTATGTTCCTGTCTTGCTAGTTGATTGGCATAGGGTTGTCCAGCACTGTAGCTTGCTGGTTGTTGAGTGGACCTGGATCTTAGGGTTGAGATGGAGACCTCTGGGAGAGCTTTTGCTGTTTGATATTACATGGAGCCGGGATGTCTCTGGTGGACCAATGTCCTGAACTAGGCTCTCCCACCTCAGAGGCACAGGCCTGACACCTGGCTGGAGCACCAAGACCCTGTCAGCCACATGGCCCCTACTATCCTATGAAATGGTAAATCGGGGGAACTCCCTGCTGGTCCAGTTGTTAAGACTCTGTGCTGCAACTGCAGGGTGTGTGGGTTCCATCCCTGGTTGGGGAACCTGTAGTTTTGGGGCAGTCGTTCAGGTGACAACTCCATCAGCTCCCATCCAGCCTCCCTCTTTCATCTTCTCCGACTTGTGGGCTAGGTAGCAGTTTAATATTGTGATGAAGGGCACAAGCTTCTTTTGCAGATCGCCTGAATTATCAATGTTAGGTGACTGGATGATTGGAGGCTGCTGGTTTTGGAGGGTCTCCTGCAGAGGCAGGGGCTGCAGTGCCTCAGTCTGGGGACAAGGACACTGGTCTCTTTCTTATTTCTTAATGCAAAATAATTTTGGAGGCTATTTTTTCTCTCCCTTAGAAACACCAGAAAGACTTTCAGAAAAGAAGTACTTTAGATTTATCAGATCTTTCAAACCAGATGCTGCTTTTCTGCCTTTGATTCCAAAATATGCTGTTTCTGCAGCTGGGAAGCACATGACAAGTAAAAGAAAGGACTCCTGGAAGCCTGTTTATTCATCCAGTAAATGTGAACAGCTCAATATTAGCCTAAGGAATACCCAAAAGGTAGCATCAGAGAGACAGGAGAAGCTGGTGATTTCGTTGTCTTGGCAGCTACATATTTGGGTGTAAAGACTGATGAAAAACTTTTTGTTGTCTCATAGGCCAGTATTCTCAAATTTTAATGTGCACATAAATCACCTGGGGGTCTTATTAAAATACAGCTTCAGATTCAGTAGGTCTGGCCTGGGGCTGAGATTCTATAGTCCTAACTATTTCTTGGGTAGTGCCCATCCTATTAGTTCCCAGACTACACTTTGAGTAGCAAATTTCCCATTCTAACAGAGGCCTGGGGAAGGCAGTTTTCTTGAGTGGCTGGTAGGGACACCCTCAGATAACCCAGAAATGACAGTAGGAAAAAAAGACTGTTTAATGAATTAAAAGAACATGGCACAAGATAAACTGTAAGGTTAGAGTACATGAAATAATATTCCATTAATTATGAAAAGTATACACAGAATACATAAGAAGCAGATTGTAAGAAAGGCAATCCATGAGCAGGTCAGCCATTCTCCCCTTGTCTCTCATTTCCTCTGTAGAGATTACAGGGGAGGATGGTGGACCATTTCCATGGGATAAAATTCTGCTGAGATGTACTTAAACAGCAATTACTGTATACTCAGAGTAAAAAGCAATTTAAACCAGGTGATGAGGAGAATGTAGAATTCATTAGCCTTCTGCCCACAGCCCCTCTATGAGAAAAAATCTGATTGCTTACAAAAATTGATTTAAAAACTAGCAGGTGGTGATACTTTTAGGTGCATATTTACAAAGCTACCCCAAACATACCACCCTGCCATGAAAGAGTTTCTATTTTTTCTCCAAAGAATTAACATAAACTCAAAAGACTGCCTTGTTCAGGGTCTCTGGGAGGTGAAGTGTGCTACTATGGTTTCTAGGTGAGACTCAGCTCTGGGCCTTATGAACCCTCTCCTCAGATTACCCCAGGCATCACATCCCCTGAAACACTGATCAGGTCCTGTTCATCAAAGATAACTGCATATACTGGGAGGCTTGGAGGACATGGCTGAAAATACAACAAAATCACACCAGCTACAGTATCATGAAGTTTCTGAGTCACTGCAGAACTCAGAATAAAATGAAATTACCAGGGTAGAACATGTTTGAAACATGCACAAAATGACTCTGGATTTTAACATAATATTCCCTAAGGAGAAAAAAAACATAGATTGTGACCAAGATTAATCATGCAGCTTTTCCTCTAATTTCCTGTAGTGGAAGTTAAAAGCCAAGAACTGTTACTGAACTTGCATCCTCCGAATTCACAGATGAGCCAAACCCTCCTTGACTCATTCCTGTCCTAACCCCAAGAGACCTCCAAAGAGCAGGGCTGAGCCTCTAATGCCTGATGTGCCTCTGCGTAGAGCTTGGAGCTTTAATTTCCCTTCTGGTCTTTGTTGACCATGGAAACACCATGAATTGTTGCTTTATCTCATATTTTGGTACTCCGTTATTGTTGTTGTACATTTTATTTTGTTTTGCAGTTTAGAAATGTTTTAATTTTAGGAAGGCAATGCTGTTGTGCATTTTCAATGCAATTAGAGATATTCTACCAAGATAAATAAATATCCTTCATACAAGTAACTGTCTTTCCAGATATCCTACAGTCATCCTTTGCAGGTTTTAAGTCACATTCATTCTCAAGGAAACTTTCAAAATAATTTATTCACTCATATTTCTCAGTAAGTTTCCCTTGACTGCCTGCTTCATATTGGCAGAGAAGGTGTGAGGGGGATGACCTGCACTGCTATTTAAGACCCAAACAGCACTGTCCAGCATTTCATCCATTTTTAATGAATCACGAGGTGGAATTATCTAGGATTATCACACGATTAACTCTGTTGACTGACTCTGCTTAGATACCCAGAAACATGGAATGCTCTTCACGTGAATTGTCCTGCTTTCTTCCCTATGCCTCTAGAGACCAGTCAGAAGTTAGCAATTCCCTGGGAGAATTGTCAGCTATGTGTTTTTGCCTTGTATTTGGTTATAGTTTTTTTCTCCATTCTCTAAATGTTTCCTGTTTAAAAGTACCTAACTTTCTTTGCAAGAAATTCAGTTTCCCTGACGTTCTCTCTCTCTCTCTTTTATTTTTTCTGTTTCTAATGGTCCTTGAAATGAAAATGTTTTCTTGAGTTTCCTTATTTGTACTTGGGCAGCCTACTCAATGACTCACGAGAATAGCTGGCGACCTGTGGTTCTCTCTGTTGAAGAGAATGCACATTTTGCATTCTGGCCTCTAAACATAGGGGTAGATTTAAAAATGAAGACATAAATGGTTAATTATCACCAGCATGGTGTCAAACATTCCTTTAAAATTAAACCTTGATTTTTAATCTTCCACTTTGTTCTTATGGATGAGTTTGCCTTTATGAATGCAATACTGTTTCTTTAAAGGCTGACCTCAAGTCATATATTTCTTCTTGAAGACTCTCTACTTTGCACGGTTATTGCCCATAGGAACCAACACTCTTAATGATGATATTTTTGTTGGCTTCAAATTCTGGGTTAGCTTTTTAAAATTTTCTCCTAAAATTGTGAATGTGGTTGTGACTGCCTCTTTACTACCGCTTGAATATTATTTCCTTACTGGTGTTCTATGAAAGTTGTGTATGGTTACAGCCACTTCATCTGGTACCTCTCTTATAGACTGGAAATCTTTCAAATGGTTCTTTGCATGTCATGATCAAACATATTATTATTATAGTCTCAGGACCAAATCTCTCATCCTCTTATATGTGTATGACTCAGTTTTTGATTTCCCAGTTTAGTGCTGCCTGGTTTAGGGTGGATGTAGTTACTGCATTCAGTAATTGCTCTTTGAATATAAATTTACTTGGCAGAAAGCAGCCCAGAATTCTCCTGTTAACACAGCTCTGACTTGTGTCTTAGTCCTTTTGTGCTTCCAAAGGAGTCTATTAATTCTACCAAACAACCCACCATCTGACTGAAAAAAAAAATCTGTCAAACTAGCTACTTGATTAAGCCATTAGATTGAGATTACATTACATTGTATATTCTGGATTCCAGGCATATTAGCATGTAGATCAGATTCTTGTCTCTAGGTTATTACTAGTTCGATGGATTACCTTATTATAGTGGCCCATGCCATATGTTTGAAATGTGGCTAGGATCTATAGGATAAACAGATATAACTTGGGTAGTACACCTAACAAAACTCTAACTTAATATGCTGATAATGAATAGACTATAGTATGGAGTTGAAGGATGGGAAGCAGAAAAGCTGAGATCTGTCCCAGCTTTGTTGCAACACATCTCTTTTAACTCATCTGGGCTTGAGTTTTCTCATCTGTACAATGAAGGGATTGGACTATAGCTTCTTCTATCTCTGAAAAGTTAAGACTCTACCCTTCAATGGAGATCAGCTGCCCCTTCTTGACTTTGGAAGATAGTGTAGACCTTTAAAGGATCCTTGTTGAGATTTCTATGTCTTTATATCTTTGGTTTCAGAGTATAGTTTTATTCAATCTTATGGCAGAAAACTTTTTTTTTAATGAAATGAACTACCAATCGCCATGAAACAGGGAATACATGATTAATTTGGTGGAATGACATTAACACATTTAGGTTGCTTTGTTCTTCATTATTTTATTCAACAATTAGCTCATAAGACTGCTAAGAGCCTGTGCACCACACAGACACTAACAGTCTCTCTCCAGGTTCTGGTTCCAGGTGAGAGAGAGATCGCCCACCATGAACAAGTTAATCTCTGTGGCCCATTAGGGAGGTGATGGCCTGGGGAACCATTCGCCTGTTGAGTGCACACATCTGGAAAATTCTCCTTGGTGGGGCAAACATACTGCTCTCAATTTTTCATCCACATCAATGAGATGTGAGGAGTGGCTCTTTAGCAAGACACGACCACACAATAACGTAACAAAACCAGCTAACGGCACTTCATTTATTATAGGGCTAAATGCTCATTATTGTTTGTAAAGGATGAATCCATAACCTCTGCAGAGTTATAGTTTATACATGGTTGATTTCCATTTACAAAGAGAGAGAGTCATTGTTTTCTCTGTCAAGCTTTGACTTACAAAACTCCCGTTTTCTTTTAGGCTGGTGTGTGTGTGTGTGTGTTCAAGAAAATGTTTAGCAACTAGATAGGGGAGAAGGGAAATAAAACTTGAAATGTAGTAGGGGAAGCACATTTCAAAAATTCTAAACAAACAAACAAAACCCCCCAAACTGAGGGGGTTTCATGGAAGGTCTTAACAGAAAAGACCCATACCATACGCTTCTTTTTTAATGTGCTTCCTCCAGGAGCAGAAGGAACTGGAAAAACTGGATTTTTCCAACAGGAGTGTGAATCTGGAAATTCTTAAACTAAAATTTATATAATTTCATGCTGCAAAGAGGCACTCTGCTTATGCAATTGAAATAAAAAATAAAGTGCCTACCTGGGTGTTTCCAGAGTAACTGTAAGCAAATAAGACTAATTAGAAGCCTTCACAGTCTCTAATTAAAAGCTAGGAAATAACTCACTCTGCGATTCGAGAATCCCTGGATGTTTGGAAGAGTCACTTCCCCAAGGCCGAAGTCCCTGTTCCATGGAGCATATCATTTTGGAAGCAGGGGATCCAGAGCTTGGTACCCATGGATCTAGCCCTGAAATACACATTTGGGACAATGAGTACAGGAAATAGGGAGGGCAATATTTTAGTACTAGTTGTACTTGGAAAATATCATTTAAAAAGAATGGGAGCTCCCATGGACAAGCAGAGAAGCACTGTCAGTTGAAGTGAGAGGGAAAATTGAGGCACTTTGCTTAAGCTTTGGGGACTTTAAAACACTTAACTTTTTCATGCCCCATGGCCAGATCCTTCTTTGGAATAAAGTTATTATTGGGTGTGGGAACAGTGTGAAATCAAGAAAGGAGAGGGGCATGCAATGGGGAAGGGAGGGAGCAGGAAAGTTCACTTTGCTGAATAAAGAATCTTTTAAAATATAGGTCTGCCACATTCTCTCCCCAATCAGTTTGACTGAAAAGCAGAAATACTACTTTCTTAAACACAGTTCATTTGCAATTTTCCATCACAATATAATGTGGAAAAAATAAGGCTACCTATCAACGTAAGCATATCTGGGGTGAATCTTAGGCAAAAAATGTGGACCTGCAATAATTCAGATGGTGTTTTCTTTCAGTCAGTTTCAAAAATTATGGCTCCATATATTTCCAAAAGTTTCAACATTTTCTTGTATCTCCTTACAGTCAGGCATTCAGAGGTACGTGTTGGTTTTAATAGCTTTGGTAGAAACATGCTGAAATAGGAATGGATATAAAACCCTTTGTCTTTAGGCTAATTTGGTGTGGATTTATAAGGCCTGAGTAAACTGGTAAATTAGTAAATTTCTTAAAATAATACAAATGAATGTAAGACACATAGTAGAACAGCAGATTCAGAAAATAAAAAGGTTAGTATTGTATTCCCATGTTTTGTAAAAGACATCAAGTAAGGCCACCAATACAGGAACCGAGTTCTTTTTTTGTTTTTCCTGTGATGATTTCCTATCAGCTTCATGTTCTTGGAGGGGGCAATGAAAAATGCAAGATGGCCTTTGACTTTTTTTCCTACGTGGTCAGCAGTGGCACTGGCTGGAATCCGGGCTCAGCATTCTCGTAGAGTGTGCAACGTGGATGCCTCTGGCTGGTAGGGAGGATGTGGCAGTTAGCTGATAGTGTGCCGTGTTTGGGAGGGCTCACAGGGTGGGGGAGCAAGCCTCTGTGTCAGGGACTTCCTCTCTGGTCATGCCCTCCTTTTGGCTTGAGCTGGGTCTCAGAGGTTGGCTGCCATTCTTACCCTTAGATGGGGTGGAGGTGGGTCTCAAGCTACCTCAGATAATTAAACAGCAGTTGTGACACTTGGAGCAGTGTTTCTTCTTTTTCTTGGGATGGAAAATGGTGAGGATCGCTTCATCAAAAACGGCTTTGAGACCTTTCTGAGTCAGGGCCGAGCATTCCAAGTAGCACTGTGCTCCAATCTTAAACACAAAAGAGAGAAAGGCATGAGAGGAGAAAAAGAGAGAAAAGCACAGTGGTGTCTGCCCTCTGAGCAGCCAAGTGCTGCTGCTGCTGGTCTCACAAACAGCCTGGGGGATGGTTTGGATCATGTCTTTTTCTTCTGCATTTCAAATTGCATCTGCTATGCTGATTTTTGGTATTTTTATATTTTTTGCTTCCTGATATTAATAATAAACGATTGTGGATTGCTTTTGATAAGCAACAAATTCTGAAAGTGATCCATAACCATTTATTCCTAAATATAAGAATATAAAAAATATAAAAATTAAGAGAGGATTCAAACCAGTGATATGGTTTAAATATATATTGTGAACAACAGGGTATATGATGTTGTTTTTAGTACCTTCTCATTTGTATGCAGAACATGTAAATCTGGTGCAAGTGAAACATATTCCCTTCTGTATATAGTAGGGCAAGGTGTCAACTTGGTTAATAAAGCACATAGAAAGAGAGTGGGTGATATGGTTTTATAGGTCATTCTTGATTAAAATGCTCTTCTGACAAAAGGTATCTCTCGGCAAAGTAATATCTGATTGGTCATATTATTCAGTTTTAAGATACATTAAAAGGCATATTTTTAAGCAGTTAAACTCCAAAACACTAAAAATAAAAATCATAAAATGCACTTACTGACACAGACACCCTCCTTATCAGTATACAGTCTATGTGTATTTAAATGAGGAAATATTTTGTGCTTGCTTAGGGCTTTGTTTCAAAGCTTTTGATGATTTCATATTATGATGTATTTGATAATCACCAGATCCCTATGAGAAATATAAAAATTCAGGCCAGAGCCATAGATTCTCATTTAAAAAATTGCAGGGTAGAGCAGACCAGAAGTTGGTAGTCAGCTTCATGAGATAATTCATGTGAGGAAGACCCAGGGTTTTAATTGCTCCCAAGCTCAATATGAGCTAACAGTTTGATGTGGACCTTTTAATGTTAAGGATATCTGGAGAAATGCTTCTATTATATGCTTTACATTATAAGAATAACTGAAAAATTACAGTGTATTCAGAAGAGGATGGCTGGATGGTGAGCTCCTGGAAACCAACAACAGATAAATGACTAAAACAGGGTAGCAAAATCACATGCCAATTAGGGCCAGTAGCTTATGTAACTGAGTAAAGCAGGACTGGTGCCAGACAACAGGGAGAGGTAGAGTCTGTGGTGGCCTGTGAAGTAAACACCCCCACCAGAGCTGGTAGTCTACTCGGCTTAGGCAACTGTTGCCAGGCAGGAATATTGGTTCATCATTGCCATCTTTGTATTTTTCAAGAGGACTTGGACATTTGGATTTTAGTTAATATTTACCAATTTAAAAACACTCTGTGGGCCAAGCAAGACGCTGATGTGGGATGTCTTTGGCAGCAACCAGCCAGTTTGCAATGTGTGGATTAAAGGGACTGGTGACTTAGCTTAGAATAGAGTGGGAACAGCTCCAGAAGGTGAAATGTATTGTTTAAGGACATCCAACTAGAAAGTAAATGATCTAGACCTAGAACCTGGGTCACTTGATGTGTGTTCTTTTCCTAGTTCCATGATGGAAACTGTGACCCTCGTCACTCAACACTGCCGGAAGTTGGTCAAGCTGACAGTTAATGAAATGAAGCTGCCCACTTGTTTGAAAGTCCACAGATAAGAAAGCTAAGCATGAGGTAAAACTGTTCTGGTGGCATCCAGATATTATGCACTTGCTTTTTTCCTGTATGGTTAATAGTTACTGTATGAGCCAAAGGAAAGTACTCAAAGAAAAGATGTTAGATATTGATAACTTATTTTATGGTTTCGTTTTGACCATGGTCTGGATTAGAATATGGCTTTTTTATATAATTAAAAATAGTTGAATGCAAGAGAGGGATAAAGGATAGAGAAATTTTTCCTAATAATGTTCTGAAATGTCATCTGTTACATTTTGAGATTGTGTTTGGTATTCGATACGAACACATGTGAAAAGCACACTAATCTAGTGAATGTGTCAACTGAATGAGTGCTTGTAATGTGCTGGCTGTTGTCAGTCATCCTGAAAAAGTACACAGAAAGCACTGTGGGGCTGTTCTATCTGGAATACCTCCCCACTAATGATCACAAGCCTCAGTTGATTCTGGAAATTACAGGAGAGCTGGGCTGATCTGGGCTCACACGTGGAGTTCTGGACTCTCTGGTCCTGCAAGATGGGCGAGCACACTCTCTCCTCCGCCTGTCCCCTCTCCCCACCCCCTCATTCCCCCACCCCACCTCAGCCTCCCCCTCCCCTGCCCTCCACCCCACAGTGCCGCTGACAGAGTGTCAGAGTTTGTCTTTTGATGGTGCAGGAGGAGTCCAAACTTGTCTTTCCCAATTCAGACATTTCTGAAGATAATGAAACAGCAGATCAAGGCATTATTGTGTAACTGGGTTAATATAACATTATTTTGTACTGATAGTTCCAGGAAAAGTAGCAAACAGATTTTGGGTGTGATTTGGGAAATATGTGTGAGAACCAGAACCCAGTTGTGAGGTGAGTATTGTTAACCATTGTTCAGGGGCTCTGAGGGTCAGAGAGGAGAATTTATTCAGGTTCAGGGAAAAGGCACAGCCATGTTATAGGGACTGCTGAAGAAAAAATGTGTGTCCTCAAAGATGCAAAATGGAAAACCATCCCAAGGAAATACAGCCTCTCTTACAGCAGCAACTTCATCTGCCTTTTGGAGCAAAGTGATCTACACAGTCAAATATTTAGAACACATCTGTAAGCGCTCAGGATTCACAGATCTTTGTTTAGTTACACATGCTAGCAATCTGGGACATGCTTTACCAAAATGATATGTTTTCAAGAACAAACTAGAGATTGAGAAATGTAAACTGAGAGAACACTTCCCTGCTAACTTTATAATAGCTAAAACTTATTGTCTCAAATGCTGGGACATTTTTCAGAGGTGTAGAGAACATTTTGAGTCCGACAAGAAGAAATTAGAAAACAGGCAAACAAATTCACAATGGCCAATCAAGTGGAAGAAAACCTAGTATTTCTTCCAGATGGTCCTCACGGAGGTGGGACATGTTCTAGAACAAGATAAGGTATAACTGGAAAGAGTAAAGGTGGAGAGGTCTTCCCAGCTGCAGACATGTCTGAGAGGACACAGTTTCAACACACAGTTTCTAGCTTGCTGAGCTAGATCTCATGGTACATTGACTCATTCAATCAGGAGGTAAGTCTATCACCATTCTCCTTTGCAGCTCAGATAACTGATGTCCAGAGAGGTTAGGTAACCTCTCTAAGCCCACACAACTAAGAAAATGGCAGAGATTTGAATTTGTCTGTCTCTTGAGCCAGAGTCTTAACCATTCTGTTATTCTCTCTCTAGCAAGTGTAAAGAAATATGTTTGAAAGAACAAAACTAATGAACAAATGGAGATGCTGTTATGGGCTGAGTGACGGTAGTGAGAAAAGAAGAGAAGGAAAAGTAAGGCAGTTCCTGAAAATGGAGAGAAGACATGTCAGTAGAATGAACAGAGTGGGCTTGTATCTTAAGGAATGGCTAGTAGCAGAGAAGTTCCTTATTTCTTATTTAAGAACTAGGGAGGGTACACGCAGCAAGAGGGCAACTTGAGAGCCAAGCAAAATAAAAGGAGCCAAATGGCTTGTGAGAGAATTTCCATCTCAACAAATCAGCATTATGACCAAATTGCTGAAAGAGGAGAAGGGTTTCCAGGCGGCATGCATTTGTTGCTGATGTTTTTTTCAAGAACTGGCAGAATTTGCCCATCCAAGGGTGGATAATGTGAGTGTACTGCTTGAGTGTAGGTTATTATGGAGTGGTGGGGACTGTGGCTTACTGAAGGGTATATACGTTGTTTAAAAGACTGTTGAAAAGTTGCAGTTGATGAGGAAATGCTGGATAGTGCTGCCGGATGTACTGATTTTTTTAAAAGAAGCTAGAAATGTGTATATTTACATAAGGTTTCCAAATTGTTCAATGTTGACCACTAAATCACATCAAAAATACCTGTGTGTGTTGATCAAAACATTTGTGGGTGAAATTTGGCCCATTAGTTGCATTTATTGGTCTCCCTATCTGGAATTTCGTCTCCCCAGTCCCCTAACTTTGTCCACTTGACAAACCTGTTCCTATCCTGTAAACCTGGCTCAGCTCTCAACTACTCCAACCCTCTGAGTCCTCCCCTGAATGTGTCCATCACTCTCTCCTCTCTGTTACCTCAGCCCTTTGCGCACCTTTCTGTTGTATTTGTTCAGTTGGTGTACTTTTGTTTGTCTATCTCTCTCATCTTCTGGCCTGTGGGTCTCTTGAGGGCGGGGGCCATCTCTCTCCCACCTCTGTAGCCCAGACCCCAGTGGTGAAGTGACTGATTTCTAATGACCATGGGAGAAAGAGAAAATGGCCGGCACACAAAACAAGGAAGGTAATGGTGACTCTTGCAGTCAGGGGGAGGGAGGGTACAAAAGACTCCATGAGCATTGATGACAGGATTTTTGCTGCAGTTTTGCTGCTTTAAACCCCACTGGTTCAAGTTAAAAATCCAGGGGGAAACAGGTGCTAAGACAAAGAGTGAGAACAGCAATAAAAAAGGCACAGTGTGAAGAAGATGGCAGGAGAGGCCCCAAAGAAGCCAAAGACCAAAAAAGGAAAGATGGTCAGGTGTTTTATCAAGAAATACCTTAGGAAGTCTGAGCTTAGAAAATCATGTTTAGGTTGTATCCAATGGAATTGGGAAAGAGAATGCACAAAAGTATCCTCTTAGAGCTAAAGTGACACATATTAGGTATCAGTTATTGCCAAATAAGTCCAGCGGCAGTATGGACATACACAAATGAGAAAAGCATGGGAAAAGTAGGCTGAAGATTAAAAAATACAATAATGAAGAGAAGAGGGAGGATAAAACAAGTAAAGGGATAACAATGAATATTTATTATAAATTGATATAAAACATTTACGTAAATATAGTTGACTTTGGAGTGTAAAGAACTGGAAATATGTACAATATGAAAATGTCCTTTATAAATAAAATGCCCTTTGAGACCAAAAAGAGATGATAGATAAAAAATGTTTAGGAAATTGAAAAGTACTGAACAAAAAGATATAAAAAATCTGAACTTGCAAAGCCTTTAAACTATGGGGAGAACATACACATTAAACTATGGGGCTTCAGTCTATAAACAAAGAAGCCCCAAACCTAAGCGTTTCTTTTCAGATTATAGGAGGGAAGCGGAAGAGCGTGGTGGTTAAAGCACAGTGTCATATCCTGGCTCTGCCACTTTCAAGCGGTGTGACTTTAGCCTCTCTGAGCCTCAGTTTCCTCTAGGAAAGTGGAGGTGATAATATATACACTTCAGGGGGTTGCTGTGAGGATTAATTAAGACAAAGCATGTAAAGCACTTGGCATGAAACCCAGCCCACTGCAAACATGCCATAAATGTTAGCTGTTATTATAAACTACTTGACAGGAAAGTCAGGGAGCAGAGAAACTTAAAGCATCTCTATAATTACATGAATTGTGATGAAACAAGTTTAACTCTTGCTTGGTTTTCTTCTAAATTGGATTTTGTAAGCTAAACATGATTCTCTCAGTATCTGAGAGCAGTTGCTAGGAGAAACTGGCAAAAGGCAATGAAGTGGTGAACTCAGCCATTGTTCCTAAAATAAATATGAAACGAGATGGGAGGCTTTGGAACAACTTCTCAGAGGGAAGAAACGACTTCCCAAATGAGAAGTCAATCTAGGACACTGACAGGATGGTGGTGGGAGAGAGGCCAGAAGCAAGAGACACAGAAAACAAGCTCCTGCAAAAAGGAGGCCTCCGGGACCTCCTTTTTGTGAAAAACATCTAGCTGGGAATCACATACAATCATTTATGGAGCTATGTATTTTCATACCTTAGGGAGAGAATGGAAGCTGGATGTATGAAGAAAAGGTAGAAGAACCTGTAGATGTATGCCCATCTTATAGGAGGAAAAACAAATGGCTGGAGGAGAGTTTACTCAAGGTCAGGTGCATGGGGATGACGTCCACAGAGCTGGCTTAGAGTTATTTTACTGTGTTATTATCAGCTGTATGAATCAAACGTGTTCATATCCCTAAGATTCTGTTCCCTCACCTGTAAGAGGAGACCAGGACTACGTGCCTAAGAGGGAGAGCATGAGGCTGAAATAGACAGAGCTTGTAAAGTGCTTAGTGAGAACGCAATGGATGGCTCACACTGCTGGTTCTGACGTTACTATCCACAGAAGTAGGAAGCGTTAACTTGCTCAAATATTTGTAAGATGTTCTCATATATTGCATCCATAAAACATAACTTTAACCCATTTCTATTCGAGTGTATCACTTAATTTTGTTGCCTATAAGAAAGTTTTAATAAGAGAAATGCATGCATTTTTATTCACAAAGAATTGGTAGTTAATGTTATTCTTGACCTATTTAAAACAGGGACCCCTAACTCTGCCCCAAGGCATACATTTGCAGTGTTAGTTACTTTAGAAAGTAAAAGAGAAATTTCTGAAACCTCTGGCAGGGCTTGATGGGTTTGTGACTAAATCAGTGAGGAGGTTATGGAAATATGATTTATAAACCTCCTCTTGCATATGGTACCTCATCCTCTTGTGTTCATTTTAGTGTCTGCCTTTGTACACATCTTGGTGGTAAACGGGAGACAAAGACTTGGTCTGAATCATTTGCCCAACAAAGTCACTGTTAAGCTTTTAGGAATGAAGAAAGGTCTGTGGAAACTGTTCCAGCTGTGAGCAAGTAGCTATTATCTGTCGAATAGCCACTTGGATTCTCCAACTAGTTACCTTTTGGTCTATGTTAATCTTTTAAGATGCTGTTTGTGACATAATCCAGCCTCTCTAAGTGGCTATTCATTATAGGGTGAGAAATACTGAACAAATATAACCCTGCCAGATGCAAATCTCTCCCAGGAAAATCACAAAATGCCTTTTATGAAGTCATTTAAATGAGTCACATGGATAGTAAGCAGTGAAATTTACAAATATATATCTAATGATTCCCATTATTCATACTTAATATGGCAAATGGATAATTTTAGAGGTTGCTAAATCAAATAAGTGCTTCAGCTGTTTAAATTCACCAAGTTTCTTAATGAAAAACAGACAGTGCTGGCTGACAAGAATGCTAACCAAATGGTCCCTTCCAGCCTGACTAGAATAGAGGGGAGAGTGTAAAGCAGAGAGATGAGTCTGAACACATTGTATTTTAAAGCAAAAGCCGATGTGGTTCTTCCATTCCAAAGCATACAGCAAACTCTTCTCTCAGCATCCATTTAAAATGAAATTCAAATCAGTACCGCTTTTGCAAGCTTCACACCATGCTCATAAGTGAGAGGTTTCTCTTTCATATACAGCAAACGGGCCAAGGTTTTAGGGTCATCTCGGAGATCGATCTGGCAAAAAACACACATGTGATACACTTATTTATTTTTTCAGGCCTCACCAGATGTTCAAAACTGTGACATAATAGAGATGTTTTTCCCCTTGACACCTATGAATTTTCTTTAAGGAAGCACATACACATGGCCATATTATGTCTAAAAATTAGAGTGAGTTCTTTGTAAATGTATACACCAGGCTTTCCTTATAGTTTCCCCTTCAAAGCTATTACCCTGGGAGCTGATTCAAATGATTCTGTAGCTGTTTCAAATGTTTTTGAAATTTCCTGTTTATTTCTAGGTCCCATTTATAGGATATACAAAATAATCAATTATTTCTAGGTCCCACTTATAGGATATACAAAATAATCAATTATTTCTAGGTCCCACTTATAGGATATACAAAATAATCAATCAGTCTTACTACTGTACGGTGATGTCTCATTTGATCCCTGGTTATACTACTCATTATTTAATAGTTTATTTCCTGGCTCTGAATATATATATATATATATATATATATATATATATATATATATATATATATATATATATATATATATATATATATTTTTTTTTGGTGGTGGTGTGGGGACAGTTTCCAAACCAAATCTTAACCCTCAAAGGGATGAAGATTTGCCACCTGTGAGGATATTCTAACAAATGTGCTTCAGGCTCTGAAGGCAAGTCCTAAAAAGGAATTTCCAAAGGGCTTGCTCAAGGAATAAGCATTAATCTTTTCAAAGGCAGAACTACTTCGAAAATAGCATCTGTGTTTGGATTAGGGTTGATAATTTAATTAAATATTTAAGTTGCTTTAAAATCTCACTGTGTGTGTGAACACATGCATACATACATGGGTGTAAATGTGGGCACATAAAGGCTTGTGTTTTAAAGGAAAAATAATGTATTCATATATTAGGGTCCCGTAAGCACATTTCTCAGCTTTACTAATTTGTGTGTGGGGGCATTTTTTTTTTGGCCTTAATTTTTCAACTTAGTGCCCACCAGTTATAAAAAGGATTCAAATCATACAAAGATGTTGACCTGTCCCATCACATATTTTCCCACCAAATGGTCAAACACTATCATCTGGAGTTAAGGCAAAAGATTTCATTTAAACAAACTAATAATTATCTTTCAGAGCAGAAGCATTAACTGTATTCTGATTTATGGATGTATTAATTATCTGTCCATACACTCTCTAGGAAATATTTTCCTTTCTTTTACTTTTTAAAAAATTTCTCTTTGTGAAGCACAATGTAAAATGAGAGATAGAAAGCAGCAGCATATGAAACAGATAATAAAGCTCTTTGGTATCATTACATTTCCATATGTCTTTGGGATAGTAATTTGGGTTTTAACATAGCAAAGAACAAAATCTATTTAAAACTATAAAAAGCTGGAACAATCTTTAATACATTTGTGCAACTGGCTTATTGCTGGAGATTCAAACTATGGAACTTTATTAGCTTTCAAAACACTTTAAAGGCTTTTACAATCACAGCTTTATCTGGTATATATCTGTTTTAATTTTTTTTAAGATCTGAGAGATCGGGGGCTTAAAGGGAATAGACAATGAATTTCTGTCTTCCTTTTCAAGGGCTGTTCCTGAAGGGTTTTTGTCATAATGAGCCTGTTCTGATTGCTGCAGTCATTTTGACATTCACACCTATTTTGTGACTTTCAAACAATCATGGATTTTAGATATAAAAAATATTAGATAATAAGTGTAATTGACATCTGCGCCTCATTCCTCTGGCTCAGGACTGGAGAAGTTGTCTATTTAAAAAATTACTTTGTTAGTTAAAAGCAAAAAGCGGAGAGATTAATTTTTAAAGGCCCCATCAGAACTTCCTGTTTCGTATTAAATAGCTTTATTGTCTTTTCAACCATGGGCTAAACAATCATTCAGTTCTTAATAAAGGCTGTTCATAGGATTAATGTATCTGAGACACTCTTCTATAGTGTTTGATAGAATAGGACGTTCAGGAGTTGCGAAAGGGTCTTTTCTTTTTCACAAACCCTCCACCGACCGACCCTCCCTGCCATGCCCGCCTTCGAACCTGGGTCCCTATGAGGACGTAAGGCACGTGAGGCATGCAGTCCTTCAGCTCCGGGACCCACTCCTCCTGGACGTTGTGATAAGAGGCAGGATTTACGACGGAGAAGCAGATCAAAAACACATCCGTGTTGGGGTAGGAGAGCGGCCTCAGCTGGTTGTAATCCTCCTGCGGGAAGAGCAAAGAGTTTGTGCGTTTGTACAGCCGGGGTGAGGTGTGGCCACGTGGTTCCAGGGAGTGCCTCGGGAAAGACTCCACCGCCGTGCCCTTCGACCCCATTCCTTTCCTGACCCTGGAATCTGGTGGTTCCCTATATTACAAGAAGGAAAGGAGCCATCAATCCGGAAAACACCTGTTTGTTCTGTATAAAGATTATGAATTGCCTCTGTTTAAGATGAACTATAAAAAAAAAAACCTAAAAAAATTTTTTTTTCGGTACGCGGGCCTTTCACTGCTGTGGCCTCTCCTGTTGTGGAGCACAGGCTCTGGACGCGCAGGCTCAGCGGCCATGGCTCACGGGCCCAGCCGCTCCGTGGCATGTGGGATCTTCCAGAACCGGGGCACCAACCCCTGTCCCCTGCATCTGCAGGCGGACTCTCAACCACTGCGCCACCAGGGAAGCCCTAAAATTTTTTTGAAAATAGCTTTAGTGAGGTAATTTACATACCATGAAGTTCATCCATTTAATGTGTATAACTCAGAAAGAATGATTGCAATTCTCCTGTCCCTTGGGAATTGTGTTGTATTGAATATGGATTTAAATTACTGGGCCATTGGCCAAGGCACAGAAATTCTCTCCTTATATAATTAAAAAAATTGCATTGAAATTTAATTTAGAATAAGCTAACTCGAATGCAAAGCAGAGTTGTTTCCAAGGCATACACCACAATATTTGAAGAAATATATTGTCTGAGGGTTTAGAGTTAAGAATTTGGGGATTTGTTTCTAAATCTACCTAAAAGCCATACTGTGGCCTAATAAATAAAATGCTAGATTAATGACTTTTCCCCAAAGACTTTTCAGACCAGAATATGCTCTAGTTGAAGAGTTCCTGTTTGCATAAGATGTTTATGTATATGCTGTTTTAGTGGGAGATGACAGAGACAAAGAAAAACATTGGATCATCTCAACTTTGGGAAAATGTCAGCAAGTACCTTTTATTGTATGTAAAATGTTTTAGGAGGTTCCGAGGTAAAATCTGCTATTTCATTAGAAGGTTTAATCTATTTTCATAGAATTTGGTGACACATAAGCCCAAAGTAACTTTATGTGTGTGTATACTTTACATGTATATACTATGTATACACACATGTTCTCACATACCACAATATGACAAAATGTTCATACACATTATGTGTAATTTATATACATATACACACTACATACAGGCACACATTATACATACATACATAGGTGCAATCAAATCTATATGTTCACACTTATACATGTGTACATAGACATGGGCAACATATCAATTCATTTATTAGGGTCTGTCCTTACTACTCTTCCTAACACTTAAAAAAGTTACAAAATTTATATATGCTCTTTGGAAAAATTTAAACATTACGGAAGTACATAGAGTAGAAGTAAAACTTTGTTCCCATCCTGCACTTGATCTCTAAGAGTTTTTCCTCTCTTCCCAGAGGAAGCAGCTATATAACAGTATCCTTCTGAACTTTTAATATTTATTTACGTATATAACATACACATGTTTATTTTAAAAAGGAATTGATTATATAGCTCATATTGTTGTGACACTTGTTTTTTTCAACTTAATAGGTCATGGATATTTAAAAATATTGACCTCACTATCTTTCTGTTGACCCTAATAGTGTCTTTATAAAAAGGGGGTGCACACAGCTACGTACATGTATGCCCCTTCCAAGGGGAGGAAGCCCCTTGGAATGTCAAGGGTGGTCATCTCTGGTTGGTAGCCATGCATTTATCTATCATTTACTCAAGGTGCCCAGCACACAGAGACTCAGTATGCATGGCTGGCACTATTACTGCTTCTAATACTAGCAAAATCTTAGCAGAATTCAATGCAAGCTGGCAAGGATGATGAAAAATCCTAAAATCCTAAAAAGTGAACTAAAAGAACACACAAAAATATCAGTCATTGTGGTTGAGTACATTGCTTAAAAACTGATTGGGCCAGGCCTACAATTGTATCTCAGTCAAGTTGTGCCCATGGCTATGTGTGTGTGTGTGTGTTTGCCTGTGTGCCGGGGGTGGGAGTGTGGGAGGGGACAGCTTGTCTCTTGTCAGTGACTCTTCCTCTTTCCACAGCTAGCCCTGAAAGCCAAATCTGTCCCACAGTCTCTCTGCCTCTCTCCTTTCTCTCTGGGACTTTCTCTCTCACAGTAGCTGTGAAGCCCACAAGCCAAGAACCCTCCTTCCCAGCCCATAATCTACAGCTGTTCATGATACCACCTGCTCCCTGCCACTTCATCCTCTCATCTGCATTGTCATAAATGGAGTAGGGGCCGTGCTTTTTTTTTCTCATGCCCCACTTGTACTCTGTCCATAGCAAATATTCCATAAATGCTGTTGACTGATTTTGATGACACCCGGTCTGCAGTGACCTGCAGATGAACACATGGTTTTTCTGTCTATCATTTACTGCAGTAGTTTTCATTAGAATCATCCAGGGAGCTTGAAAAACATCCTGATGCCCTGCTAACCAACTACCTGCCTCTACCTTCGCTACTCTGGGACCAGTGAAATCAGAATCTCTGGAGAGTGGGCTTGGGTATCTGGGTATTCTGATTTCATTGGTCTGAGGTTGGTGTGGAGTTGAGAACAACTGATTTACATCATCTTCACTGTCAACAGAGGATGTATCAGGGCCTTATGACTAAGGGCCAGGCACTCTTTCAAGCTCTTACATGCATTATCTAGTTGAATCCTCACACTAGCACTGAAAAGATGGTACCGTCAACATCTGAGTTTCATAGAAGAGGAAGTTAAGGTTTAGAGAAATTCAGCACTGGACCAATGTTACAGAGCTATGAAGCACCAGGATGGGGGTATTTAGCCTGAATCCAGCTCTAGCTCTTAATTGTGACCACACGATTTGCTTCAGCCCGGAATTTTAAGGGACAGATTAAGCATTTTCTTGAAAAGTCAGTTATCCAGGAATCTTAATATGGATTCATGCTTTACCCAAGGATCTAGGAAAAGAAATGTTAGAGACCATGGGGTGGGTATAGTATCTATTTCTACAGAGCTATAGAGAGGCGTATCTCTAGGCCTGCATCTACCAGAAATTACCACCAGATGGCAGCAGACACTGTATATTTAAAACCTCAAAGCTTAAAAAAGCACAAATGAGAGAAATGTCAGAACTAGATAAGTTGGGTCACAACTAGATAAGCAAATAACTGGTAGTCTGAAAAGATCATGTTTACTTGATTCTTTACCTAGAAGCTCTCAAAGGAATTCTGCTCACATTATGGAAAAGTTAGGAAGACCCCTGGTTGCCGGATTAACTGTAGGTGGGTAGGTGAAAAGAGTTTGGTTTTTCAATAATTTACCCTCCTGGTAGGTCCAGCTGAGTGACTTCTGACTGTGTCCTTCATTGGGCTTTATCCTGCTCTGTATTCTGGATCTCTCTTCTGTGGAAACCTTAGTCCTGCTGTATAATTCCATTTAAAAAGATTTATTAATTGCCTACTGAATGTCTAGCATACAGCATTCAAGATGCTATATGAACTATATAAGGTGAAAAGAATTGGCAAGCTAGTGGGGGAAAAAATGAAAATATGGGAAACCATTCGATTTATGTGAAAATGAGACAGGTGAAGTTTCTCTTGCTTTTAGTAAGCTCTCTGATAATAGAATAATGTAGAATAGTTATTTGACTGAATTGGGAAAATACAATTTCAAGGCTGGAAGAGGTCTTAGAGGTCAGTTAGTGCAGTGGCTCCCAAAGTAGGGTCCCGACCCGCAGCATGGGCATCACCTGCGAGCTTGTTAGGGATGCACATTCCCCGGTGCCACCCAGCCTTCCTGAAGCTGAGGCTCTGGGGGAGGAGTTGCTCCACCTGTGTCCTAACAAGTTCTCCAGGTGACTGTCATAGCTCAAGTCTAGACACTGAATGATTTAATCAGGACTACAGAGCAAACGTACCTCTAAAGAAGGCTCACACCTAGGCTGGTCGGGCTCGTTTCAGCCCCCATTTGCCACTGGCTGCAGCTATGACACACGGCAGTGGGTTCAGGATTAATAAAAGTATGTATATGTATAACTGATTAAATTTGTTATAAAGCAAAAAATTTAAAAATAAATAAATAAATAAATAAATAAATTTTTAAAAAAAAGTATAGCTGGTTAACTAAATCAAATAATATTCATAGTAAAAATCCATGTTACAGAAAAGTATTTTATGATATAGGGAAATGCTCATAACATAGAATTAATTTGAAAGATGTTTTGAAACAGATTATAGAGTTTGATCTATTTTTGAGGAATAGAGAGTATGTGAAGGTCACCATGAGACTTGTGCATACATGTGTTTCCAACCACTGTTAGCGTTGATCTTTGAAAATATTATTTTAGGCAATTCGCCCCAAAATTATATTTAAATTATGTAATTACTCTTTAATCAGAAAAAACCCAATAAATGCTCTATTGGGGGTGATTTAAAAAAAAAAAAAAGTAAGTGTCCCCTCAGACTGAGGCCTGGGTGCTGGGAGTTTGGGGGACTTGAATTTGTACCAGCTGATAACTCGGGTGATTTTGTTTTTGCAGTGGGGCACGTTTTGGGTCTTGGTTGGATGCGTACATGTTGAGATGATATAAAGGGGCTCTGAGGATTGGGTCAGTGGTTTATTTTGTGTTTGAGGCCCCTTCCAATGTTGAAACCGAGAATGGAAGACTATAAGAGTGACTCAAAGGGGGCTTCAAGGGCTAAAGTGGACAAAGAGGCCGGGGAGGGGATGGGGGTGGAGGGAAGGGTGGGATTTGGGCAAGGTAGGCTTTTGAGTGCTTTCCACCCAACTTCACTCCAAAGGCAGGAGAGTGTTTGGTCTGAAGGCAATCTGGTGTTCTGGGGTAACTATGGGTGATTATCAAACAAGAAAAGTTCAGGGACAGCCTCAGCCTCAGCCTCAGACAGGCTGAACACCTTGGGCTCAAAATATGCCTGGAATAGCCGCATCATGATGGCACAGGTGGTGAGCAAGTGAAATCATTAGACCAGCCCTTCTCAAACTTTATGCATATTTGAATCACCTGGGGATCTTGTTCAAATGCAGATTCTTATTCAGCAGCGGGCCTGGGATGAAGTCTGAGAATTTGCATTTGTAACCGGTTTCCAGGTGGTGCTGATACTGCTGGTCCGGGGACCACACTTTGAGAGGCTAGGAGCGTTGCACGGAGCATCCCCTCCACCACTCCCCACCCCCATACCTATGTTAAATTGGAAATGGAATTCTGCTTCCAAGCCCTGTTGGTTTAATGGTATTTACCCCAGATTTTCAACACATTCTCACTTTCATATTCTCCCATAAGTACACTCATATCTGTCAGGCTTGGTTTGGAAAATGTGGACAGCACACATAGGGCAGGAGTGCAGCATAGTGTTTAAGAACATGGGCTAGGGAGACATTCTCTGGGTTCAAATCCAGATGGCCTATTGGGTCAGCCGATAGCAAGGAGGAAGGCTCCTGTCCTTCCAGGTTGGCCCTGGGTTGGCATTAATGAACCCCAGGTGTACTTGCCTCCCTGCCTGGTCCTTATGTCTCTCTCTTCAGCCCTTGCGGGGGCAGGGGGCAGGGAGAGGGGAGGAGAAGGGTTTCGGAATCCAGGACAGGTGAAGACGCGTGGTGTGCAGCCCTGGCTGAGTGAGGGGTACAGCTGATGGCCTTCCTGCTTCCCGACTTTGGTGGTCACCGGTGACAGCTGGGCTGCTGTGGTTTCTCAGTGACAGACACCATTCTGTGCTCGACCGCCAGCAGACGGCCCCCGATCCAGCAGTGCTCGTGTGCAGAGAACTCAGGGGTTTATCCTGCGGAGAAGCCAGGCTCCTGACACCAGGAGATTCTCATTCCTCCCTGGTTCTGCTGCTAATCGCCACTTTTGCAAATGTTGCTTTTGAGATACGTCCATCCTGGAGTTTGGCCTGAGAGGCCACAATCACAGCGGGGTTTTACCCACATTGCTCCTGGAGGCCAGGGCCCACGAGAGAAAGAGACAAGGTGTCTTAGTACCGGGACTGGTTCCAGTCTAGGTGGTCGGCTGAGGGGTGGGAGGATGCCTGGTTCAAGGCCGTGACCTGGGAAACGCCCCTCTCCCACTTTGGCATTCCTTAGCCGGCCAGTGCCCAGGCTTGCGGCGGTATCCCCCCCACAGCTTCCTGCTCTCCCTCGTGACACGCTCTAAAGAAACTGGCCTGCAAGCACATCGTTTAAAAGTCGGCTCTCAGACTCTGTATTCAAGCCAAAGATCTGAGCTCTAGAAATCCCTTTCAGAGAGACTCTCCATAATGCACTTAGGAGGGGCAAGAGTCGCACAGGCTGGGTTGGCAGGACCTAAATAGATCTGGTTTATAGACCAGGCCTTACTGCCTCCCCAGTGTGAGCTGAGAGGGTAACATGCCGAGTCACCCTGTACAAAACCCCCTCACTTCATTGTCTAACCGACTGTTTGGAATTCTACCCAGCAGATGAACCAGAGTTCTGAAGGCTCTTTGTCTTCAAAAGACTCCACTCAAAGTCCAAGTATCAGTTTGTTTCAGGGGCTTGGGGAGAGAGCTAATGTTTAATAGCAGCTGCCACGTGCTGGCAGTGTTTGCACGTGACTTCATTATAACCTGCCTTCAGCAGATGCTTGGCTGGCTCGTGCAGTGCTGCAAGCGTGTCTCAGGCGAGGCTGGCGGGGCTACAGTGATGCCTGAGGTGACTAGGTGGCGAAGTGGAGGGAAACAGGTCGAATGATTTTGTCCAGGGCTGACTTTGAGGGTAGAAATAACGAGTTCCTATCAGTTTATCTTTCCGAACACATGTGCTTCTTGAAGTTGTTTTTGTTAACTCTGAGCCACAGTTAGCTCAGGACAAAGATGAGGGGCACTGCTCCTTGATTTGTTCATGTGAGAAAATCTAATTATTCACAGCAAGATGGAACCCTATAGCCAGGTTCAGAGACTTATTTCTTTTTTTGTGGCTCAGGGATTAATCAATTGGTTTTAAGATCGCCATACTTCCTTGTTAGTAACTCTCACCAGATGAGTAATTTTGAATTAGTTATAGATCTTCCTTGGCCATGTGACCTCATCAACATTTGTTAGAATATAACTGCGGAGGCTAGGTTATCCTCCCTGAGGCTGGGAATGGAAATGTTGGGACAGTGCTTCTAAATTAAATTTGTCACAAAGCCTTATTGGCAGAGTCCTAGAACCATGGGAATCAACATGGGTAATGGTTATTTTCCACCACGTCCTCCTAACATTAGGAACAATGTTGCAACCACCAACGACTCCGAGGGTCATGATTCTTACATTTTAATGTGCATACGAATCACCTGGAGATCTTCTTCAAATGCATTTTCAGATTCAGTAGGCTGGGGACGGAGCCTGAGATTCTGCATTTTTCATAAGGTCCCTGGCAATGCTGCTGGTTGGTGGACCAGACTCTGAGTGGTAAGGTTCTAGAACCGTGGTTCTCAAAGTATGGTATACAGACCAGCAGCAGCATCACTGGGAAACCTGTCAGAAATGTAAGTATTAATACTTAGGCACCATCCCAGACGTATAGAATCAGCAACACTGTAGGTGGGGCCCAGTGACTGGGTTTTAACAAGCCCTACAGGTGATTCTGATCCCTGCTCAAGCTTGAGAACCACTGTTCCACAAAATGAATTATTCATAGGTGTCATCCTTCAGTGGAATGCATTCCAATACCTAACAGTCCTTTACTGCTGAGAGGTCTCCCTTAGGTCTAGCCTCAAATTGTTTTGCTTAATTATTCCAGTTCTTTTAGGCATTCTCAAGGTCATTTTTAAAGGTCCTAATCATCGCATTGTAGTCCTATAAGGAGCTTTAAGATGTGTTCTGATTGCTTTTCCCCATGCTTTACATTCCCCTATGAACCTTGTCCACCTCTGGGCTTTCGAAGTAGCTGGAGGAAAGCATTAAAGTGAAAGTTAAATTGAAGAAATATCTGTAACCCATTTGTTGTTATATTCTATCGGTGCTCATCACTTTCTTCTGTGTCAGAGATTTGGGTCAATTTGGAGTTTAAAGGTATTTTTTCCTCTGCCTTAGAGTCTCAACTCCTATACTAGTATTATTAAATTTTTCTAAGGACAGAGCAGTGGGAAAGAATAATTAAACTGCTTTTATGCAGTTTTATTGGATTCAAAATTAAATAGAGGCCAGGGAGGCTGTTCTGGGGGCAATTAACGCACAGAAGCAAACAATTGTGGTGGATTGCTATAGAACTGGGGAGAACTGGGTGGGCACAAGGGGCACAGAGAACATTTTTAGAAGGCAAGGGAAACAGAAAGAGGTTTCAGAATCAGGCAATAATCCTTGCTGTATTGAATTTTTCAAACTGGATTACATTAGTAAAATATGATTATGGAGGAAAAGGGTGTAAACTCTTTTTTCAGGCTGTGAGTCCCTGATGGATGGGGACACCCCAATGACTGTGTGATTGAATGAGGGTAGGCAACTCTAGCCCGAAGAGTAAGCTCCCTCTATTGCTGGAATGATTTCTGGTGGAGGGGCAGTCAAGCATGAGCTGCACTGAAGCCCTGTACCTTAGCTCAAAAGATCCAAATCACCTTTACAATCTGGTCATCTGTGGGCATCCTTTTCTAGTCGTGTGTCTCGGTATTGATGTGAGAGGTCTCCTCCACTCTCCAGTTCCTGAGAGTAGTTGGCTAAAACACCCATCAGCCAGCGAGGGGAAACTGGAGGCTTTTAGGAGCCTTGAGTCTGGTGCTAGATTTTCCAAGTTCTCCATTGCCTGGGCCTGTCCAACATCTGACTTTGATGTTCCACAGACATTTATACAGTGGTTCTTGCAAATGCACACAGAAATCCTAAAGAGAATTTTATTTATTATGATTTTGTTTTTTTAGTATAGAGGTATCAAATTGAGCAAAAAGACATATCTCCAGATAATTGTGAAAAAAATCTAGACAAATGCATAACTACAAATAACAATTACCAGGAAACTCACAGTGGGAATAAGCATGGTCTAATGTTCGCTCCAAAGGACTTAAGATGTGTGAATTTGGACAGACTGGACAACCCGCTGATTTTGACCTAAATAAATGACCCAGGATGTATGGTACCAAAATCTCTGTCAAAGAAATTGGGCCATAACCATCAGTTGCTTAACCACTTCCCCTGTAGCCCATGAACTTGTAACATTAGAAGCTTTTTTGTAGTGGAGTGTGGGATGCAAGGAAAAAAAGATAAAGTGGCATTTTCACCCAAGCAGAGCATGTGCTAACTGATTAAGCACTGAGGGTTCCAGTCTATTGCCTTATTGTTATTGTTTGGCCAGGTTCTCCAACTTGAAGAAATATTTCTGACAGAATGAGCATATTTCAGGAATCTTGGAGAATTTAGAGTTAATCCCAGTTATTCAGGGGTTGACCCTCACTTTGGGAAAACATCCAGGATCCTGGATTTTCTTCCTTCTAACACTTAATCCATCTTCTTCCTACTCCTTGATCCCCATCCCCTATCTCTTTTTGTACCTTTCCACAGCTTGTTAGGCAATTCAAATAAAGAGCAGGCAAAGAATATAACATGAAAAAAAATAATGGGTGAAACTAAAATTTATGAAATTGACTCAGTAATCCTGGATCTGGAATTGGTATGGGTAGGAAGAAATTGGAACTCTTGGCCAAATATGTTATTTTGGTTAGTGATGGTCATCAATCAATAAATGAATGGTTATTTGCCTATCAACACCTTGAATCCTACAATGATTTAGTTTTTTGTAATTAAAAATATTTTTAAGATATTCAAAATATTTTGGTTGTCATTTAGATAGACAATAAATTTGCCCCAAGTGATCAGAGGAGGTAATATCTGTACCATTAGTCCCCATATGCCTAGCCAAATGGATCATTCTTCCTGCCCCGGCCCCCCAAACTCTTAATGAATCAAGGTAAGAAAAATGTACCTGTCCTGCGGTGTCATACAGTCCGAGCAAGTGTTGCTTGCCTCCCACTGTCACAGTAACTAGGGGAGAAGAGAAAAAAGGAAAGTCTGTAAATGCAAGCTTCAATCAGGAGTCTTCACGTTTCTCTATGCCAGCATCTCCTTGGGCAGCAAAGACAAGCATATGCCTCCCCCGTGTATATTCTGAACCCAGTTGACAGCATGCTTGCCAAATGAAAGGCAACCTTGGGCTGCAGTGAGAGCAGATGGGCTGAGCCAAGTCCAAATTTCTCAACCGAGGTGAATACTATTGGTGCCACTAGGGCACTCTGCAGGCTGTTCATGGATCCTGATTAGGCCCTGTAATATCAAGCTCCTGAAGGAAAAGGATGCTGGACTCTTTCTTGGTTAGTTTATTTTCTTCTTTCATTTGGTTTGAGCCACCTTTCGGGATATAGACACGTGTAGGCAAACTTTCTGTTAGAAATCTCTCAGCTTTTATTTGTCATCAAAATGTTAAAAGAGCCTGAAAACAAAGGATATTAACCCACATGCCTATGTTATAGTCTATAAGGCAAAGCTAATAATGAAATGCGAAGGGCTTAACATTTATTTCAAGAAGTGTTTTTATTAAATATCTCTGTGCTTTAGCTCAACTGATTCATTACAGTTTGAACCTTAGTTGCAGAAAGAGGTGTTGTATATGGGTTTCATCTCACATACCTGAAGGGCATATACAGAGTGAAAAGTAGAGTTTGATTTACTCAGCAGGCTTATTGCCTTGCCAAGCAACGATGTCCAAAAGTGAGAGGTAATAGAGGGATACCAGCTGCTCTTTACATGGCTGGAAATGAAATAAAGTCTCAACTTGAAACTAAACTGAGATCGAACAAATCGAAGCAAGAGTAATATGATTCTCTTGGTGAATGGAAAGAGCAGATTTAAATTTCCACAAAAATTTAATCTCTTTTTGGAAAAAGAAAGTAAAATATGAAGGAGAATGTGATTTTTCCTAGTTGATTAAAAAATGTACAAATGCAGGGATTCACATTCACTATCTTATAATAACCTATAATGAAATATTATCAGAAAAAATAACTGAATCACTATATTGTACCCCTAAAACTAACACGTTATTGTGAGTCAACTATATTTCAATACAAATGTGCAAGTCCAACATAAAAATGATTTTTGATTTCTCCTACCATTAGCTGTGCAGGAAACGAAAGATAAATGGAATAGCAACCTTTTATAACCATATCCCTAAAATATGCCGGCCAAATTCTCTAGTCTGCTGCTCCAAGCTGCTGCTTTGGCACTGATCTGACTTTTATTTGTTTTCAGGTTCAGGGCCTACATGTATGCAGAGTGCTTCTTAATGGCTCTTTCTTTGAAAAGCACTTGTTTAAAAGCACTGCCTTCCCAGACACTGGGAACAAGTTTTCTAATCTACTCAGATCAACGTGTGTTCAGCTTGATAACATGGCAGCAACTGCACAGATGAGCTTTTACGTGTGTGTTTTTAAGGGGTGAACCCAGCTCCATCCAATGCTAGTGACAACACCGAAGAGGGGCGTCTAAACATTTTTACTTCCTTTCATAAGCCAGGCTAGCAATGGAAATGAAGGTGAGATGGCGCAGCCCCGATCTCTTCGTCCTGTTATATTTTCCTCTTCCTGCACACTTGGAGCCCAGTCAGATGTTCCTAAAATCTGCCTAAGTTGTTTCTTTAATGGCTAATTCACCACCTAGACATGGATCAGCAGTGAAGGGAAGAAAGCCAGCCATTACAACATGGAATTTCCTGCCTCTAGTGAGCCCAGTACTTACAGGTTAGGGGCAGCTGTTCTGGAGACCCCCTTGGGTGGTCCCCCGACTTAGAGGCCCAGGGCCATCTGTGGAGTGAGTACTAGAAGCTGACTCACCCTCACGGCCCCACTGGGCACTGCAGAATTTCCAAAGCGATGGCTCTGACCTTTGTCACTGAAGCCCTGAAGCTCTTGTTTGAGTTTTCTCAGAGAACAAACATTCCTTCCAGCCTGCTTTTCCTCAGGCCTCACCCTATTCTCGCTTGGCAGCTCTGACTGCAGAGAATTGTTCCAGGCCTGAGGCGAGTGCCAGCCTGGGAAGGGTGGCCGTCAGGCTAAGAGTCTGAGCCCAGCCTTCCCTTCCCTCTGTCCTTCCCTTCCTCAAGAGTTTATTGGGTTCTGGGACTGCCCTCAGTGTTGGGAGCGTAAAGACCAGATACAACTCGTCCTGTCACGGAGCGTGGAGGGGAGGGTACAAGGCAGTGCAGTGAGCACTATGCTGGCGGCAGTGTGGATGGGTGGGGGAGCATGCAGAAGGGGCACCACTGCACGTGCACACACACACTGCTGGAGTGTGGTCAGAGAAGGCTTTCTGGAGGACATGTCTGAGCTGCGTCCCGAGGATGGCCAAGAATTACCCAGGGTGCAATGGGGGAGATGGGGCATGTAGGCTCAGGCCCACCCGACTCACTAATACAGCCTTTATTCTGAAGGCTTTGTTAAACTATGAAAGTCCTGAATTCTTCTTGTTCCCAAAGAAAGCGAAAGAGAAGGAACTAAAATAATTTACTTGCGTTAAGGCAAAATGGTGAGAGGAGGGAGGATGAGGTTTTTGGGGTGGAAGCCAGGTCAGCTTTCAGCTTTGCTGCCTACTCTGTTGGACCAGCCCTGCTGGAGTAATCCTGAGGGAACAGGTCAGTGCCGTCGTGCCCCCATCTCTGGAAATCACTTTTATTCTCTCTTCTCTGCCCTTTGATTCTCCCATTTTATCAGAAGGAAGATAAATGGATCACACAGTTGATGACTGAGAACATCAAGGGACAGACAGCCAGAGACAGATCCAAGCATTACTCACATATTGTGGAATATGCAAATGGCTTTGTGAGTCCTTATCTTGGACTAGCAATGGATGCCTTATCGCTTGTCAACCTGGGCTCTTTGAGGCTCCTCAGTTTGGAAATGAATGAGTCAGGTCAGCATAGAAGGAAGGTATGCTCTAAAAATGATCATAGGAAATCTAAAAATGATCATAGGAAATGTAGAGACGTTGAGAGAGCGGGATCTTTTAAGACAGATGCCTCTGCGTTTGAATCCTATCTTTGCTATTCACTGTCTGAATGACCTTGGGAAAATCACCTAACACCTCTGAGCCCCCCTTTCCCTATTTGTTAAAAATGGGGAGAACATCACCCATCAAAGAGAATACTTGTGAGGAGGACATTAAATGAGAAAATGCCTGGCACACAGCCTGGCCCATAGTAGGTGCTGAGAAGTTGTTATTTCCCCTCCTTCAACAAATGCTTATTGAACCTCTTCGAAGACCGGGGACCGTCTGTCTTGCCCTCCCCTGTATACCCAGTGCATGTGAAATGGCACAGCAAATTTATAATATTTGTGAATTACCGGTCACTTTCTACCCTAAATGGTAGCTATTTAGATCAATGTCTTGTGTCTCTGAATGGACAGGTAGGCCCTTGAGGACAGAATCTCCATATCCCATACCCCACACAGTACACAACACAGTTCTTGGCATACGTAGTAGTTGCTGAATCCACAGAACAGAAATGAAGCCCCAGGGGCAACTCAGGCAGAAGGAGGTCCTTCTAAATGTGCAGAGCTTCAGCTTGAAGCATCCTGGCAAGATGCTAACTGCTGGGAAGTACCTGCAGCCAGCAAACCTGCCTGGCAGACAGTGGTCAGGCTAAAATCCCAGATCACCTTCTATTCTCGGAGCTGTTAGTGTTTTTTTTTTTGAGCTTAGAGAGGTTTTAAAGAGAGTGGGTCAAATAACCTGCTAATGGCTCAGATGGTTCTCTCAATAAAGCGTGAAAAGTTGTCAGTGGCTTGTTAAGTGTGTAAACTGAAGGCCTTCCTCTCCAAATCCATTAAGCTCTTGGCTTCCTTGTGTTTGCTTTTGGTGCAGATTGGATGGTTAACTTTATGAGTTGGAGTGAGGTGCTAATGAAGTTGAAGTCATGGGTTTGCTCTCCTGAGAGTCGGTTGCTTTCACCCAGAGAGAAAGTGTCCTGGCAGGACGTGAGCCTGCCCCCGCTCCCCACCACCCCCTCTCAGCATTTCAGTCACCTCATGAAACTGCATGTCATTTGCAAACCTGGATGAAGAAGTGTTGGTCATTCCCTGTAAGCCAGCTCAGACCATCAGTCCAGCCCATCAGCAGCACTAGGAACCTGGTTCACAGCCCCTGCCTTGTTGGGTGGTGGACTGGTCATCTCATCCGCCAAGAGCAATCTTTTGGAACCGATGTGATGAATATCTGATGAATCCCGAGAACCGGCATGGCTGAAATGCCAGGTCAGTTAAGAGGAAGCCTCCCAGTGCCCCTCTGTTCCCAGCACATAGCCAGCTGTCTTCATCACTCATGTCAAATGTACTGTATTTGGCAGGTAGGATGAGGCATACCTGACTATGTCTCATCCTAAAGGTACTAGGATGGTACTAAAGGTACTAATAGTACCTTTAGTACCATCCTAGGCACTATTTTGGAGGAAGAAACACTAGATTTATAGACATAGCAAGAAATACAATTTTAATTAAGTTAAAAACATGGCCCCATGCCAATATAGAATGATGTTATGTCAAAGATTTATTAACTCATTAATGAGAGAATCAGTAAGATGATAAATCTTGTTCAAAGAGCATTTTGAAGAACTGGGCATTTATAGGTACTTCAAAAGCAAAATGTTAGAATAAGATGGCTAAGTTCAATGGAAAACTGATTGTTGTCCTATGGAAAAGATAACCTTTGGTGTTCTCCGTTCTACTAAACAGGAATTATTTGCATCTTGACCCAACAAGATTTACAAGTTAACATGTAACTTCAGAGAATCTAAACTTTCAGTTAATAGCAGAATCAGACAAAGGTTAGTTACCCTAGATTACTAAGCCTCAGGGGAAGGGTGTTGAACACTGCCTTAGCATGGACAGTTGCATGTTCTTGGCCTTATATCCAAGTTCCAGATAATTTTTCTTCACGTCCGAATTCAAGTCCATACTTAGCTATCTACTCATTTGGTGAGATGTTGGGTAGGTCAGTAGGTTTCTCCCTCACATGGAAGATAAACACATTGTCTTTACCCTAAAGGGGTATAAAAACTCTTTATTAGCTGTTCCAAAGTCAGGGGTAATCATCACTACAGTTTGTCTGTGTCTGGGATGCTGCAAAAAAAGGAGAGTTTAAATGAAAAATCTCAATTCTGACCCTTGTCATGCTTGCTGACTGAATATCTTCAGCAGTGTTCACTGACCTTTTCCCTCTCTGAACTGACCCTCATCCCCTGCTCCTCCTCCTTTCTAGAAGATCCCATCTGGGACTGTGACTCACCTAGGACCAGGGTCCACTCTTAGGAGCTGCTTGTGTGTGTTGTGACGTGGGCTAAGCCTCACAAATGTACATGTTCATTTTAAAAGGAAGCAACTCAGAGGCATCTGGGATGACATTTCCCTCAAATTAAGATAAGCTAGAAAACAGAATGAAACTAGAAATAGATAATACACTTTCATAAATATGAATGGTGGTGAATTCCTTCCTTGTGGGGTTTCATCCTTCCAACTTATGTGTTCCTGTTAAGGTGGCTTGAAAACCTCATCCATCTACACTGGCCCCCCTCAGCCAGCTCGTTTCCTTTCTTTGCAGAGAATGCCTCTTGTTTCTTAAGCAGCAGCGTGTGTGTGTGTGAAATAAAAGTTGTTCAGGCAAGTCTCTTATTTGATGTACTGGTGTGAGGTCCTGTTTCTATTGAACAAAGACTGAGGGGAAAACCAAACAGTCTCCCTGAGAATCCTTTAGGACACTGAGCTGAGGGTTTTCTTTCGTTAGGTGTGTATATTCGTCCTACAGTAACAAGAGTTCCTTTTGAACAGGGTAACGTACCTCTGCCATGCATCTCCATCCCTGGTCATGTTTCTTTTCTCCTTTAGGTATGCCTATTGTGACAGGGGATTTAGTTTGTAGTTGTTTGTTTAGTCTGTAGTGTAACCACCCCAGATTTTAAGGCAGAAGAACTGGCTGGGGGCCTGAACTCACTGTGAACAAACTCTGGGATCTTGAGCAAGTTACAGCTTCCCTACGTTCTCAGTTCTTACTGGAAGTTTGAGGAGAAAAGAAGATCATGAATATAGAAATTGTGTATAAGAAGGCTAACACAAATATAAGGTGACATCAGTGAGTAAATGGCTTCTTAACAATACTTTTGGGAATAGAGCTTGCTGGAATGAAGTTGGGTATGGGGTGGGTGTTCAGGAAAGGTCTACCCTTGTCAGTACTTGTTTGATGAGGGAGGAGAGGGAGGAGGAAAAGGAAGGGGGGTGAAAGGCAAGAGGAAAGGGAAGAGCTTGTGCAGTTCCAGGACCTTTGGAACTGGCTGGGGATGAGGCCAAACCAAAGACAGAGCCACGATTCCATGACATTCACATCCTGGGATTTTAGAGTCTTGCTTGGCCTCACCCTTCCTTCCTCAACATTCATCTGGTCTCTACATCCTGCCAATTCTACCTGCTAAGTATCTCTAGATACTCGGACTCCTCTTTACCATCTGTGTAACTGTCCTCATGCAAACCCCAACCTTGTCAGTTGCAAAAGTCTCCTAATCAACATTCATTTCTCCAGGCTCATTCATTTCTCAGGCTTACCGTAGCTGTGGCTCCCAATCATCTCTGAGATAAAATTCAAATACTTTCCAAGAGTGTACAACGTCCTTGTAATCTGGCCTCTGGTTTACCTTTCCAGATCTCTCCTATTGTTTACCCTCCTACAATCCAAACTTCTTGCAATTTGTTATACTCATAATGCCTTTGCTTAAGTTGTTCCCTCTGGGAATCTGGAAAAGAAATTCTGGAATGCTTTCCCCACACCTGTCAGCCTGGAAAACTTCCATAACCTGGAAAACTCACTTTTGTAACGCCTCCTTGATGTCCTCCAACTACCTTAAGTGTCTTTCAATGCTTACTTGCCCATTGGGCCTTAAAGTGCTGTGTGATATTTATCTTCATGTACCAAGATCTAGCACGGGCCTGGCATGTGGCTCCATAAATATTGGTTGAGTGACTGAAAAGTGAGTTAAATTCTAACTAAAGCGGAGGTTTTCTCTGAGGCATATATTTTCTCCAGATGAGTCTTTGGCCTTTCCCAAAGGGTCACCATGAGCTTTTCTGGATGTTAGTAGCAGTGGTAGGATGAGTTCATCAGCAGTGGTGTCCTACACTAAAGCTGGCCTACCTTTTACGAGGGGATGCCATGGAAATGTGGCTCCCCTGGGTAGGATCAGTGTTTGGGGTACACTGCCACTTTTCCAGGCAACTTTCATCAGCTACAGGGCTGCCAGACTCCATCAGTGGGGCAGGACCACTGGCAAGGTGTCCTGAGATTCACTGTGGCCATATAAGCCATAGTAGCCAGGCTCCCTGGCATGAACTACAGAGTACAGGAGAGCTATCTTTTGATTAGGACTTTGGGAAGCAGTGACTGAATTATAAGTGAAGCCTGCACGTTGAGGTGTGTGGTCTACAAACCAGGGTGTGCTTTTTGCATGATCCTCTGTATAAAGAGATACTTAAAAAAAAAAAGCCAGCTCCTTCAGTGACATTCATACATTGCTAGAAACTCATACTAATTAAGCTGCCATTGAGGTATGGTGGAATAAATACCTAATTTAGAGGCAGAAACTTTTATTTTCAGCCTTGACCTTGACTTGGGGAAATCGATGTTTCACGGCAGTCACCAGGGGAAGCTAGTTTTTTTTTTTAAATTTTAGAATTTTATTTATTTTTTTATACAGCAGGTTCTTATTAGTTATCCATTTTATACATATCGCTGTATACATGTCAATCCCAATCTCCCAATTCATCCCACCCCCACCCCCCGCTACTTTCCCCCCTTGGTGTCCATACGTTTGTTCGCTACATCTGTGCCTCTATTTCTGCCCTGCAAACTGGTTCATCTGTACCATTTTTCTAGGTTCCATATATATGCGTTAATATACGATATTTGTTTTTCTCTTTCTGACTTACTTCACTCTGTATGACAGTCTCTAGATCCATCCACGTCTCTACAAATGACCCAATTTCATTCCTTTTTATGGCTGAGTAATATTCCATTGTATGTATGTACCACAACTTCTTTATCCATTCATCTGTCAATGGGCATTTAGGTTGGGGAAGCTAGTTTAAAAAACACAGAGTCCCTGGTTTCACATTCCACCCCTAGATTCCAAGGAAGTAGGTCTGGGGTGGGGCCCAGAAGTCTGCATTTTTATCAGACTCTCTAAGTGAGTGATTCAGATCTGAATTTCAGTTTTCTCATCTTTAAGATGAGAATAATAATAAGCTCGATTACTCTAGAGCATCCTGTCCACTTTAGATGGTTTTGTGAATAACAGATGAGGTAATATAAGGGAAAAAAAGTTAAAATTTATAAAATGCTACACAGATATTATCTTTTTGATCCTATCTGGCACACAATACAGGCACGAGATGGTCTGTGTGTAGCAGCAGTCCTTTCCCCTCCTTGTCTAGAAATAGTCACTAAGGAAATTCAAACACCTAGGTGATGATAAAAGTGGAATAGTGTGGGGGCTTCCCTGGTGGCACAGTGGTTGAGAGTCTGCCTGCTGATGCAGGGGACACGGGTTCGTGCCCCGGTCCGGGAAGATCCCACATGCCGCGGAGCGGCTGGGCCCGTGAGCCATGGTTGCTGAGCCTGCGCGTCTGGAGCCTGTGCTCTGCAGTGGGAGAAGCCACAACAGTGAGAGGCCCACGTACCACAAAAAAATAAAAATAAAAAATAGTGGAATAGTGTGTTCCTGTGAAGAGTATTCAATGAATTATTAGGCTCATAAAAATTCTATCAAGTACCAGCTGTAACTACTTAGAAAATATGATGGAAAATATCCTTTTCACAAGGACAACAAAAACTATAAAGTGTCTAGTAATGGGAAGACCTTTATGTAAAAAAGGTCTTCCCATTACTTGCTGAGAAACATAAAAGAAGAAAAATGGGGAAACAGCTCATGGTCTAGGGTGGGAAGTTCTGTATCGTAAAGATGTTAGATCTTCTCAATTTAATGTGTTTATAGTAATTCCAATAGAATTTTTGAATTGGGAACATGACAGAGTGATTATAGCAGTTATATTCAAAATTTAGTTGGGGAGAATAGCTAATAATTAAAAAAGAATGACAGGATAATTGTGTTAATATATGTTAACATGTATTATAAAGTTATTAAAGCAGTATAGCATCAGCACAAGAATCAATGATCCAGAACAGGAATCTCAGCCACTGAACCTATGCTACATATGTAAGGATTTAGTATATGATAAATGGCAATGGGGAAAGATGAAGTAGTCAATATATGGCATTTAGATAGTTGGTTACTGTTTGGAAATTAAAAAAAGACTCTGAAAATATAAAAGCAAATGAAGAAAACCATAAAGAAAATGATTGATATATTGACTAAAAACACATATGTTCACATATATTGTGAAAAATGGTCAAGAAGGTTATTATCTTTTACGTATAAGGGTGCTTTCTGATTAACAAGAATCATAATTAAAACAAAAGAAAATATATAAAGAGTATAGAAAATTTACAAGTAAATAAAGGGCCAATGAATATTGGAGTAAAAAAAATCAAATTAAACAAGATGCAATCTTTGGCTTGTCAAATTGGCAAAGATGAAGAGAATGACACCCAGGGCTGGTGAATACATAAAGAGGTGGCATGTATATGCTGCTGGAGGATATGTAAATTGATTCAAGTTTTCTGTCAAGTCGTTTGGCAGTATAGATCAAAAGTCTAACCAGGGGTCTCCCTCTGACTTGGCAATCCTGTTTCTGCAACGTATCCTCAGGCAAAATCATACAAGTGTACAAGAATATACATGTATAAGACTATATATCACCAAAAAGTTTATAATAGTAACAGTTGTAAACAACCTAAATGTTCAGCAGTTGGGGATTGGCCCTTATCAGTTATGGAATAACCTTATAATGGAAGCTTTGAAAGAACATTGAGGTAAAATATTTAGGATATAATGTCTAGGGAGTAGGAGATAAAATTCTATATTGAATAGGTAAAAATATTTATAGGAAACACTTTTTATTTTTTCCATACATGTAAATCAGAAAAAAAAGATATTTGGGTGCTTAAAAATTGTGTTTATTTTGTTGTTCTTATTACTGTTATATGTAGATTGGAGTCAACGTCATCTAAATTGTCTCCCATCATGAAAGTTCTACCATTTCTTCTTGGTTCACTCTCTAATTTTGTCTTAGGCTTATCCAGATTTACTTTAGGTTGTAGGACCAGGCTTATATTTTTATGAGGAGGAACATGTGATGAATAGGTCTACTGCAGTGGAGGTTTATGAACTGTGTATTGCAGAGCAACTCACCTTTTTCAGAGAATTATGATGAACCACTAATGCTCTACCTATATTTGCATTTCATAGGTACCAAGAAAATACTGTGCATTTGAGGATGTTGGAATCTGCCAAATGTATTTGTTGCAAACCAAAAGAAATATATGAGCTGTAAAGACAACAGCAGTAAATTGGTTCTAAATATAGAACAATGTCTAGGCAGAGTGAAATAAGCTAGTCAAGTGAATATTTAGAGCATGTGTTTCTGCTCTCAACAACTTCTTTTCCAAAGTATTACAAGATTATTTGGAGAACATTAAGTGATTTTTCTCTGTTTTCTACTTTCATGTATAGTTGTTGTCCTGGATTATATTTACTCATTTGCCTCTTTGTTATTCAGGATCCTAGAATTTTATTTGTGGTTTTCTCCCTTTATTTATTTCATTTATCTTAGTCTAATATAGGGTTCTTTACAGGAAGCATATTTATGTTCTAGTTGTTAAGAACTGTCAAGAAATATTAATAGTTGCTGGTTAATTATGATCAAAGGAGGATGTGTGACAATTTGAGATAAAACAGTTCTTGGCTCTTTTCTGCAATGAATATCTAAAAGACCGTCTTGTATAACTTTATTAAGTATTTTCTCAGAATTTGCAAAGGGTAACTTCTACCACTTTTATGTCCTTGTTCACATGTTTTTCCACAATTGTTTTTCTTCAAACCATCTAAAAAGAAAAGTATAATTTTGGGGATGCTTGTTAGCAATGTAAAGTTCATGGCTAGTCAGTCCCATTAAGGAGAGGTCCATAGCCAGTAAAGGGATGCCCCAAATGTCAGCTACCATCAGAACCTGTGGTGTGCATTGTCACCCAAAGCTAGAAAGAGGCTTCATGAAATGTTTGGCACCTGAGGTCAACTGGGTCAGTGGATTAGCAATGTGAGGCTTTGAATTCTTATTCATGTTTTTGCTTTTCTGTCAGATTTTAGGTGAGGTACCATTAATTTAGTAGAGTTTCTGTGCATTTTCAAGTATTTTAAAAATGTAACAAATAAATGGGGAACCATGTGGTGTATGGTCTCATGTAGTTTCACATTCAAGGACACACAACACTAACAGCCCAAAGTCCTCATAAACCATTCTAACCTTAAGTGAAAGATAAAGATACCAAAGGGGGATTCAAATTATAAACCATAGCACTGCCTCTTAAAATCATCTTTTTCTCAGTCTACCACAGCCTTGAAGTTTTGCCCCTTCTCTCCGTTCATCACCAGCACACCTTCCGTAAATATCTCGGTCTCTTTCTGCCACACAAGAAAGCCAAGGTTTGATTGGTGTTTTCCTTTGGGCTTTGGAGGAGAGGAAATCTGAGTAGCCAAAGGCACTTTCTCTCTTCAGCAAAAGGGGGAAGGGAAGGATAATAAACATTTATAATATCTGTTCTTGTGTCCCTGACACGTTTATAATTCAGGTATTTGTTTTATAAGTCAAGGGGTTGTTTGCCAGACTCTTAGGATAGTAGCACCATGTCTGTCTCCTGGAACCCACAGACACTCAGCAGTTTAAATAAACCCATTGTCAAGGACACCATAGGTAGATGGAACTGCAGACTCTGCTAGACCACAGGGTGAAAGGTTCAAGGGTAGAAAGTGGATAGAGAGAAGATGATGGTCCTCCTGAGTCATCACTAACTGGTCAGAAGCAAAAGGAGGTTGTGCCCGTGGAAGCTGTGTGGACGCAGGATCAGGACTGCATGTGTGGAGGGGTGTGAATACCACAGGCCACTAGCACTGTGGTCTAGAGAATGTGAAGTTAGGCATGCAGGACCTGGTAGGGCGGTGGAGCTGGGGAGGCTTTGCCACTAACTACAGAGAAATTACCATATCAAAGAGGAGAAAAAGAAGTCAAATTTGCTGGGGACCAAAATGGGGGTGGGAGTGAGAAATAAGATGGAGAGGAAGGAGAGAGGATTTGGGAAGGGGGTGGGTTATTCTAATTGGCATCAGTCTTCAGAAGCCCAGTGTGGATCCCACCCCAGCGCAGGTCCAGGAGCTGGTTCAGTCTAGATACCTAGGCAGTTTGGGTCTATCTCGGATATCTCCAGGGTTGCCCTAAACTGACCTGGTCACCCAGAGAGCTCTCTGACTTGTGGCTTCTCTGTCCTTCCCTCGGTCTTGACCTATGACTCTCCATTGGGAAAACCCACACCTATTCTGAAGGATTATTAAACTCCTGATTTGAGCTGGCTGTGTCAAGAAGGGAGTATGGGCCTGGGCTCAGTTCTTGAGTGGCTAGCTGTCAGGGGTGCCTAGGACTGGGTGGAGAGAGGGCTGATAAAGAAACTCCTGTCACTTCTGTCTGGTCTGTTCTTTTCTGGATGGAATGACATGCTACTGAGTCCTGTCTTCCATGATGACACTGATAATGGGACAAAGGTAGACCAAGGCTGTTGCAGAAGACCAAAGTGTTGGCATGGTCAGGAAGGCCACACCAACTCATGTCTATTACCTTTGCTGCGGCTCTGCTGTTCCTACCTTGTGATGCTTGTGCCTCTCCTCTCCTTCCATTATGAATTTCTAATAAGAGCTGTGATGACTGATTTTATGTGTCAACTTGGCTGGACCATGGAATGCCTAGATATTTGGTCAAATATTATTCTGTGTGGGGGTTCTTTTTGGATAAGATTAACATTTTAATCAGTAAAGCAGATTGTCCTCCATAATGTGGGTGGGCCTCATCTAATCATTTGAAGGCCTGAGTAGAATGAAAAGACCCACCCTCTCCTGAGTCATAGGGAATGCTCCAACAGAGTGCCTTTGGACTCCATCTGTACCACTGGCTCTCCTGGGTCTTAAGCCTACTGGTCCACACTGCAGATATGGAACTCCCAGTCTCTGTACTCACCTGAGCCAGTCCCTTATAATAAATCTTTTTCTCTATATATTCACATCCTATTTGTTCTGTTTCTCTGGAGAACCCTGACTAATACAAGGGCTCTATATTAGGACTGTACAGTCTGATCTACAAGCTCTCAGCTAGAGGACAAGTGTATAGCATAATATTTGGCCTACCATAATGATTCAACAAGTGGATAATAAATAAAAGGATATTTTTTGTGACAGAGTTTGTTAGGTGAGAACTGATACCAGTGCCAGTTGGTGTATAGTGTGGCAGGTGAGGGACACAGGGCAGGAGCTATAGAAGCATGAGGTTGATAAATAAAGGTGCTGATTTGCAAATGGCTTGGTCACCAATGACTCAAAGCATCCCTCTATTAATGACATAGGAGGCATCCTTGGTGAAGTCAAGGCAAGAGCTTCTTCTTCAGGCTCCAAGAAATATAGCTCCAAAAGGGAGATAGAAAAGATAGCACATGGAGCAGGTGGCCCTTCATCTGAGTGTGAGATGGGGAGAGAGAAGAGCGGGAGCTGTTTATATCCCCTGCTGTCATCAAGAAGTGCACGTGAATCATGAGGATGTTCGGTGAAGGATGGGGAGGTGGGGTTGGCTGGTAATGATGGCTCTTGTTAATGTGCAGATTCTGATTCAGTCTGTCTGGTGAGGCCTGAGAATTTACATTTCTAATAAGCTTCTAGCTGGTGCCCTTGCTACTGCTCTGCAAGTCTCACTTCAAGTGACAAGGCTCTTATTCTTCCCTTAACTATGGTGTGTGTGTGTGTATGTGTGTGTGTGTATATATATATATATACATGCAAGTGTACCCCACAAAGACAATGCAGAAAGGAAGCTGGATCTGGTCCGCAGCTGGAGTATTCACTCTCACCTGCCCTCTCACTGGGCTTCAGAAATGAAGGGGGTGGGGCATAGTCACCTTATCCGTCCTGCAAAGAGCCCAAAGTGTCTGCCATGGGGGAAGCCTCCTGATGGGGCTGCCAGGTTCCTCAGTAGGGATTTGAGGCATGGAAGGGACTGCAGCCAAAAAAGAGGACCGTAAAAAGATGGAATTAGAAACAAGTCACCTTGAGGCTTGGAAAATTTTGTCTCACTCCCCTGGATCATCACTGAGGGGAAACTGACTTCAAAATGTGAGAGCGTGAGGAAAGGGAGGGAGGCAAACGATTGGGGCAAATGGGACCGTGAAATGGGCTGATTTTCTCAGTCATTTATTTCAATATTTCAGTAGATTATACTCAGAAGCTTGGCATATAATAAAAAACAGGGAGCTAAGCTCTGTGCTCTGTGATGACCTAGATGGGTGAGATGCGGGGGTGGGAGGGAGGTCTAAGACGGAGGGGATACATGTATACGTATAGCCAATTCACTTCATTGCACAGCAGAAACTAACACAACATTGTAGAGCAATTATACTCCAAAAAACCAAACCAAACCAAACCAAACCAAACCAATGTGCTTTCTTCTATGTGGGGATTTCTGAGTGTCTGTTTGAAGTTCTGTGACCTAATTTACACAAGTGTGTTTCTGGACCTGCGGAAGTAGCTACTATCGCTGTCTGTCCACTGTAGGGCCTGTGTGGACACGGCTTAACGGGCAGCTGGTGAAATCAGACAAATTTGTCTTCTCTGGGTGAGCTTCCCTCACCCCACTTCCTCCTCCCTGGCTTAGGAATTGGTATCTTTCTTTCCTCTTCTTTATCAAAATGTATCCTCTTTTCTCCCCCACCCCTATCCCCAACACACTGAGGTTCTACAAACACTTAATACCTGAGTAGACTGTGAACTCCTTACAGGCAAAGAAAAACTTCTAGGCCCTAGCATAGTGTCTTGATTGTGGCATTTGCAGAGACGTGGATGGACCTAGAGACCATCACACAGAGTGAAATAAGTCAGAAATAGAAAAACAAATATCCCATAATATCGCTTATATGTGGAATCTAGAAAAACGATACAGATGATCTTATTTGCAAAGCAGAAATAGAGACACAGATGTAGAGAACAAATTTATGGTTACCAAGGGGGGAGGTGGGAGATGGGATGAATTGGGAGATTGGCATTGACATATATACACTACTGTGTATAAAATAGATAACTAATGAGAACCTACTGTATAGCACAGGGAACTTTACTTAATGCTCTGTGGTGATCTCAATGGGAAGGGAAATCCAAAAAAGACAGGATATATGTATACGTATAGCTGATTCACTTTGCTGTACAGCAGGAACTAATACAACATTATAAAGCAACTATACTCCAATAAAAATTAATTAAAAAATAATGGATGTTCAATAAATGGGTATTTGTTGAATAAATGGATACCTTCAAATCTGCCCCACCCCCAACAAGAGGGTGTACATTTTAGAGAGAATGGCATCAGGCTGATAAGTCTCTAATAGGACCTCAGGAGCATCTGGTATGCAGGAGGGGAGTTTATGTGAGACTGTAGCTTTCCTAGCACTCAGGAAATCACAGCAGGAGGTCCTGGTGATACTTTCCCGTGTGGCTAACTGAGGTAATTGTTGAATTGAAACTGATCAGTTCTAGGAAACAAGGAAAGCTATTGAACCCATGGCTTGGGCACACTCCAAGCTAGACAGTAATCGAGTGTTTGGCTAGTCTCCAGCACTGACAGTTGAGACAACCCTGATCCAGGCTTGTGTGACATAAGGCAGGCTTTGAAGTTCTTAATTTCATAGTCTGGGGGGAGCAGCCGAAACCCTTGACCCTGATCTCTGCCAGGGACTTGTTCTATCATCACTCCAACTCCATGCTTCTCAGGAGCACCGTGGTGGATGGTGTTAGAGCTGTAGACTCTGCTCCCAAATCTGACTCCCCCAGTTACGAGGAGGAGAGAAAAATAGAAAAGCACACCTGTTAACTACATTACAGATTTTAAAAAAATATAGAATGAATGAGAGTAAATGAACATTAATCATACATCCTGAGATAAATTCAAACAGTTTGGGCTTCCCTGGTGGCGCAGTGGTTGAGAGTCCGCCTGCCGATGCAGGGGACATGGGTTCGTGCCCCGGTCCGGGAAGATCCCACATGCCGTGGAGCGGCTAGGCCCATGAGCCATGGCCGCTGAGCCTGCGCGTCCAGAGCCTGTGCTCCACAACAGGAGAGGCCACAACAGTGAGAGGCCCGTGTACCGCAAAAAAAAAAAAAAAAAAAAATTCAAACAGTTAAAAAAAAAAAAAATCATCACATTGGCTGATCCTTCAACTGTCAGCAAAAAGTTTTCTCTTTCAGATTTTGCCCAAGGATCAGGTCTTCTGGCTCTCTGTGAGGTATGGCATTTGTAACTAATTGTTTTTGTATATGATCTCAAGAAGGGTGAGAAGGGAACAGCCTTACAAATCAATAAGTGCTGACTTGCTTAAAACTAGAAATGCCTGGAGGAAAGCAGAGATAGGCAAGAAGGGGGCAGTAGCCTACAGCAGTGAAAGAAAATGATTAAAAATATTATCTGTAACCTACGTGCTTTTGAAGTATTCAGGTGAGTGTACTTTTGGCATATGAAGGAATTAGGAATTGGCACTCACGGGCAAATGATGGCACCATTGAAAAACATGTGTCTATTAACAAATATGCGTCTGTGGAATGCCCCTTAGCATGATATTGCCTTGGGTTCTAAAGGGCTTTCACCTTGAGAATTGTAGAGGCATTGACCTTTGTGGGCTTATAAGTAAGTATAAGTGTAAAAGAGTAAGGAAAGGCAAGAGAAATAAACTATATATATAACCTAGAGCTAGGAGCAGGGCTAGAAAAATTGTCTAAACATCCAGGCAAATCCTTTTTTTTTTTTTTTTGCGGCACGCGGGCCTCTCACTGTTGGGGCCTCTCCTGCCGCGGAGCACAGGCTCCGGACGCGCAGGCTCAGTAGCCATGGCTCACGGGCCCAGCCGCTCCACGGCACGTGGGATCTTCCCGGACTGGGGCATGAACCCGTGTCCCCTGCATCGGCAGGCGGACTCTCAACCACTGCGCCACCAGGAATCCCCGTAGGCAAATCCTTCTTGAACAATTATGGAGAATTTCCTAATTTCCCTGTTAAATATTATCTCACCTTTACATTCCTGTTCATAAGAAATGCTTCTTATCCCATCTTTATGACGCTGTTGCACTTCTGGGAGTGGAGGAATGAAGGGAGGTTAGGAGATGCTAGGAGTAGGGGGTGGAAAGGGCAGAGAGAGTTTGGGAATGGTGAAGTCCAGGCTGGAGGAATAACAAAATAGCCTCTTTCATCACAGCTGCATGCTAGAGAGCTATTAATTGGGAAGGAGTGAATTTTTTTTTTTAGGGTTAAAATCAGCTTAGGCATATCCCTGAACTACTTTTCCAGGGTGAAAAAGCATTTTATATCTTGTCTCTGGACTGAACTGTCGGAATACATGGACTGGTTTGAATGGATGGTACCGGACACTGGAGAGAGTTCTTTGATATGGTTTTAAGCATATCCCAAATTCATACCTTGGGACATCTACAGATATCTATTCAGTGTAACAACTGTAGGCAGAATAATGGTCCCCCAAAGATGCACACCTCATAATCCCCCAAATCTGTGAATATGTTACCTTATATAGCAAAAGGGACTTTGCAGATTTGATTAAGTTCAGGAGTTTGAGTTGGGGAGATTATCCTGGATTACCTGGTGGGCTTGATGTAATCACAAGGATCCTTACCAGGGATAGAGAGAGGCAGAAGAGTCAGAGAAGATGTCAGGATGGAAGCAGAGGTTGGAGTGATGCAAAGAGAACTCTGAGTCAAGAAATGAAGGCGACCTCTAGAGGCTGGAAAAGGCAAGGAATGGATTTTCCCCTGTAGCTTGCAGGAATGCAGCTCTGCTGAAACCTTGGTTGTGTTGGGTTGGACAAAATGTTCATTCGGGTTTTTGTAGCAGCTTACAGGAAAGACCGAACGAACTTTTTGGCCAACCCAGTAAGTTTAATGAGATACATTTCTGGAGGTCAGAAATAAGACAATAAGATGATAAGCTTTCAGTAATTTGTTACAGCAGCAATAGGAAACTGATACTGTAACTTTATGTTATAAAATATCTACTAGCTGAAATAAACGTTATAAAGTCAATAATGTTTGGGGAAAGGGGGCATCCTTTCCCTTGGCTTAATGTTTCCATGTGAAGGCATCACTTAGTATTAATACTCTTGGCCTGACTGCCCCCAGGGGAGTGGAGAGAATGATCTGACTGGTAAATTTGAGAACGGTAACTGGGTAGGCACTGCTCAGCCCTTCCCCTTTCCGTTTGAGATCTGTCTGACACAGATGTAAAAGCTCTGTTTCTCTTCTCTCTCTCTCTCTCTCTCATCCTCCCTCCTTCCCTCCATAAGCCTTTGTTTTCCAATACTGTTTGTGATGGGTTATGTGCTTAAACCCATTCTGCTCTTTTTCTATTTGACTGCTTTTTCTCTCTCTCAAGCAGGGAAAAGAGGTGTCATTTATTGAAACTCCTGAAACACAACTCATCACATAGATATTCTTCCTCTTTTCATTGAATAAGTTATTTTTCATTATTTAATTTATTTACTATGTTTTGCTTAGTTCCAGAGAGTATTTAAGATGGTTTACAAATACATTATAATTAAAAATGAGCTGAGGAACAATGAAGGACTGATTAGATTAAACTGTAGCAAGGTTAGAATGCAAAATCCGTATCACCAGAGTCTGTGCTGGCGGTGGCGGGGCGGGGGTGTTGGGGAGGGTTACAAATGGCTTTGAGCTTCTTATCAGTCAAAGCAAAGAGGGAAGCCTAATTGGTTAATGATTAATAGAATCATTATAGAATCAAAATAGTATGATTTTCGGAATATGGTAGCAAAACACCAACTGGTTACTCAAGAAAAACCATTCCTAGAACTGAAACTAAAAAACTCTTTCCTATGGCTCTTCATAAAGAGAACACTTATAACAATATAATGTAGTGAACAGGATTCTAAACATCATCTTGAGTAAATATGGCTATACTTACCTTTATAAGCTATTTTTTACAATATCCCTCAGTGTAAGTAAATGGTGTAATAAAACACACTTCCTTCATTTACGTTGAATATTTATTGAGCATCTGCTATGGGTTGGGGCAGTGCTTGGTACTGGGACATACATAGGTGAGCAAAACAGAACCACCCTGGTCTTCAGGGAGCTTAGAGTCTAGAGGGGGAGCCAGATACTGTACAAGTAACCCCATCCTAGGAAGATATAAAATCAGGCACTAAGAGAGTATAAAACAGGGGAGTCACTTTATATTAGGGGTCAGGGACAACCTATTTGAGGAAGTGACATATAAGCTGAGACTATAGGAATAAGTAAAGTGAGCAAGGCAAAGAATGTGTGTATAGTGGGAAAAGATCAGGTGTGTGTGTGTGTGTGTGTGTGTGTACGTATACGTATGTATGTGTATAGACCATTCTAGGCAGAGGGAACAACACACACCGAGTCCCTGAGATTTGAAAGATGTGGAGGAAATGAAAAGTCAGTGTGGCCATCGTGTAATGAATGAGGGGGCTGGGCAGACAGTGGCTTGGAGAGCTTGCGTATTTTTTAGCATAAGCAGTGGGAATCCTTTGAAGGTTTTTGAGGAAGGAAGTGACATGTTCTAATTTATATTTTAAGAAGCTCACTCTGGCTCTCTGTGACAGCAGGTGAGAGAGAACTGGGAGCCTGTTGCAGTGGCCCAGGAAGATGATGGTGGCTTAGACCAGGGGGTGGCAGTAGAGAGGTGATGTGTGTATGGTGATGGGGGCAAAAGCACGCACAGATAGGTGCTTTGCTGTTGATCTAGGGAACATTTCTCCCTATTTCTGAATTTGCTTTAATCCTAAATCAACTTCAACTGTTTCTTAACTGATTGGCTCTAGCATCTAAATTAGTTGCATGTTCAAATTGGGCAGGTTTCCTAGGAGACACATTATCATCCCTAACAAGATTTTACTTAGAGCCATGGTTCTTAACCTTGGCCACACCCTGGACCAATGATAACAGAATTTCTGGGACTGAGACTTAGGCACAGACATATTCTAAAGCCCCCCAAGTGCTTCCATTGTGTGGCTAAGATTAAGAATCACTGCCATAGAGCATTAGATTAACGATGGGATGTAACATGTGAGATTAGAATTAAATCCAATACTTAAGGTTGTAAACAAGGTGGAGAAGGAATATTTTTACTAATGTGAGATTTGAATGGAGCCAACGATTTGCAGTTTTCTCTAACCAGCTCCACATACAAAAATTAAATCATGATTCACTGAGGAAACTAACACCCTTGTAAACACTTTAACTTACAGCAGCTCTTGTCAAATTTATCTGAAACCTTGGACTCTTAAATGAAGGTAAATTCTTAGGCACTGCATGAATCAAAGTGTAGGCTAATTGGACACGAAATGTTTCACCTCTAGATCACTGCCAGAGGCCAGCAGTTCTGAGCATATGGTTGCTGCTTAGTGTTGGTTTTTAACAGAACAATCAGCCCGCATCCTGTTGCTATGGGAAGACTCCCAGGACTACACACTTTTTAGTCCTCATGTATCAGAAATGATTCATGCATACACTGAGTTGGTGAGTTCCCATCATCCTGCCCATTCCACAGAAGCTATTAACTCTGCAAGGACTGGGAGTATAGTGGATGTACCTCGTTCCTTCCGGCATCCATTTCATACCTTCCTCTGTTTCCTACAAGTGCTGTGAGGTTCTCAGCATCATGCAATGGGCTCTGACTAGTTCTAAGAGTGAGCTGTGATTACTGTAAGCCCATCACATATCCTATATCCCTGATCACATTGATTGGTTGGGAGTTGGCCCATGACCCAAGTCAGACCAACTGGGACCAACAAGACTGAATTCCAGGTTCTTTATTTGAGGTATAGGGGAATGGACCCTCTTTTTGACTGAAAGTGAAAGGATAAGGAGGTAGCTGCTGTGGCCATTTTTTGGAGCTGTGAAAAGAAATCTCTTTGAGAATGGAGCCATTCCTGAGAAAGCAGGGCTGAAAGATGTTGTGTAAGTCATGGATAAAGCTTCATCTGAAGCCAGGACTACCCCTGTAACTTGCAATGATATAAGGACTGTGTCTGCCTTGTTCACTGTAGCTCCAGCATGACAGTAAACATTTGTCAAATGAATAAATGGTAAATAGAGGAAAGAGAGCAGTGTTAGGAAATGGAAATCAGTATTGAGTTTATGTAACTGCAGAAGAAAAGACCATTATCTAGGAGGCCAAACTCTCATCATTTTTCTGATTCTGACATCGACTTGAAATAGCAAAATATGGAACTTCCTTCTGATTACCTTACAATGGCAAAGGAAGCTTAAATGGAAAAAAGCAGAAATAAATAATAAATTGGGTTGGATGGGAGGGAGAAAATCCTTTGTCTTCAACACTAGTATCAGGGGAAATCTGACTCAGATTTAGGCATGTAAGTCAATGAGTTCCCAAACTGACGTATTTTATTGTTTTTTTTAGCTTTACAAATATTCCACTCAATTTAATCACAATTACTTTGACATAAATTATTAAAATTTTGCCCATATTCAAATTTGTAGAATCACTGTATCATGAAAGAAAGTATGTTCGCATGTTTCAGTATACTAATCAAAAGATAAACATATATGGTCAATGATCTACATCATAATTTTTTTTTTTTTTTTGCGGTACACGGGCCTCTCACCGCTGTGGCCTCTCCCGTTGCAGAGCACAGGCTCCGGACGCGCAGGCTCAGCGGCCATGGCTCACGGGCCCAGCCGCTCCGCGGCATGTGGGATCTTCCCAGACCAGGGCACAAACCCGTGTCCCCTGCATCAGCAGGCGGACTCTCAACCACTGCGCCACCAGGGAAGCCCATAATTTTTTATGTTATACTTACTCGGGGCTACAAGCATACTTTACATAGGAAATCTATCTCATTTCAGATATAACACATAGGTGAGGAGAGACAAAAGAAAGATTTAGCAGTGACCTCTGTGATGATTTTACCCAAGGACATATTCAACTATGAGAAGGAGACAATTCACTTTTATATGGGAAAAAAAATAGTTTGCATTTGCCAATAGAAGTTTATATAGTTTCCTCCCAGACAAAAAGCAATGAAAATTGTCATCATTTCTTCCCTTCTTGATTTTTTTCTCTATTTTTTTCACCAACTTACTAGACTATACTAGGTTCTAGGCCTACCAGCAAGAGAGAAGTAGAAACAGAAGAGTGATGAAAAGAGGGTAGAGACAGCATAGGTTTTCATATCAAATTTCATGCTTTGGAAAATTCAGATACATTTGGTGAGCTGGTAAGGGCCACTGGAGATGCTGCTCTAGAACTGTGTACTAGATATAGGATGTACCCTTCCAAGTCCATGGCTCAGGAGACTTGTTGAGGGTCTATGGAGCCAATACATACTGAGTGTTTCTACTGAGAAAGCCTCAGTGTATTATTTTACACAATTACACAAACTTCTGTTTAGTCTTTGATCTGGTTACTCCATTCTTCACTTCATCTAACAATAAGGGCCAAGATCCTTATGTCTCTTAGGATGCTCCCTGATGAGTTAGTTCCACTTCTTTCTGATTCCACCCTTGTTCTGCATCCCCTTCCAATTCTGTCTCCAGACCTGTGACATGGAGCTGGGTAGGAACCTAGGGAATAGTTAAAAGGAATTAATGAGTCCATTTCCACCAAGGACTGACTCTAAGGTCTTCTCTTATAAACCTGAAAACAGACTGTGATCTGGTTTGTCAAGCTGAATTAGCAACTTGGAATCCAACCTCCCTCCCCACCTCCTCTCATTGTTTAGGTTTCTAGGCTAGCCTACGATAGCATATAATAAATCTGAATTCTTATAAATGTATATAAAAAACAGAAGGAAGTTTTCTTACCCCACATACTGTTACAGAAAAAAAAAGGTTAAAAATTTATCTTGAATCCTAGTCATCAAAGAAAAGCTAAGTACAAGAAATAGGGGGAGGGTGATAACAGGATTAATAATAGCTAACATTCCCTGCATACTTGTCATGTAGACAACTGTGCTAAGTGCTTTATGTGAATTATCTCATTCAATTTCTCTTTAACAGTTAAGGAAAAAGGAGTCTCTTATATGATTTTTCCAAGAACACACTAGTTGTAAGACTCAGAGCTGGGAGTAGAATGTAAATTTGTCTGACTTCAAAGCCCAGGCTTTACCCACTATGTAGTTTCTGTAGAGATTCTGAAGACAGCTTCTGGAAACTTACCAGGCTCTTGATGTCACTGGCTTATTATCAAGCCCAATTTTCTTAAACACTCAGGACTTTTTTGATTCTTCATTACATGTTGTGCTTTTAGCTTACACATGAAATGGAAGAGGAGAGACTGAAAGAGAAATATTTTGAAGACAGAGGTGAAAGACGGGGACTAGAGATGAGTGGTGAGAAGTAAGAAGAGGAGGAGAAGGGAGGAGGGGAAAGTGAGTACTTGAGAAGGTGATGGAAAACAGACTTGGGGTTGGGCCCTTTCCTGGATTCTGGCCCAGTCCCCTGGGTAGTTGCCAGGAGAAAGCTATGGTTTGGGGCGGGAAGCATAAGACACTCCTACACTGGGTCTTTGAAACGTCAGAATCCCTGCACTATGGGGTCTCCTTTGAGTTTATAAAAAGGTAAAAAAATCATCTTATAGTAACATTAGCTACACAGTTAATAGGTGACAAAGCCAGGATTAGGATCCAGTCTCTTGGAATTCAAAGCCGGAGCTATAGCTATCCCCTTCTTTTATGTTTCTGATGGTCTGAGCTACTACTGTGTGTGACTGTGAACGTCTCCTGTGGGGTCCCCGCCATAAGTAGGTATGGAGTTTAAAATTTTAATTAATTAATTTTTTTTGCCACACTGTGTGGCATGCAGGATCTTAGTTCCCTGACCAGGGATAGAACCTGCACCCCCTGCAGTGGAAGCATGGTGTCTTAACCACTGGACTGCCAGGGAAGTCTCGGTAGATAGGGATATTAGAAGTTTTCCAAATCTGTCAGTTTGTAAGCATTTACCCATGAAAAGATCATAGTCCCAGATTTATACATTGGTTTACACTGAGGTCAGATTTGCAAAGTTTAAAAAATACATCTTTTTCTAAATAATATACACTGTGTACTAATGTAGCCAATTGGGTCTTTTGCCTTTCTTTTCAATGAAGAAAAATAATCTTGAACATTTTTCCCTTGTTGGGTTTATACTGTGATGACTCAGAGGGAAGGCTAAGTAATGTTCAGAAGCACCAGCACTGAAAGAGTTTGGTTTGGTTTAGTACCTTGATGCAACAGAGTTCTGTGGAACTAGATGGAAGCACTTTGGATTTACTATTTCCATAGATGTGACTGAGGTGATGAGGAAAAGTTTGGTTTTTTAGTTATTCAGTGACTTGATATTACATTGTACTGGATCCACTATTTATCAATAATTGATAAATTATTCAATTTTGTTCTTTGTGTGTTCAATATTATGCTTTCCCAGAAAGGGTTTAAAGGGGCTTGCCAAAACAAATATAAGATTTTCATAAAGTGAAGCAATCAGGGTGAAAAGAAAATTAATGAAGGAAAAACTAAGTGAAGGCAAAGAACATGTTATTATACAAAATGCACGGTGGGGCTTCCCTGGTGGTGCAGTGGTTAAGAATCCATCTGCCAATGCAGGGGACATGGGTTCAAACCCTGGTTGGGGAAGATCCCACATACCACGGTGCAATGAAGCCCGTGAGCCACAACTACTGAGCCCATGTGCTACAACTACTGAAGCCCATGCACCTAGAGCCTATGCTCTGCAACAAGAGAAGCCACCGCAATGAGAAGCCCACGCGCCGCAGCGAAGAGTAGACCCCGCTCGCTGCAACTAGAGAAAGCCCACGCGCAGCAACGAAGACCCAACACAGCCAAAAATAAATAAATAAAATAAATCAATTTATTAAAAAAAATGCACGGTGTACGCTCCTGTATACGGATCCGTGAGAGATAGAACACAAATTTGGTCCTGCAATTTCCACAGTCAATGTACAGAGGGGTGAAGGATGGATGGGTCACAATGTCCATGAAGTAGACACATCCATTTTGCAGTTAAGGACCCTGACATGCAGAAAGGACCACACAGCCAGCAAACCCTGGACACTGTATTTAAATTCATGTCTGACTCCAAAACTCATGCTGTTCTCAATAAATGCTGCTGCTTTTGTGTACACACAAATGCCCAGGTGTGAGTGGTCTCAATCAGAGATAAGTATAATGACATCAGAGCTAAGGCTTTGCTTACCTGAGAACCCCTTTATTTGTTGAAAATTAATTTTTATGTAGTTTTATGATCTTGGGCAGATTTTGTTTTAATTGCTGTTGCTGTTGCAGGGGGTCCAAAATAGCTAGTAGTCTAGGCTGACAATTGGCAGTGTCACTTTTGCCACATTCTGTTGGCTGAAGCGAGTCACAAGGCCAGACCAGATTCATGGGTAGGGATCCGTCTTTTGATGACAGTTACTGCAAAATTACATTGTACAGGATGTGGATACAAGGGGACATGAACAATCATTGGTGATTTTTATACCTCATCAACTACAACCTCAGTCTATAAAATAGAGATGGTAATAATCCTTTCTACTTTATAGGTGGATTGTGAAAATTATATGAGATAATGTGGATGTGACCTGGCACTTAAGGAATGTTGGATTTTTTTTTTTTCAGTTTCAACAAATATACTTTATTTTTTTTTTTATTTTTCTTTACATCTTTATTGGAGTATAATTGCTTAACAATGGTGTGTTAGTTTCTGCTTTATAACAAAATGAATCAGTTATACATATACATATGTTCCCATATCCCCTCCCTCTTGCGTCTCCCTCCCACCCTCCCTATCCCACCCTTCCAGGCGGTCACAAAGCACCGAGCTGATCTCCCTGTGATATGCGGCTGCTTCCCACTAGCTATCTACCTTACGTTTGGTAGTGTATATATGTCCATGCCTCTCTTTCGCTTTGTCACAGCTTACCGTTTCCCCTCCCCATATCCCCAAGTCCATTCTCTAGTAGGTCTGTGTCTTTATTCCTGTCTTACCCCTAGGTTCTTCATGACATCTTTTTTCTTCTTAAATTCCATATATATGTGTTAGCATACGGTATTTGTCTTTCTCTTTCTGACTTACTTCACTCTGTATGACAGACTCTAGGTCTATCCACCTCATTACAAATAGCTCAATTTCGTTTCTTTTTATGGCTGAGTAATATTCCATTGTATATATGTGCCACATCTTCTTTACCCATTCATCTGTTGATGGACACTTAGGTTGTTTACATCTCCGGGCTATTGTAAATAGGGCTGCTATGAACATTTTGGTACATGACTCTTTTTGAATTATGGTTTTCTCAGGGTATATGCCCAGTAGTGGGATTGCTGGGTAATATGGTAGTTCTATTTGTAGTTTTTTTTTTTTTTTTTTTACGTTACACGGGCCTCTCACTGTTGTGGCCTCTCCCGTTGCGGAGCACAGGCTCCGGACGCGCAGGCTCAGCGGCCAAGGCTCACGGGCCCAGCCGCTCCATGGCATGTGGGATCTTCCCGGACCAGGACATGAACCTGTGTCCCCTGCATCGGCAGGCGGACTCTCAACCACTGCGCCACCAGGGAAGCCCTATTTGTAGTTTTTTAAGGAACCTCCATACTGTTCTCCATAGTGGCTGTACCAATTCACATTCCCACCAGCAGTGCAAGAGTGTTCCCTTTTCTCCACACCCTCTCCAGCATTTATTGTTTCTAGATTTCTTGATGATGGCCATTCTGACTGGTGTGAGATGATATCTCATTGTAGTTTTGATTTGCATTTCTCTAATGATTAAAGATTGAGCATTCTTTCATGTGTCTGTTGGCAGTCTGTATATCTTCTGTGGAGAAATGTCTATTTAGGTCTTTTGCCCATTTTTGGATTGGGTTGTTTGTTTTTTTGTTATTGAGCTGCATGAGCTGTTTATAAATTTTGGAGATTAATCCTTTGTCAGTTGCTTCATTTGCAAATATTTTCTCCCATTATGAGGGTTGTCTTTTGGTCTTGTTTATGGTTTCCTTTGCTGTGCAAAAGCTTTGAAGTTTCATTAGGTCCCATGTGTTTATTTTTGTCTTTATTTCCATTTCTCTAGGAGGTGGGTCCAAAAGGATCTTGCTGTGATTTATGTCATAGAGTGTTCTGCCTATGTTTTCCTCTAAGAGTTTGATAGTTTCTGGCCTTACATTTAGGTCTTTAATCCATTTTGAGCTTATTTTTGTGTATGGTGTTAGGGAATGATCTAATTTCATACTTTTACATGTCCCTGTCCAGTTTTCCCAGCACCACTTATTGAAGAGGCTGTCCTTTCTCCACTGTACATTCCTGCCTCCTTTATCAAAGATAAGGTGACCATATGTGCATGGGTTTATCTCTGGGCTTTCTATCCTGTTCCATTGATCTATCTTTCTGTTTTTGTGCCAGTACCATACTGTCTTGATTACTGTAGCTTTGTAGTGTAGTCTGAAGTCAGGGAGCCTGATTCCTCCAGCTCCATTTTTCGTTCTCAAGATTGCTTTGGCTATTCGGGGTCTTTTGTGTGTCCATACAAATTGTGAAATTTTTTGTTCTAGTTCTGTGAAAAATGCCAGTGGTTGATAGGGATTGCATTGAATCTGTGGATTGCTTTGGGTAGTATAGTCATTTTCACAATGTTGATTCTTCAATCCAAGAACATGGTATATCTCTCCATCTATTTGTATCATCTTTAATTTCTTTCATCAGTGTCTTATAATTTTCTGCATATAGGTCTTTTGTCTCCTTAGGTAGGTTTATTCCTAGGTATTTTATTCTTTTTGTTGCAATGGTAAATGGGAGTGTTTTCTTGATTTCACTTTCAGATTTTTCATCATTAATATATAGGAATGCCAGGGATTTCTGTGCATTAATTTTGTATCCTGCTACTTTACCAAATTCATTGATTAGCTCTAGTAGTTTTCTGGTAGCATCTTTAGGATTCTCTATGTATAGTATCATGTCATCTGCAAACAGTGACAGCTTTACTTCTTCTTTTCCGATTTGGATTCCTTTTATTTCCCTTTCTTCTGTGATTGCTGTGGCTAAATCTTCCAAAACTATGTTGAATAAGAGTGGTGAGAGTGGGCAACCTTGTCTTGTTCCTGATCTTAGTGGAAATGGTTTCAGTTTTTCACCATTGAGGACGATGTTGGCTGTGGGTTTGTCATATATGGCCTTTATTATGTTGAGGAAAGTTCCCTCTATGCCTACTTTCTGCAGGGTTTTTATCATAAATGGGTGTTGAATTTTGTCGAAAGCTTTCTCTGCATCTATTGAGATGATCATATGGTTTTTCTCCTTCAATTTGTTAATATGGTGTATCACGTTGATTGATTTGCGTATATTGAAGAATCCTTGCATTCCTGGAATAAACCCCACTTGATCATGGTGTATGATCCTTTTAATGTGCTGTTGGATTCTGTTTGCTAGTATTTTGTTGAGGATTTTTGCATCTATGTTCATCAGTGATATTGGCCTGTAGTTTTCTTTCCTTGTGACATGCTTGTCTGGTTTTGGTATCAAGGTGATGGTGGCCTCGTAGAATGAGTTTGGGAGTGTTCCCCCCTCTGCTATATTTTGGAAGAGTTTGGGAAGGATAGGTGTTAGCTCTTCTCTAAATGTTTGATAGAATTCGCCTGTGAAGCCATCTGGTCCTGGGCTTTTGTTTGTTGGAAGATTTTTTATCACAGTTTCAATTTCATTGCTTGTGATTGTTCTGTTCATATTTTCTATTTCTTCCTGATTCAGTCTTGGCAGGTGTGCATTTCTAAGAATTTGGCCATTTCTTCCAGGTTGTCCATTTTTTTGGCATAGAGTTTCTTGTAGTAATCTCTCATGATCTTTTGTATTTCTGCAGTGTCAGTTGTTACTTCTCCTTTTTTATTTCTAATTCTATTGATTTGAGTCTTCTCCCTTTTTTTCTTGATGAGTCTGGCTAATGGTTTATCAATTTTGTTTATCTTCTCAAAGAGCCAGCTTTTAGTTTTATTGATCTTTGCTACCGTTTCCTTCATTTCTTTTTCATTTATTTCTGATCTGATTTTTATGATTTCTTTCCTTCTGCTAACTGTGGGGTGTTTTTGTTCTTCTTTCTCTAATTGCTTTAGGTGCAGGGTTAGGTTGTTTATTCGAGATGTTTCCTGTTTCTTAAAGTGGGATTGTATTGCTATAAACTTCCCTCTTAGAACTGCTTTTGCTGCATCCCATAGGTTTTGGGTGGTCGTGTCTCCATTGTCATTTGTTTCTAGGTATTTTTTTTCCTCTTTGATTTCTTCAGTGATCACTTCGTTATTAAGTAGTGTATCGTTTAGCCTCCAGGTGTTTGTATTTTTTTTTTTTTTTTTTTTTTTTTTTTGCGGTATGCGGGCCTCTCACTGCTGTGGCCTCTCCCGCTGCGGAGCACAGGCTCCGGACGCGCAGGCTCAGCGGCCATGGCTCACGGGCCCAGCTGCTCCGCGGCATATGGGATCCTCCCAGACCGGGGCACGAACCCGTATCCCCTGCATTGGCAGGCGGACTCTCAACCACTGCGCCACCAGGGAGGCCCTGTATTTTTTACAGATCTTTTCCTGTAATTGATATCTAGTCTCATAGCATTGTGGTCGGAAAAGATACTTGATACAATTTCAATTTTCTTAAACTTACCAAGGCTTGATTTGTGACCCAAGGTATGATCTCTCCTGGAGAATGTTCCATGAGCACTTGAGAAAAATGTGTATTCTGTTGTTTTTGGATGGAATGTCATATAAATATCAATTAAGTCCATCTTCTTTAATGTATCATATAAAGCTTGTGTTTCCTTATTTATTTTCATTTTGGATATCTGTCCATTGGTGAAAGTGGGGTGTTAAAGTCCCCTACTATGAATGTGTTACTGTCGATTTCCCCTTTTTTGGGTGTTAGTATTTGCCTTATGTATTGAGGTGCTCCTATGTTGGGTGCATAAATATTTACAATTGTTGTATCTTCTTTTTGGATCGATCCCTTGATCATTATGTAGTGTCCTTCTTTGTCTCTTCTAGTAGTCTTTATTTTAAAGTCTATTTTGCCTGATATGAGATTTGCTACTCCAGCTTTCTTTTGGTTTCCATTTGCATGGAATATCTTTTCCCATCCCCTTACTTTCAGTCTGTATGTGTCTCTAGGTCTGAAGTGGGTCTCTTGTAGACAGCATATATATGGGTCTTGTTTTTGTATCCATTCAGCTAATCTGTGTCTTTTGGTGGGAGCATTTAATCCATTTACATTTAAGGTAATTATCAATATGTATGTTCCTATTCCCATTTTCTTAATTGTTTTGGGTTCGTTATTGTAGGTCTTTTCCTTGTGTTGTGTTTCTTGCCTAGAGAAGTTCCTTTAGCATTTGTTGTAAAGCTGGTTTAGTGGTGCTGAACTCTCTCAGCTTTTGCTTGTCTGTAAACGTTTTAATTTCTCCATCAAATCTGAATGAGATCTTTGCTGGGTAGAGTAATCTTGGTTGCAGGTTTTTCTCCTTCATCACTTTAATTATGTCCTGCCACTCCCTTCTGGCTTGCAGGGTTTTTGCTGAAAGATCAGCTGTTAACCTTATGGAGATTCACTTGTGTGTTATTTGTTGTTTTTCCCTTGCTGCTTTTAATATGTTGTTTGTATTTAATTTTTGACAGTTTGATTAATATGTGTCTTGGCGTATTTCTCCTTGGATTTATCCTGTATGGGACTCTCTGTGCCTCCTAGACTTGATTAACTATTTCCTTTTCCATATTAGGGAAGTTTTCAACTATAATCTCTTTACATATTTTCTCAGTCCCTTTCTTTTTCTCTTGTTCTTCTGGAACCCCTATAATTTGAATGTTGGTGCATTTAATGTTGTCCCACAAGTCTCTGAGACTGTCCTCAGTTCTTTTCATTCTTTTTTCTTTATTCTGCTCTGCAGTAGTTATTTCCACTATTTTATCTTCCACGTCACTTATCCGTTCTTCTGCCTCAGTTATTCTGCTATTGATCCCATCTAGAGTATTTTTAATTTCATTTATTGTGTTTCTAATCATTGCTTGATTCATCTTTAGTTCTCCTACGTCCTTGTTAACTGTTTCTTGCATTTTGTCTTGCATTTCCAAGATTTTGGATCATCTTTACTATCATTATTCTGAATTATTTTTCAGGTAGACTGCCTATTTCCTCTTCATTTGTTAGGTCTGGTGGGTTTTTTTATCTTGCTCTTCCTTCTGTGTGTTTTTCTGTCTTCTCATTTTGCTTATCTTACTGTGTTTGGTCTCGCCTTTTTTTATTTTTTTTTTGCAGGCTGCAGGTTCATTGTTTTTGGTGTCTGTCCCCAGTGGCTAAGGTTGGTTCAGTGGGTTGTGTAGGCTTCCTGGTGGAGGGGACTAGTGCCTGTGTTCTGCTGGATGAGCCTGGATCTTGTCTTTCTGGTGGGCAGGTCCATGTCTGGTGGTGTGTTTTGGGGTGTCTGTGGACTTTTCATGATTTTAGGCAGCCTTTCTGCTAATGGGTGGTGTTGTGTTCCTGTCTTGCTAGTTGTTTGGCATAGGGTGTTCAGCACTGTAGCTTGCTGGTCATTGAGTGAAGCTGGGTGCTGGTGTTGAGATGGAGATCTCTGGGAGATTTTCGCCATTTGATATTATGTGGAGCTGGGAGGTCTCTTGTGGACCAGTGTCCTGAAGTTGGCTCTCCCACCTCAGAGGCACAGCACTGACTCCTGGCTCCTCAATTTGGGATGATTTGTTGTCTATTCATGTATTCCACAGATGCAGGGTACATCAAGTTGATTGTGGAGCTTTAATCTGCTGCTTCTAAGGCTGCTGGGAGAGATTTCCCTTTCTCTTCTTTGTTCTCACAGCTCCCGGGTCTCAGCTTTGGATTTGGCCCCGCCTCTGCATGTAGGTCACGTAGGGCATCTGTTCTTCGCTCAGACAGGACAGGGTTAAAGGAGCAGCCGCTTCGGGGGCTGTGGCTCACTCAGGCCGCGGCGGGGTGGAGGGGGAGGGAGGGGCACGGAGTGCGTGGCAAGCCTGCGGCGGCAGAGGCCGGCGTGACGTTGCACCAGCCCGAGGCCCACCGTGCGCTCTCCCGGGGAAGCCATCCCTGGATCCCCGGACCCCGGCAGCGACGCGCTGCACAGGCTCCCCGGAAGGGGGGAGTGGACAGTGACCTGCGCTCGCTCACAGGCCTCTTGGCGGCGGCAGCAGCAGCCCCAGCGTCCCACGTCAGTCTCTGGGGTCCGCACTTTCAGCCGCGCGTCGCGCCCGTCTCTGGAGCTCCTTTAAGCAGCGCTCTGAATACCCTCCCCTCGCGCACCAAGAAACAAAGAGGGAAGAAAAAGTCTCTTGCGTCTTCGGCAGCTCCAGGCCTTTTCCCGGACTCCCTCCTGGCTAGCTGTGGCGCATTAGCCCCTTCAGTGTGTGTTCACGCCGCCAGCCCCAGTACTCTCCCTGCGCTCCGACCGAAGCCCGAGCCTCAGCTCCCAGCCCTGCCCGCCCCGGCGGGCGAGCAGACAAGCCTCTCGGCCTGGTGAGTGCCGGTTGGCACCGATCCTCTGTGCGGGAATCTCTCCGCTTTGCCCTACCCAGGTACGTGGGGAGTTTCTTGCGTTTTGGGAGGTCTGAGGTCTTCTGCCAGCGTTCAGTAGGTGTTCTGTAGGAGTTGTTCCATGTGTAGCTGTATTTCTGGTGTATCTGTGGGGAGGAAGGTGATCTCTGCGTCTTACTCTTCCGCCATCTTCCCCGGAAACCTGCATGTTTGTTATTATTATTTTCTTACTTTTCCTCACAACCAACCACATGAAGATGTTGTAATCCTCATTTTACAAATGAAGAAACTCAGAGAGTTTAAGTAACGTGTTCCTGATCACATAGTTAGTCAATTGTGGAGCTAGGATTCAAACCAAGTTTTGTTGACTTCAAAACTTGTAGCAGAGACTTCTTAACTGCTCACCAAATCTGTTTTTTCTTTTTTTTTTTCCTCTGGACACCTAAGTAGACTACATTTCTCAGCCTCCTTTCCTGTATGGGTGACTGAGTGATCTCAGCCATAAAAGAGGAGCAGTGCTGCTCAGAAGGGAAAGAATCTGGATCTCTGAATCTCCACATGAAAGAGAAATGCCTGCAGATTAGAAACACTGATTTTGGATTTTAGTGAGCTGGAAATACGCTTTTGTGAATAGCCAATGAATTGTTGGAGTATGCTATAGCAGTTATAAAAAAACTACTACAGTTTATTTGTTAACTAGCTAGCTCTACAAACTAATACTAGCTGTAACAAACTAATACTAACAATAACAAACTAGCTAATTATATTATGACTAGCTGTAAAACCTTGGGCAAATTAATATATTTGTTTTTGAAATTGGGATCTTAATTGGGATCTTAATACCTTTGTGGAATTTTAAGGATTAAAGATAATGTATATCTACCTATCTCACTGATATTATATTACTTGAGGTTTGGCAGCTGTTCCAAATAAAGAAGCCATTATTAATTTCCAAAGCTGCTTATTTTCAATCAGGCATTACTTTGGTTTGATAACGTCCCTAATGTTTTTACAAACAACAACAATAATAGCAATCATAGCTCAAATGTATTGCCTTCTTGCAATGTACAAACTGCCAAGCACTTTTTTTTTTTTTTTTTTTTTTGCTATACCTGGGCCTCCTCACTGTTGTGGCCTCTCCCATTGCGGAGCACAGGCTCCGGATGCGCAGGCTCAGTGGCCATGGCTCACGGGCCCAGCCGCTCCGCACCATGTGGGATCTTCCCGGACCGGGGCACGAACCCGTGTCCCTTGCATCGGCAGGCGGACTCTCAACCACTGTGCCACCAGGGAAGCACTGCCAAGCACTTTTTATGAGCACATCCACTGCACATATTCCTCCCCACAAACCGATGAAATCAGAGCTCTACCATCCCCATCTTAGAGATGATGAGACTGAGGAAGAGAAATTAATAGAAGTATCTGTTTCGGAAATGAACGTTGTATTAATACATGTTCTGAGTAGGGATAGGTGTTGTTACTCAATTGATAGTCCGTTGTAGGAGTTCACCTGTAAAATGTGCTGGTCATCATGCTCCTCTTTTAACGTCAAATCAGAGATAGCGCCCTTTGCGCAACTGTGGAAATGACTGCCATTTGTCTTGGGGAAGAGTGTATGGCTCTCACAGCCTAATTCAAAAGATCAGGTCTCCAGAGCAGTTAATATGTTCCCTACATCATGTTTAAAGGAGCCATGAGTTAAGCCTTCCTCAATTGCTGAGGGGCTGTTTCATGGCACTACTCCTCAGGCATCCTTACCTTTTAGGCAAAATATAATGTGGGTCATTGGGTCAAATCCTTTGCTGGCGCTTCAGAAATACCAAGTTTCAAGCCAGCGTGTCATTGTGCAGGGTAGGGGGATAGGAGGATCTAGCCTTGGTGCTCATTGGTGGATCGGCCCAATTGAGAGAACAGTTAATGATGCCATCTGGGTTACCTCGAGACATACAGGGGAGAAATACTTTTCTTTCCTTGGCTTTTAGAGGGGCTTATTCAGATTGGGAGTTGAGAGACCCTGAGGTGTATGTAATCAATTTTTTCCCTTGGGAGTTTTTAATTTGTTTTTTGTTTAAAAAAAAAATAGAAGGTACAAGTACTATAGTTCTCCATTTGGCCACCCTATCATTTTGAATATCTTGATGCCCACAATATACATTCCCATGCCCCCTGGAATCTGGTGGGTTCCTTGTATTTGGTGATGGGGTCGACACAGTATATACCCTCCATCGATTTGAACTGTAAAATTCAATAGAAAATGAACCTTTAGTTTTGAACTGTTTGTTAGAGTGTTTCATTTATATAAAAATACTGCATGTAGCAAATAATTGTGGTTATTTCATTTTACATCTCTGAGTTATCTCCTTTGTATAACTATATGACATAACTGCTTATATAGGTCTGTGGATAGTTGTGTTTAGTTTGGATAAGAGCTTATGGCTTTTTCTCATAAAATGGGAGTGGGGACTGGCTTATTTAAGGAGAATTATGGCAAAGAAACTTATTGTGATTGCTAATATGTGCCTTTCCATAAGACCAGTCTTCCCAAACTGTGTTTGAGTTAATGAGGCACAAAGAGAAAAGGGGAGCTCCTTTCTGCAACATCAACTCCCAAAAAACAACCAAATAACAACACTTCATTTTCACGTTAAAACAAAGAAGGATATTATTATGAATGCCAAATTCATAAGGAGATTAAAGATAAAACATAGAACTTCAAAGAAATTTTCCACTTGCCATTGTTGGGTGTACTCCCCTACTTCCCCCTTCCTCCCACAGTGTTTCCAGCCTGCACTTTTCCTCTTAAGCTGTCAACAACATAACTAACTGCTCTGCAAAGTTAACTGGATATCGATGTCCCTGTCATCTGCAAAGCTGCAGAAAGCACATAAAGGTAGTTAATGTGAGTGTCTTTGGCTTGTACTTGCTTTCTGTCATGTCAATAAATCCTAAATCTTCCCTTGAAGTCACCAAAAACTACTGGCAAGTCATTCTTCTGAATGTGTGCCCAGAGGCAGGGGGAACAAGCATTTGTTTAAAACATAAAACTATCCAGGCATGTGCAGCCAAGCAGGCAGGGCTCTCTTTCCACCTTGTTCCCCATCTAGGGATGTGGTTTCACTCTGGGAGAGGCAGGCCACCAGCACTTCTCATCCCCAGCCTGTAGTTCCATCTTGCAGAAGCACTGTTCCAGACACACATAGCCAAGAGAACCTGTCTCCTTTTCTGACACATCTCCCACTCAGAAAAGAAGCTGTCATCCAGGGACAGTAGGCTGAGAATATTGAGCCTTAAATGCGTCTGCCCAAGCTCACTTACAGGGCAAAGACTCCAGACCAGGAGGAACAAATCGAGAAGATGAGGGTCTACTGTCCCCACTCAGAGCTCCACTCATAGGCCAGGGGTATCTGGGAGGAGTGGGCCACTGTCTTGGCTGCAATTCCAGTGCAAAGGCACAGAAACTTTGCTTGGAGGGATTGGAATGTTAAAGAGCAAATAGCACTACTCTGCTTAAGGTAACTGACTTTATCTGGAACAGAGAATGGGGAAGTTCATGTCTAAGTTTGGTGTGGAAAACAATTGGGATCTTGGTTGTGAGCAATTAACAGGAGGCTGGTAGCTCCGTGTGGGAAACAAGCTATAGAGTAGATGACCTAGAAGTTTAACAGGGCAAACCAGAGAAAGAGACAATTAAGGAGAGAACTAGAGGGTTGAAACAAACCTTTAAGAGTCTCCCCAAAGACAACCCCTGCAAAGAGGACCAAATTTATTGGATCAGGCTGTGGAAAAATTTAGGTACCAAGGTGTTATCAAAAACAGTAGTGCAATCAGCCATCAGTGAGTGGCGGCTAGCAGCAACTTGGGGTATCAACAGAGGTAGTCAGCTAATAGAGAAATCAGGAAAAGAAAGCCCTGCAAAATCCATTCTTATCCAAGGATGATCATACACATGCCAATGCATTGACCTCGGCGGAGTGACGTCAGAGGCTGCCCACAGAAGGGGAAATAGACTGCCCTAAAATAATCCACCCAAGTCACAAAGCAGACAACAAAAATAACAAGCCCCAGAGTGGGGGAGGGAAATCAGTACCTACAGTTGCTATAATATGTCACCTAAAATGTCCAGTTTTTTTTCAAGGGAGTGGGGAGGGAGAGGGATGGACTGAGAGTTTGGGGTTGGTAGATGCAAACTATTACATTTAGAATGGATAAACGGAGAGGTCCTAATGTATAGCATGGGGAACTATATTCAACATCCTGTGATAAACCATAATGGAAAAGAATATAAAATGTCCTGTTTTTAATCAAATATTATGAGACATGCAAAGAAACAGGAAAATGTGGTCCATGCATGGGGGAAAAAAGGCAAGGAAAAAAAAGAAAGAAAAAGAGAGCTGGCAAGTCATTGATGGGATTAGAAATCTCTCTTTCCTTCTTTCTCTTGTATATTTATGGCTGTATCAAAGACTAGGGAGGAAGCAAAATTTTTTGGTTTTTGCTTTCCCAGAAAGCTTAGAGGATAGATGATTAATACTACTAGGATGGCATTGCAGTTTTGACTCACTGCTTCAAATCCACGTTAAAGATATGTAGATCTCCAAGGACCATGGAACAAACACATGTATAGTGCCCCCCATCCTCCCCCGCTGTGCTCAGCTTATCTCTGAGAAGAGTTTTGTGAGATACTCTAGAACTGATAATAATTTCAAAGGAACTTTCCTGAGCAATGTCTTTGATATTTATACTTTATATTTTATTAGTCATTATTTCTCACAAGTGCTCTGGGAAGAAAGCAAGTGAAATATTGGGAGAGGACTTTTCATGGATTTGAAATTGAAATCATTGAATTTGAAATCAAAATCTTGAGATACTTAGTCTGCTGTTGAACGCATTCTTAACAAAATAGAATTTTCATATCATGGAACCATTATCACAAATGTGAAAATGAAAACAGTGGATTCTGGTTACAAGTGTCTTAGTTACATTAAATGAGTTGAATAATTTTCCTTGAATAATCTATTACAAGACGGAAAATCCTGACATAACTTGATTTCATTACGTTTTTACTTGTTCTATAAAGCCAGTAGGTGTTTATGGAGTATCCACTGTGAGACTTAATAACAAGATGATTATAAGATGGTCCTATAGTTTGTGGGCTTGATTGTTTTTCTTGACAGCTTCTGCTGGGCATGGATCATCTATTCTCTCCCTCACTGCTTCTGCCACATACTCAATGTAAATATTCCAGTATCTTTCTGTTTACTCACTATTTCTCTTCTGCTGCCTGGAGCCCTTTGCATCTTTATCCATATCATTTTTTTTCCTCTGAGATCAATCAACCAACAAGTATTTTTTATATTGTTGCTGTAACAGGCTTTGCAGGAATTAAGCTATAATTCCTAAAGGAAAGGGTAAGATTTCTGTCCAAATTGTTCCACATAGCCACTAAAGTAGTAATATTTCATGCCAAAAAGTACTTAATGGTTTGGATGACAATAATAAATATATACCTTAGAAAAGAATGGGATTTTGGGACTTCCCTGGTGGCACAGCAGTTAAGAATCTGCCTGCCAATGCAGGGGACAGGGGTTCGGGCCCTGGTCTGGGAAGATCCCACATGCCACGGAGCAACAAAGCCCGTGAGCCACAACTACTGAGCCTGTGTCCCACAACTACTGAAGCCTGCACACCTAGAGCCCATGCACCACAGTGAGAAGCCCGTGCACCGCAACAAAGAGTAGCCCCTGCTCACCAAAACTAGAGAAAGCCTGCATGCAGCAATGAAGACCCTGCGCAGCTAAAAATAAATAAAATAAATAACTTTGTAAAAAAAAGAAAGGGATGTTTAGTTTCTTTCTTTTAAACACAACTATGCTTAGACTTTCTTTTAAACACAACTATGCTCACATACTCTTTTCCTTTTTTTTTTAAAAGGGACTCTATTGGTTTTTATTTATTTAAATATTTATTTATGTATAATTGACATACATTATGTTAGTTTCAGGTGTGCAACATAATGATTAGATATTTGTATATATTGTGAAGTGATCACCACAATAAGTCTAGTTAACGTCTGTCACCATACATAGTTACAAAAAAAATATGTATGTATGTATGTATGTAACTTGTTTTTTCTTATGATGAGGGCTTTTAATATCGAGTCTTCTAGCAACTTTCAAATATACAAAACATTATTATTAACTAGAGTTGCTATGCATACGTTACATCCCCAGGACTTATTCATTTTATAGCTGGAAGTTTGTACCTTTTGACTTCCTTCACCCCCCAACCCTCAGTCCCCCACAACCATCAATCTGTTTTCTGTATCTATGACTTTGGTTATTTTTAGATTCCACATATAAGTGAGACCATATGATATTTGCCTTTCTCTCTCTGACTTATTTCACTTAGCATAATGCCTTCAAGGTCCATCCATGTTGTCACAATTGGCAAGATTTCATACACATACTCTTATTATTAAAACTTTTTATATTTTTGTTTAACCATGAGTCATCTCCCAGCCTTTGCTTCTTCCTATTAACCAAATCCACCTCCTTTAGGGTTTTCTCAAAGGCCCTATTTTCAATATTATAAATTATTCATCTTATCATTCTAACATATTTACAGAGTATTTACCATTCAGAATAAAATATAAAATTCTGTGACTCTTTATAAAGGAAATGCAAGTCAGAGACATTGCTCCTGAGGACTGGAAAGATTCAGATAGTCACAAAGGTTTCTATTTTAGTTGTTCAGAATTTCATCTCTGGTCTTTTAGCATAGAGTTGACTTGCTTGATAGTCTCCCCTTTTCACTGTCCTTAATTCCAGAAAATATCATACACACTATTAAAGAAACCTCTCTTTCCCCTCCTCTGCTCATCTTGAGAGAAGTCTGCTTTCATGTTTCCCTGTCCTGCAGGTAAATGGCAGTGACCATCACAAAATTACAGCCAAGGCACTCTGAGCTGACTCTCTTAACCCCTGAAATAGAGAAGAAGCCCTTGGCAAGTGCAGAGGGTTAGTCAGGTCAGGTTCTGACAATAAAATTTATAGTTCTATTCAAAGCAACTTTCAGAAACAGCTTGAAGCCATTTAAATTTCCCCAAAGAGTCAATGAAAGTATCAGTACTTGGACTTGCTGATTCTAACATTCTTAGAATGACATGGGAACCATGGAAAGTCTATGAGGCTACTACCCCCAAGTTTTCCTGGTAACATGGGTCACCTTTGTTGAAGAATTCTCATTTTTATTTCCACGTTAAAATGATTTGTTATTCATTTGAATAAATTATGCTCATCAGTATGTAAGCACCTAGAAAGATCATGGGCTGAATTTAGGTTCCTGATTTGCCTAGCATCCAGCCTATGGTGTGACAAGGTGATGTGGATTTATGGTTATGAGCATGGAATGAAGTATCAACTCTGCTGCTTGCTTATGTGTGATGTGACCAGGGGCACGTTTCTTAATTGTGTTGCATCGTCCTCATCTCCAGAAATGGAGAAATCACAGTTACCTCCCAGGATCACCATGAAAATGTACTGATATATATCAAAGTTTTCATCACAGTTCCTGAAGCATGAGCAATGTTCCATGAATTCTATGCCGACTGTATTATCATCCTAAGCATAAGTAAAAGTACACAGCTCAAGACTTTCCCCGACCCTGATTTTTGAAAAGTTAATTTTATACTATGCTGATGATGACTATTTCTTTAAGAATTTCCACAGCTTCCTAAAAGTGGTCTGGCCTGAACTATATTTTTTTCCTGTGCCTGAGGGAAACAAAGAAACAAGCAAGCAAACAAGCAAGCAACATATTGGAGTTAATAACATTTCTAAGATGGATTTGACTTAGTGTTCTAAATACACCTGAAATCTACAATCCCCCCCATCTCTCACTTATGAGTTATCAAGGAAAATTTTTTCTCTACGTGAAAGATTTGCCATGTTAAGCCATGATCTACTGCTGGTGGAAACCAAGGCCAAGAGGTGAACGTGTTAGAATAAATCTGAAGTGAGTTGAATATGGTCTGAAGCTTGCCAATTCTTGGGGGCTGCAGGACCAGCAGGACAGAGCAGGGTGGGAGAACAGCCAGGCTGAAGTGGCAAGGAAAATTCCTTTCACACCTAAGTTGTACTTCCTAAAGAATAAGAAGCATGTGAAAAATCCCTTGATCTCACTGTGCTGTGATAACAAGAACAGGAGTGATGGAGATCGTCCAATGATACACATCAATTAATGCGGTCTAACCTTCAAATACAGTAGAAATTCACAATAAAATCGAACTTACAAAATGTATACCTACATTTTCATCAGCATTTCTCAGTTATATTTCTTGTTTCTACCATATTTAGATACCTTTGGAAAATGGAACAAGAAATTACCCCTTGGAGGCATAATTAAACTGAAGCTTAACAGGTGCGTAATTGGAGTTTTTGACGAGTAGCTAACAGAATGCCATGTTTACGCACTGCTCTCATGCTATTGGCCTAAGAGGGAAATGAGGAGGATTTAAGAAATAATAATGACTCTCAAGAGAAGATGTGTTTTAATGCTTAAAATTAAAAATTTCCAGAGACCGATATTGATCTGACATTAAAACTGTTCCAACTGTTGTGTGGAGTACTTGGGAAACAAAAGAAAATTATTCTTTTTAAGTTAAAATTTTTTTTTCTCATGAGTTTAAACTGAGCTGGTCAATGTTTTGTCAGATCATGCTTTCTAGGTTATGTCATCTTGTCTCCTGCTAGTGCTGAGCTGTTTAATAATAGAGAAACTCTGATTTTTTTCTCTTGCTCATATTTTCTCTCATCTCTATAGGCAAAGTATATCTCACGAAACGTCCTCTTTTGTCTACTCAAAGTCTATTGAAATAGTTTCCCACTCGTGTGTGCGTGTGTGTGTGTGTGTTTGCATGTATGGCTTTCTGGAGTCAGAGTAAGAACAAAGGATGTAGAAGGGGAGACTTGATCTATAGATCTGTAGAAAAATGCAGAAACAGTTTAAACTCCTTGTGAGTGCTGTGTTTAGCTTTTAGAACATTGAAAAAATGAAGAAATGTATTTACAAAGGAGAATTTCTTCCATGTGTCCCATATGCACATTTTTCTCTTGGGGAAATATTTATCCAAGTGAAAAAAAGTATTTATTAAGGAAAGTCATCCATTTTCATTTTGATGTTTCCTCTCTGGGAGAAAATAATTCTAACCTCAAGTCTTTTGGTAGATTCTAAAGTAGGATTAGAGAATTTAACCTTCTGATTTCAGCACAGTTCCAAAGTTAATAATCAGAGACAAACACTGCCATCAATTCTAACAAAAGACTTACTTATTTCTAAAACCAAATGACCATCTCAGTTTGAAAAAGTGTGTGTTGTAGCACAGGGCACAATTATCATTAGAAAAGATTTTCTTTTAAAGAGGATTTTTTCTCAATTTTTTATTTGAAAAAATTTGAAACATACTAAAAAGTTGAAAGGACGATGTGGACACCTTCTACCCTCCACCTAGATTTAACAATGTTATCATTTTGCCACATATGCTTTGTCTCTCTGTGTACATAATTTTTTCCCTCTGAACCATTTGAAAGTGAATTGCAGACATGGTGACATTTTACCCATAACTACTTTAGCAGCATTTCCTAAAAAAGGACATTCTTCTACAGAACCACAATACTGTTATTATACCCAAGAATATTGACATTATTTCCTAATATAATCTAAATTATTCCATATTACAGTTTCCTTAATTGTCCATGAATATCTTTAATAGCTTTTTTTTTGGTACAAAATCAGGATCCAATCAGATTAAAACTTCGCATTTAATCTAGAGGGGTCTGTTCATCTTTTTCTCCCCCTTGCTATGTTATTGATGTTTTTAAAAGGGTCCAAGCCAGTTTTCTTGTGGAATACATCACATTCTGGAACTAGTAATAGTTTTGATATGACTTTTGACAATTTAGAATCACAAAAGAAGAAGCCTAAGAACTTAGTTTAGTATATTAGTAAAGAGATAGTTACCAAAGTGGTGAATACTTTCATATTAATATAGAAAACCCAGGAGATTTAGATCAGACAGAATGAATTTGGCAGGAAACATAATAGTATTTTGGGAGCACAATGTGTCTGAGTTTACTGGTTTTTAGATATTCTAAAATCAAAAGAAAGGGAACTGATTTCTTTAACATGTCATCATTCTTCCATGGATATGTTTAACAAATGGTTGGGAATGCTGGTTTGGGCTTATAAGAGAAAGTGTGGTTAAAGAAAGAAAAGTTATCTCTTCCAAAAAATAGAAGAGGAGGGAACACTTCCAAACTCATTTGATTAGGGTAACATTATCCTGATACCAAAACCAGACAAGGACAACACAAGAAAAGAAAATTACAGGAATATCTCTGAAGAACGTACATGCAAAACTCCTCACCAAAATATTAACAAACTGAATTCAACAATACATAAAAAGGATCGTACACCATGATCAGGTGGGATTTATCCCAGGGATGCAAGGATGGTTCAATACCTGCAAATCAATCAATGTGATACACCACATTAACAAAATGAAGTATAAAAATCATATGATCATCTCAATAGATGCAGAAAAAGCATTTGAAAAGATTCAACATCCATTTATGATAAAAGCTCTCAACAAAATGGGTGTAGAGGGAATGTAACTCAACATAATAAAGGCCATATATGACAAGCCCATGGCGAACATAATACTCAGTGATGAAGAGCTGAAAGATTTTCCTCTAAGATCAGGAATAAGACACTCTCACCACTTTTATTCAACAGAATGTTGGAAGTCCTCGCCAGAACAATGAAACAAGAAAAATAAATCCTTTGAGAATATCTCCCTCCCCAGTCTGTAGAGTTCTAGAGAAGGTAAAATTGCTTAGAGCTGTATAAGAGGTCAGATACGATACATACTTTTTCAGTAATAATGCTACTTTTAAATTATCACAACAATATATAATGATATTTTCATGCATTGAACACTTGTTAGATGCTTTATGTATTTCAGTTTATTTATTCCTTACAACACATCCATGAGATAGGTATTTAACTCCTTTACAAGTGAGGAAATTAAGAGTTAGGCCAGAAATTTCTTATTTCATATTTCACTCTGTACTAGCTCAAAAGCCATGCTCTTGACTGCTGTATAAGAATACAAAGCACCCTATTTTTTTTATTCCCTGGTAACTTTCCCATTTCTTTTTTATATACCACTTTTCATGATCTTCACATTTTCCTCAGCTTTGAATGGTTCCCCTATTCTTTGGCTACTGGCCTCAGCTTTTGAAGAGTTAAGAAAACTCATGAAAATATGTCTTTCCTAACAGATGGCAGGTCCGAGAATTTCACTGTTTCCCCATCCTTAAGCTGGGTCTGGCAGTAAACTCCACTGTGAAAATGGGTCAAGATGATAACTGTTTAATCACTTAACCAAATGGTTCAGACTCACTAATTGAAAAATATAGGTGTTTATATAATTGTTATATTTATAGGAATCATGTTTTAATTATTATTGCCTCTCAATGTTGTATGAGAAATGAGATAATCTGACTTAATGTTAATCCAACTATGGTTTACTGTGTTTGAATATAGACCGTGCAGTGAAGAGCTTCCTGCAGGTGCAACTCTGCATCAGCTGTAGTCTCCGTATTCTGGCAAAGTTCCTTTAGTGAAGTGGCTCTAAGAAATAAATTGTGTTTTTTTTTTCCTATTGCCTACTTCCCAGGCACCCCAACATACATTTCTCCCTAGTGCTGTTGTTCAGATCCTCCTTGAGTTATTGTATCAGCAAAGTGTAGTTTTGGGGAAGGAAGACAGCTTTTCCTACCTGAATTTAAATTCAACAGGACTTGTGAAAAGTAATCTTTTCAAGTGTCAGAAAGGAAGAAAGTATGCCTGAATACACAAGAATGCAAGAATTTACTTGAGGGTGGCACTAATGATTCTCTAGTTGAAAATGATTTGACAAAACCCACAGTGTGGGGAGGCTTTACCACGAAAAATAAAATGTAGGTCTAGAAGGGACCCCAGTAAGTCATTTCATAACTGTCTCAGACATGTTAGTGTCCTAACCACACAAGTACCATGATTGTCTGTTCTCTTTATGAAGAGATCTTCATATACATGTACTCCATAACTCCTTAGCTCATTTCAGTGTCTTATGAACCAAACCAACCAACATTAATCTATGTTGGATTACTCTATGGGCTTTTGTGTTGTTTACTTTTCCCTGGGTGTTGGAAACTAACAATAGGAAAAATACAGTCTCTGAGGTCAGGTGTTACATAAGGACAAAGAAGCTGAGTCAGGTATCTCTCACACATGAACAAAAACAACAATAGAAAATCCACTGACATTTACTAAACATTGATACATATATTGATACATTGGTTCACTTAATACTCATATTTCCTAGGTGAAATATATCTTTTTATATCCTCATTTTACAAATGAAGAAACTGGTTTAGAGAGATTAAGTGACTTGGTGAGGATCAAACTACCACTGAATGACACAGCTGAGTGTCTAATTTAGGGCTGCTTGGTCCAAAGCACATCTTCTTGATTACTCTACATGTGAGTGTGTCCATTCCTAACATGGCTATGCAACATAATTTTAAGGTGGAATTTTTCAAAACCGTGACTAGTTCTTTGCTCATATAACCAGGAAAAATAATAGTTCAAGCACAGCATGTTATAAAGAAAGTAATTTTGATTTATTTGACTAGCTGTTAATATTATACAGCAAGATAGTTGGATTCACTGAATTATGGAACTGGTCAGTTTTTCTGTGCTTATGCATAAGTATAATCTAATATTTTCTATAAAGGACCCATAAAATCTGAGGGAAAAGATAGAGATGGATACAAATAATTGTTGGAATTAAGGAAGAACCAACATATTAAAGAAAAACTAGAAAGTGAAGGCATTGTATCCTTGTAAACATAGATTTGTTCACTCCGAAGATATTTACTGAGTGCCAAGCATTCTTCTAAATGCCAGAGATATGGCCTATCACCTTAATAGCTAGATGATAAAGAAATGTAGTATGTGAGTGCATGTATAAAAGAAATGTAGTATGTGAGTGCATGTATATATGCATGCAATATATTAGGTGGTGATAAATGCTACAGAAAAATAAAGCAGGATATGTGGAGAGTAGTTCATTATTATATAGTGTGACTGGGGAAGGCCTTGTTGATAAAGTGACATTTGAGTGGATTCCTGAAGGAAATGAGCAAGCCAGTCGTATAGCTTTTAGGAGCTTAAGTGCCAGGCAGTGGGAACAGCAAGAGCAAAATCTCTAAAGGGGAAACTTCCTTTCAAGGAACAGCAAAGAGAGTAGAATGAATGGAGGGGAGAGAGTAAGTTTAAAAAAATACCTCTAATACTTTTCTCTTATCCAAGTGCATCATCTTGTACTTTCTATAAAATGTTAAGTAATAATGTTAGTATGGGAACCCTTGCTTCATTCCTGACTTTGTTGGAAATATTTATAGCTTTTTCCCTTTAAGCATTACCCTGGCTTTTTGACTAAGATAGATTTTTATAAACAAAATACCCATGTGTTTAAGTTGTCTATTGTTGCATAAACAGCTATACCAAAATTTAGTGACTTAAAACAATACTTATTTCATTATCTCATGTTTCTGTGGGTTGACTGGGCTTGGCTGGGTAGTTTTTCTGCTTAATAATATGTCATTTTGGGCTGCAGTTGGCTGGGGGATTGACTAGGTTGGAGCTTCCAAGATGACTCATTCACATGTGGCAGTTTGTATTGATTTGTCTGGGAGCTCAGCCGGGGCTATGGACCAGAGTACCTTAGTTCTTCTCATTGTGGTCTTTCCATATAGCTTGGCTTCATAGCATTGACAGCTAGGCTCTAAGAGGAAGGAAATCCTGGGCTCTGGTGTACCAGAAAATCATTTTTTCTTCACTCTCTTGGTCAAGATAGTCATAGGACCGGTTAAGATTCAAGGGTTGAGGAATAAACTCCACCTCTTGATGGAGGAGTGACATATTTACAGAGGAAGGGAAAATGAGCATGGTCATCTTCGGAGGCTATCATATCATCAATTCCCTATTTTACTGTTGTTATTATTTAAATCAAATTTTCATTATTAAATTTTATAATGCTTTTTCAATCTCCATGAAGGTAATAATACTACTTTTCTCCTTAGACCTATTAATATGATAAATTTTATTAATAAATTTTCTAATCTTGAACTACTCTTAAATACTTGGAATAAACCTCTCTTGTACATGGCTTTATCTGTATGACTCTTCATGAGGTCCTTAGCTTCTATGATCCGAATTAGATGTATGCAGTCTTCTAAAACCTTCAAATTATTCTCTTTTCTGCACTGTTTTATATACATGGGATATAGTTCTTTTCCCTTCCAGATATGTCGCTTACCTTCAAAAATTATATACATATATATATATATATATATATATATATATATGTATATAATTTTTTTTTTTTTTGGTACGCGGGTCTCTCACTGTTGTGGCCTCTCCCATTGCAGAGCACAGGCTCCGGACGCGCAGGCTCAGTGGCCATGACCCATGGGCCCAGCCTCTCTGCAGCATGTGGGATCTCCCCGGACCGGGGCACGAACTCGTGTCCCCTGCATCGGCAGGTGGACTCTCAACCACTGCGCCACCAGGGAAACCCCCCAAATTATATTTTTGTTGGCAGTTTTTGAGACCCATCATGACTGGGCTCTGTCTCCTCAGCTTCTATTTCCTTCCTTTGTTTCTTCTGTGAATTCTGCTGTTTTTGGGCCCTTTTCAAAATATTTTGGAATCTATGTCCTAGTTTTACTGAAAATATAGTTTGTATTTTTGTTTTCCAGCTTTTCTTTTGGATGGTTTCAAGAAGAGAAGAAAACTGGATTTATGTAATAACGGTCATGTCAGAAGTCCCAATGAAATACTATTATTTTTATAGAAGTAAATATCAAAATATTAAATTGATTTTCACAGACTCTCAATAGACATTTTAGAGATGAAATTGCTTGAGAAGTAAAAGATTTCAATATTTTTGGGGATAGGGATGAGATTATTACAAGTCAATTATTTATCTTCTTTTCTTTGGTGGCAAATACAGCCCTCTCCTGGAAAGCTAGAGCTAATTTATATTGCTCCAAGGATAAATTTTTCTCCTCCATCAACCTCCAACTATAGCTTAAAAATGTATAAATGATAGCTGTGTAAATGATAGAGGTTAAGTGATAGTTGGATGCAATTGGGAAAAATGCTCTTCCTTGAAGATTGACCTCAGTCACTTCCAAAATCGTGATGGGGTTGAGGAGCTGAGGAACAAGCCTGGGAGTTAGCGAGGGGTCCCCAGGCTGGGGTGTGGGATAAGGGTGAGCATTAACTTCAGAAGTCAGAGAATGCTAGGGAAGTCAGGAAAAATGCAAACAAAATCTTCCAAACAGCGAACTTCTGGATCTGTCCCAGTAGGGACTAATTGCACTTATTAACTACTCTGTGAATTTGATATGAAGTAGGCCCTGATTTTTCACTAGGCAATAAATCATTTGAGGTATATTATCAACAGTAAACAGTACAATTACAATTAGGTCTTTAGAATAGAGTGTTTCAATATCCCGATGTTCTTATTGTGAGTCTTTTTAAGGTCATAAGAATGGATTTACATGCTTGGTTAGAAACAGTTCTTCTGCTACTGCAGCTGGGTGATCTGGGCTATGGAGACCAGCCCCTCCCCACACCTGCTGCTGAGATAATGCCAACAGTTCTGAGGCATTTCCACCCATAAAAGGAACAAACAGGCCATGTGCACGAGTTACAGGGCGCAAAGCAGAGACCTCTGGTTCTGAGCCCTATTTCTGGCACTCATGCATCCATATGGCTTATGCATGTGTGAAGGAACAAATAAGGGTTAAGTGCCTTCTTAGAGATGCAGTCCTGGGGAAGGAGGATGTGTTCCTTTTTCATGCTTTTGCTGTACTTTTTGTCTAATTACATTTTATGTCATTCTACACTCATGGAGTGTTTAATAAATAAAGTGATTTATTACTAATAAGCAACAATAACATTTGATAGTGTTTTCCAGCACACAAAATGCTTTCATGTACATTATATAATTTATAATTTGTTGAGGATGTTTGGCTAAAACAGATTAGTTGCCTAGGGACCTCGATAATATTGTGTTATCAAGAAGACAGGTTAGGGCTTCCCTGGTGGTGCAGTGGTTAAGAATCCGCCTGCTGATGCAGGGGACGCGGGTTCGTGCCCTAGTACGGGAGGATCCCACATGCCGCGGAGCGGCTGTGCCCGTGAGCCATGGCCACTGAGCCTGCACGTGCGGAGCCTGTGCTCCGCAACGGGAGAGGCCACAACAATGAGAGACCCGCGTACCGCAAAAAACAGACAGGTTACTTCCTAGATACCTTGTTTCAATGTGAAATTACACGTTGGAGAGAGTAATAATTTGCTTAACAAATATTTTTAGAGACTCTCAGGGTAGAGAAAAATTGGACTATGAAATGAGATTATAGAAACTTTTAAAGGGCTTTTATGGATAAGACCATTTTTTCTTAAAAACAAATAAAGCATGTTGAAGTCATCCTGCAGGGATGAGATTGAACACTAATCTGGAAAAGCAGAGTTGTATAGGGGCCGTACCTGAGGAGTATATGAATATATATCTTTCTTTCTCTTTTTCTACCAAGAGAGTTGGGGCTTCTCTGTCTCTGTCTCTCTGTATCTCTTTCAAACACACACAGTCAAGATCAACAGTGAATTGGATGGCACTTGTTTTAGTCTTCCAGAGGTGTCCATGAAATTAAAGATTAGAATGCTCATATTGAAACCATTGCTGCCAGCACTGAGCTGATAAAATAGGTATGGAAGTTACCTTCTATGAATATCTCACAACTTTCCTTTGAAACTCTGCAGATAGTGACCTTCTTGCGAGGAAAACACTGATCTGGGCGTGATAGAATAAAGCTTTTGGGCAATAAAGAACTCATTGAATGTCCCCGCCATTCCCTCCCTTTTCTGTGCCCTTCTGTGGATCACTTAGGGTGACAGCAGAGCAGGGCCGCTGTTAAAGATGTCATGCGTAAATGCAGAACTTGGTTGGAGATGATCTGAAACACTGAGGAAGAGCATCTGTCAATGCTGGCAGTTCTGTGCAGAGAAGATGCAGTGGGGCCTTAGAGACAACAGGACTATAGGATCTCTTCCTTACACTGATAGGTCCTGCTCTAGCAATAGTCCAGATGGCTCACCAGAATTTCCTGTTTTTCACTATACCCAACAGCGTGACTAAGACCTGGAAGTGCCTCCAAGATGGAATCTTCACAAATGGCTTTTAGCTGTGAATTCTGTGAGAATCAAACCTAAGGTCCACTCATCTACCCACAAGCCCTAAGTTCTACTCTTCTTCCTTCTTGTCACTTGTCATTCAACAATGATAGATGAGCTCAGAGCAGGAGGTGCTAGTCTACATCCTTCCTTCTCCTCTCCCTACCTCCTTTGTGTTCTCCAGATATACAGAGGGGAGGTGAGCAAGAAATAAAACTTCTTTTAAAGTAGTTGCATTTCTTTGCCTTTGTTCTCTTGACCTTCGGACCCAACACAACATCAGGCTGCCCCCTTTATGAAGTGGGTTCATTCACAGTGAAATAATCTCAGATTCTTTGAAGGGGAAGATGCCAAACTTTGGAAGTTGTACAACAATGTCATGTTTGAGCCTGTCTAGACTAAATCCCTCATTTTGAAGTTTAAGATGATCTCTTTAGGAATGTCCATGAGAGGTGTATAATACAATGCAATTTTCATCCCTGGGGCATCAGTTTGTGTTCCTGACACTGGAAAAGGTGTTACATCCTTTATCACCATTCTCTGGTGTTGGAAATAAAATCAGCGCTTATGACCTGGTACTTACTATAGGCCCAAGTGTGATAGGGGGATAGAGGTTTGCCTCACTAGGAGGAGCAGCCTGGCAGAAAGGGATAAAAGCAGCTATTTAAAAAATTAATTAAAGTTGTAATTGAAGTATAGTTGATTAACAATGTTGCTTTACTTTCTGGTGTACAGCAAAGTGATTCATATATATATATATATATTCTTTTCAGATTCTTTTCCCTTCTGGATTATTACAAGATATAGAGTATAGTTCCCTGGTTCCCTGTGCCATACAGCAGGACCTTGTTGGTTATCTATTTTATATATAGTAGTGTGTAGATGTTAATACCAATCTCCTAATTTATCCCTGCCTCACCTCTTTCCCCCTTTGGTAACCATAAATTTGTTTTCTGTGTCTGTGAGTCTAATTATG